>NW_019154167.1:2062309-2065965 GCF_002288905.1 Enhydra lutris kenyoni | reverse complement strand
ACTTAAAAGCAAGAATCGAATGTGAAATGTGTCATTCTGTCCAATCAGCTCTAGTCCACACTAGAATTATGATGTTTTATGTCCCACCTGTTTTCAAGGACTTAAGGTGTTTTACAGGGATAAAAGACAGTGAAAAATAAATCACAGATGGATAAAACAAAACAGAACATTTAAAAGGAAACAGAAAAAGTACGTATTACTAGATACTTAAAAGCAAGAATCGAATGTGAAATGTGTCATTCTGTCCAATCAGCTCTAGTCCACACTAGAATTATGCTGTTTTATGTCCCACCTGTTTTCAAGGACTTAAGGTGTTTTACAGGGATAAAAGACAGTGAAAAATAAATCACAGATGGATAAAACAAAACAGAACATTTAAAAGGAAACAGAAAAAGTACGTATTACTAGATACTTGCAAATAACTAACTTACCAGATGGCGGTAATTTTTGGTCAACTTTCTGGCAGGGAGAAAGAAAGGGATTTTTTTCCTGATGAGGTATTCAATTTTAAAGTTAAAAAAAGTTTGGATATCATCTAGTCCTATACCCTGGCTAGGTAGAACCAAGGCCATGACTAGAAATCATGTCTCCTATTACAGATGAAACAAACACTCATATATAGAAAACCCATTATTTTTTCCTTTATTAAAACTCACATCAGATTTTACCCTATGAAGTTGTTGTATAAATAAGATAGAATAACAGTAGTTTGATATTTTCATCTATAGTTTTCTTTTTTAAAGATATAGAAATGTTCTTCAGGTAATTGATTCTTTCATCAAACTTATAAATATAATCAATATAATAATTAGTAAGCTTAGTAACATTTCTGTAAAGGAGTATATTTTCACCTTAATTATGACAAAATCCATATACTTAGCTCTCTAATGGCTAACTTAATACATAAATGAAACCTAGAGAACTAAAATAAATGGTACTGATCCATTGATTCATTTTTTTAATATTTCAAGTTTTTATTTAAATTTTAGTTAACATATAGTGTGATATTAGTTTCAGGAGTAGAATCCAGCAAATCATCATTATATAACACCTAGTGCTGATCTACTGATTCTTATAGAACCTTGATGGGAAGAGGTAACCTATCAAAATCATCCAAGGGAGGCCTTCCCACACTCCTTAAAATTTTGGTACACTGCAGAGAAGCAGCCTATTCAATGTCCCTTACCTTCCTAAGGGAGACTTACTGCTACACCAGAGCCAATGACAAGAATGTGTCCTGCTTGTCTGGTATGCAGGAGTAGAATTAAGATTGAGAAATACTATTCTCTTAATAGGACTTGAAATATAGATATTCTCAGATTTTGGGTTTTTTAAAAGATTTTATTTATTTATTTGAGAGAGAGAGAACACTAGAGAGAGAGGGCAAGCACAAGTGAAGATCACAGGGAGAGGGAGAGAAGCAAACTCCCTGCAGAGCAGGGAGACCAACTTGGGGCTCAATCCCAGGACCCTGGGATCATGACCTGAGGCATAGGCAGACACAACCAAATGAGCCACCCTGGCGCCCCAGATATTCTCAGATTTTGGTTAAAATAAGTGGCAAATATCAGATGTGAAAGTGGTGAATTTATTGTACCTTTTGTGAAAATATGAAACCTAAGTTGTATTATGAGACCAGACAATGGGCAATCCGTCGTAAGCATGGTGTGAGCAATGAACTCAAAAGAAATGATTACATCTCTTAATATGGTACTATTTGTTAAAAGATATAATCCTAAAACTGAAAGATGACCTTATATGTGTTCAGTACATGGGGGTATACTTGTTCTGTAAAGAGCCAAGTAGTAAATGTTTGAGGCTTTGCAGGCCATACAGTATCTGTCCCAACTACTTAGTTCTCCTGTTTTAGTGTGAAAGCAGCCATAGACAATATATAAATGAATGTGCATGGCTGTGGTTGGATAAAACTTTATTTATAGACACTGAAATTTGAATTGCTTATAATTTTCACATATCACAAAATATTCATTTGGTTTTTTTCAACCATTTAAGATGTAAAAAAAAAAATATTCTTAGCTTATGGGTTGTACAAAACCAGGTACAAGCTAGATTTGAACCCCCCCCCCAGGTCATAGTTTGCTGACCCCTCTTATAGACCTCTGTTTTTAGATAAAACTAGCTAAACCAATCCAGACAGATAAATCTATATGATATTTAAAATTCTTCCGATAGGAAGATTGTCCACCTACATTGTTACTATCTTCCAGTGATTAATTATCCCTCTGCAGTATCTTGCTGATCCCTGAAGGACTCAGTAATTTTGAAGTGTCTTATTCTGGGAGCTAGAAAGGTTATCCATACCACAACTCTGTTACAAGCATTAACTCTGACTGGTCTGGGATTAATCATTATTGAGAACATTGAATGGAATTATTAATCTTCCTACATACAATTCTAATAGCTCCCAACAACAGCAGGGTACTGTTGCAACATCAGAAACCTATTCCAGAAATGCTGATTTTTATATTAAAATCCTTGCCATACCATCTTACTTGTCTCAAATAAATAGATATTTTTAGTAAACACTAAAACCTCAGTCCATTGTTTATTATAAAATAACACACATTTCAAAAATAAGATACTGGAATGAAGTAACAAACTAAATTTTCAAGGCCTTTAGGCTCAGTTACAAAATATGTTGGTCAGTCTCTCCTGATTTTAAGTTATTCCCCCTTTAAATACAAGAAAACAGTTTTCAAAACCTAGATTAGACTCCTAGATGGCATCAGTATATCATTGGCTCTACTAACACTGATTTAGTTACCCTCGAAATCCTGAGTCAATCAAAGCTTAAGAGTCCTCTCTTCAATTTGCATTTGACTTAGGCAATAAGGATCATAATTCAGCCAGTCTTTTGTAAACCTCTGTAGGTCATCCGTTTTGTCTCATGCAAGTCAAGAGAAACTCCCCCAATTTTTTATATGGTTTGTTCTTTTCCTTTTTTGTAAAATGGATCTAAAAGATAATTTAAAATTTAATAGCATTAATTATAACATCAAAGCAATTTAATATGCTGTGGTTATATTGAAATAATAAGGATTTACTTACCTTGACTTTTTTCTTCTATTAAAGCAACCAAGCAGGCCAACATAACTCCTTCCCTCCTTGGTACTAGCTGCGGGCTCAGGGCCAATTACTTTTACCCATAAAGTATGCCTCCTTCCATTCTGAAGCCTATCAGAACCATTAACTGAGTAGCATTGAGTTTTCTCACTGTTGGTTACCTCACTGACGACATCCTCAGGATATCCTATCCCACTGAGATACTTCTCCACTCTTATATCTCATTAGAGCAGTATGCTGGATTATATGGGTTCCAGAGCTAGGTTACTGTTGCCACACCTTAATTCTGTCCCTAATTTCATTGCATAATGAAAGTAATTATAATGTATAAAACCTGAAGTACCTACTATCAGATTTCATCGCCATAAGACACCCATTTCCCCCATATTTTAACCTCTGAAAAATCGGTATGCATCTTACAATTGAAGTCATGCCTTTGTTCAGTTGGTAGCATTTTTCTTAGTGGCATCTTAGAGTAAGTAAAATATGGTATATTGCAAGCATTATGCTAGGTGCCAGGATTATAAATTGCCTCCCCTCAAACGTGTGCATGTGTATGCACACATGCGCCT
>NW_019154167.1:1968656-2062299 GCF_002288905.1 Enhydra lutris kenyoni | reverse complement strand
ACACACACACACACACACACACACACACACACACACACACACACACACACTTTCACACTTTTTATCGGAAAAGAAATTTAGTGGTCACAAAGAATCGAGGAAGAAGATATATAAATTTCACATAACACACACTACAAAAGAATAATATGAACTAACTTGTTTGATTTTATATTTTCCTCTAATTTTGAATATAGTCCAGATATATGATCACATTTACCTAGACAGTAAAATATAAGTTACTTACTGAAGTAACACATAAACAGGAAGTCACCATTGAAATACAAATGTATGCACACTGTAGGAAGGATAATTTGTGTTCATCTCCATTGGTAACAGGAATACAGATGAATTCATATTTGAACACTTAATGTTCAAATGTCTTAAAGTCTAGTATTTGAAAACTATAGGTAAAAAATGTGTACATGTACATTCATTTTCTCAATTTAACAAATACTGAGCATCTAATGTGTGGCCAGCACTGTTCTAAGTCCTGAGGTTACAAGGTTACATGAGTGAACACAACAAATAAAAGAGCTTGCTGATAAAAGAGATGGTAATAAATGCTAGAAAAGGGGTTTGAGTTTAAGGTAGTAGGAAAAGATTACATTTTATCTTTTGGGGGGAGGTGCAGAGAGAGAGGAAGAGAAAGAATCTTAATCAGGCTCCATGCCCAGTGTGGAGCCTGGTTTTTGGGACGCAGTCTCACAACCCTGAGATCATGATCTGAGCCAAAATCAAGAATCAGATGCTTAACCAACTGAGGCACCCAGGCACCCTGGAAAGGATTACATTTTAATAGAGTGGTCAGGGTTAGGGTTAACATTTCACAAATGTAAAAGTAACATTTCACAGAATCCTGATGGGGGTGAAAGAACAATCTGGTTATCTGAGGAAAGAATATTCTAGGCACAGAAACAGCAAGTATGGAGGCTCTGAGGCCTGTTTACTTACACATTTGTACCCGGAACTCTAGTTTTAACCAAAGAGCTCACGACAAATTTCATGAGTAATGATGAAGCTAAACTTGCCGTATTTTATAATGTAGAAAATAATTCAAAATAGTATCAATGACACACAGATAATAAAACTACCTTTCTGAGAATATCAGGATTTCCAACTTCTGATATTTTCTCAATTCTAAGCCCATACTTTCTTTTTTTTTACACTTGGGAGTTGGAATGCATCTTACAGTCAATGGATACATTTAATGCAGAGTTTCCTTTTTATTAAAACTGTTATTAAGCTGATGGTATATCTTAGAGTTAAATTTGGTCTTAGAATCAAGGAAATAAGATACCAGCATGTGTACTTCTACTTGAGTTTTGCAACATTGCTTAGAGTTATGGGATAGTTACACTTCTTATACTGAATTGAAATCCTCAGTAAATTCTGGATATCATGACTATTACAGTTTATAAATACCAAACTTTAGTAATCCTTAAAACCTTTAAAGAGCCCTTAGTTGTATGTTAACTTAAAGCTGTGGAGATTTAGTGCCATTTGCCCATAAAAAGCAAAAAAATATACTGTGTCTGGGTAGCTCAGATGGTTAAGCGTCTGCCTTTGGCTCAGGTCATGATCCCAGGGGCCTGGGATGTAGCGGTATCCCTGCCCAGTGGGAAGTCTTCTTCTCCCTCTCCCTCTGCCATTCTCTCCACTTGTGCTCTCTGGCTCTATCTCTCTGTCAAATAAATAAATAAAATATTTTTTATTAAAAAGGCAAAAAAATGCCCTTGTGTTTCTGGATCAGTTTGCAGTTTAACAGGAAGGAGTTTGTTTACCTATCACTGACCCATGCCCAGTAGTTAAGAATCACTATAGCGATGAGTAGAGGAGATAATAAGGTCATAGAATCTATAAAACTTGCTTGCTATGTATCAGGGAAGAACAAAAGGAAGGAGTTAAGGATAACCTCCAGGGTTCTGTTTGGGGTGACTGGGTAGAATTCATAGGGTTTTCAAGCTGTGTTCTGTGTGTTTACCCTTCCTTCAGTCAAGATGGTCTCCTTACTCTGATCTATAATTTTGGCTACTCCCTGCTCTGCCGGAAATAACTTCTTTCTTGTTTATTTAAATGCTGTTCAACCTCTTGTACCCAGCTCAAAGCCTTGCCTCTAAAAAGTCTTTAAAAGAAAGGTTTTTTTTTTTGTTTTGTTTTTAGTGAGAAAGCATGCAAAAACAGGGGGAAGGGCAGAGGGAAAGAATCCTCAAGCCAACTGCCCGCTGAGTGCAGAGCCCAACGCAGGGCTCAATCTCAGGACCCAGAAATCATGACCTGAACTGAAATCAGGAGTCAGACACTTAACCGACTGAGCCTCCCAAGCACCCCTAAGAAGTCTTTTATATCCACCCTAGTAGACATTAACCCATACAAAGAGATGACAGTCACAGGTCAGGATTTACTTTAGGTTGCTCCTCCATACCCCCTTTTCTGCTGTAACTTTTATAGCCCTAATGGCAAGTAAATGAAGTTTGTATTGTATAATAAAGGACAGATGGGACCTTTTTTTTTTTTTTAACTACCATCCCTGGCTTTGCTTGAGTCATACATCCTTAAGTCCAAATGGCATAAAGGGAACCAGTAGTTATCTCTGAATTATTCTGTTCTGTAATGGCCCCTGACATAATGACCAAGAAAATATTCTACATGTCTTCATTTATGTGACCAGGTCATCCTCTGGATATTGAAATTTAAATCATCTATCAATAAGTAAAACACTTTGGAGTTTTTTGGGGGGTTATGATTTTTGTGGGGGTTTTTTGGTTTTTGATAAAACATTTTGGATTGTTATTTCCAGGAGTGGTGATAGACTGCACTAAAGTGCCTCCTCTTCAACCAGTTGCATGTATTCATAAAGTTTTACACAGCAAAGGGTTTAGTTCCTGGCTTTGAAACCATGCATTTATACACGTGAAACTATTTGGCATATGTCAGGATCAAACCAGCAAACCTGGCCTCATTACCTTCCTGACTAACCCACTTTTAACAAATTGTGGTTTTTCTATATAGGTCTGAACCATGAGATCGCAATTGATGTTGCATTCCTGCCCATGTATTGTCCAGAAGATCTCCGAACATCCCAAATCGACACATTACTAACCTGCATGAATTACAGCTGTGTGTATCCGCAGGATGAACCTGGAAATGACACACTGGCAGGTTCAAGAGCACTTGCAGGTAAGATCATTTCAGTATTCCTTTCACTCAGAAGATAAAATTAATATCATAAACACTTATAATCTTAAGATGTGATTATATAAATGGTTCTAACTTTAACATTCAATATAATTTAAAGGGGCGTTTGGTAAATGTGCCCCAAGATTTAGAAATGAGAATATATTTTTAAAGAAAATTGGGCAAATTAATGGTTTTGATTCCAGGCAGACATTAAGAATGTTCTCTTATAATACATTTCTAAATGTAAGTATTCATTAGATTTAAGTGGTATAACATGGAGCAGTGCCAATTCAACTCTTCTCTCCTTTTAACTAAGGTGGGATGATCTGTCCTTTCATCTTACAATTGCCTAAAATTTTAAGACCTCCACAGCATAGTACAGTATGGTTGTTTTCTCTTATAAATGTTTAGTTATTCAAGTGCTATGCAATAAATTCCTTGAGGACGGCTAGGAGTTCATGTCATCCCAATAGTGAAACACTTCAACTGACTAATTGTTTAGGCTGCTACATAATTTACTGAACTCTAAATTATTTCTATATTCCCATAAAATTATGTATCCAATTATAAGTATCTACTTCCTGTTGTCATCTTTATTTCCTGAGTGGGTGGTAAAATTTCTAGCAGTTCTCATTGAGCTTAGAAGGATATTACATTTACAAGAGCTTTTAAGACAGCCTTTATTATCTTGGGATTTTGTGGTGGGTCTTTCTAAGATGATGAAACTCTTGAGTACATATTGTTTTTAAACAAGTTTTATAAACTGTGCTTGATAATGAAGTAACTTTTGGCAGGAATGGTTACTGTGCAAACTAAGCTTGAATCTCTTGTTTTAGGAGTCTTTTACTTTTACCACAGTTTATTTTAGAGATGATATAGTAGCTGACTTTGCAGTATTACTTTCTACATGCAGCTCTTTTCACTTCCAGAAAGTCCAGATTTCTTAATTAGTGCCCTAATATATAGTTTAAATATTTGTGTATTTATTTTCTTACAACATACAACATCTACTTTCATCACATTTCTTCTGCTATGTGTATATGTTATTAGTGGTATGAAATATCAAGGCAAAATTCTCAGTTGCTAATGCCAGTTGTTCTCCAAAAGTCATTAACATGGTCACCTGAAAAAATCTAGTATCATACTGCCCAGGCAGTTAATATTTGAGACATGAAGGGCAAGAACAACTAGAAAAGTGATGTGGTAATCAAAAGCAAGGTGATTTGTTTCAAGCAGAATATGTCCCAAACCATTTGTTGAAGATATTTTTTTCCCATTGGATATTCTTTCCTGCTATGTTGAAGATCAATTGATCATATAGTTTGAGTCCATTTCTGGGGTTTCTATTCTGTTCCATTGATTTATGTGTGTTTTTATGCCAGTACCATACTGTTTTGATTACTATAACTTTGTAATATAACTTGAAGTCCAGGATTTGATGCCTCCAGCTCTGCTTTTTCAAGATTGCTTCAGCTATTCTGGATCTTTTGAAGTTCCATATAAACTTTAGGATTGTTTCATCTAGTTCTGTGAAAAATGCTGTTGGTATTTTGATAAGGATTGCATAAGATCTGTGGATTGCTTTGGGTAGTACAGACATTTTAACAGTATTTTTTCTTCCAACCTATGCGTATGGAATGTCTTTCCATTTCTTTATGTCATCTTCAATTGCTTTCATCGATGTTTTAGAGTTTTCATAGTACATGTCTTTCATCTCTTTGGTGAGATTTATTCCTGGGTATCTTATTATTTTGGTTACAGTTGTGATGGGGTTGTCTTTTTAATTAATTTTTCTGCTGTTTTCATTATTACTGTATAGAAATGCAACTGATTTCTGTATGTTTATTTTGTATCCTATGACTTTAGTGAATTTTTTAAATCAGTTCTAGCAGTTTTTTGGTGGAGTCTTTCATGTCGTCTACAAATAGTGAATGGTTTACTTCTTCCTTACCAATTTGGATGGCTTTTGTTCTTTTTTGTTGTCTGATTGCTGTAGCTAGGACTTCCAGGACTATACTGAATAAAAGTGGTGAGAGTAGACATCCTCATCATGTTCCTGACCTTAGGGGAAAAAACTCTCAATTTTTTCCCATTTAGGATGATGTTAGCTGTGGGTTTTCCATGTATGGCATTTATTATGTTGAGGTATATTCTCTCTAGAACTACTTTGCAGAGGTTTTTCATCATCTATGGATGTTGAACTTTATCAGATGCTTTACCTGTGTCTATTGAAGTGATCATATGGTTTTTAGCCTTTCTTTTATTGATGTGATTTAGCATGTTGATTGATTTGCAAATATTAAACCACCCTTGCAACTGGGAATAAATCTCACTTGGCCACCCCCCACACACACACACAGTCTTAAAGAAATACACATACATGGAATTATAGTAAACATACAGTTCCATAACCACCTTTTTCCTCTTGACAATGTATCTTGAATAGCTTTCATGTTAGTATATAGAGAGCTGCTTCATTCATTTTAATACCTATAAATATTTAACTTTGTGTACGTACCAAAATTATTTACTCAATCCCCTAGTGATTGGTGTTGAGATCATTTTAAAATATTTTGGCTCTCAACAAAGAGTACCACGATGAGTATCTATCTATCTATCTGTGTGTATATACATATTTTTTGCACTTATACACATATCTGTAAGATGAATTCTTAGAAAAGTAGTCACTGACTCAAATATGTAGGCATTTAAAATTTTGGCAGATACTGTCATATTGTCATCCAAAAAGTTTATACTAATTTACACTTTTACCAAAAGCAAGAATCACACTTTACTCACACCTTTAGAAATGCTAGGTATTGTTGTTCTTGTTACTCTTTGGCAGACTGATGGCAAAAGAAGTCACCCTCACTGTGTGCATCTGTGATGTTTCGAAAAAAGTACAGTTTTTATACACAAGTCTAACAATTTAAAGTGAAATGTAGAGAAGCTCATTCTAAGGTGCTTCTAAGAGAATCCCTATGTGATGTAAATAATAACATCTTAATTTCATACTAGGTTTTCTTTTTTTTTTCATATTAAGTTTTCTAAAGTAGAAAATGATTGTTTGCTAATACCTGAGCTTTGTGTCAGCCACCATTCTAGGTGCCCTACATCCTGAGTATTTAATCTGCACATTCTCTAACGTAGTACCAGATGAGTAGTTTGAGAGGTCGTCATTTGCTCAAAGCATTAACACAAGTAGGCAGAGTCACTTACCCAAACAGTGGATTTACTTATACTTTATGTTTCAGTCACTCTGTTAATCATTATTTATAAAAGTCAATATATGATAACAATTTGAATTATTAAGGTTTGGGTTGTTGCTGTTAGCATCAAAGCTAAAGATCTCAAAATCTTTCCAAAGCATCTAGATTAAAGTCCATCCCATTCAAAGAAGAAAAAAGTTATATACTTATTTTCTATATTTGTCATTATTGTATTCATTGTGCATTAGTGAATTTGCACAGTTGTAAATCATTCATCAGATTTTGTGACATATCTAACAGAGGTGGCTTTAATAATGAAGTTAACAAAGACTAAGCTTGAGAAGCCCTCACTTGCTTCAGTATTGTTATGTTTAAAAGGGGATCCTAAATAGTATGCCCTTGGGGCACCTGGGTAGCTCAGTCGATTGAGCATCTGCCTTCAACTCAGGTCCTGATCCCAGGGTCCGAGTCAAGCCCCAAATGGGGCTCCCAGCTCAGTGAGGAGTCTCTTTCTTCCTCTCACACTCTCTGCGTGCTCTCCACCCACCCTCAAAAAAAAAAAAAAAGTCTTCATAAATAAATAAATAAACAAACAAACAAACAGTATGCCCTTCAGGCCCCACAAAACCTAGATCCACCATTGGCTTTTAGGTACAGCTTTACAGCCTATGAAGGTTAAGAGCACATGTCTTGAGGCCAAATTCATAGAGACAGAAAGTAAAACAGAGGTATCTAATGGGGAGTTAAGATTTTAAAGGTATGCGAATTTCTGTTTGGGATGATGAAAAAGTTCTGAAAATGGATAGCAGTGATGGTTGCACAATACTGTGTGAATATATCACACAGATGCTACTACTAATGTCAAAATATGGACTGATATTCCAAAGCCATGTGGCTCTGCATAATGTTTTCATTTTCTCATACTTAAAATGAAGTCTTTGTCACGTGTAGCCATTGAAGTCTGTGATCCGTTAGCTTAGTAGTGGTCAGTTAGTGTTTGGAAGAGTTTCTTTAAACATTTGGAGGAGAGAAAAGGAGAACAGGGACAAAAATGATCTCCAGTTTTTGCCATTGGATCTGTGTTCAGTGCTTACCCAGGCTGTTTACAGCCCTGCCTTAGCTTTCACTTCCTGCTCTGCAGAGCCTGATGGTCAGCCAGAGGTGAATATTTGGAGTTTTCCCTCAGGCCTTTTCTGAGTATGCATCCAGCACTAGGCATACATGTGGGCTTCTTGATGCCCCAGTGTACACAGAAGGTTTTAAGAAGCCCTTATTCCCCCACATGTGGCTTTTCCCAACCCTTTCCTCCTCAGGCTTTTTGATCTGTTGCTTGTCCCAACTTTATACTTTGCCCCAGCTGCTCTGGCTAATGTTTTTGCCTCCATATGCTTTCAACAAAAGCCACTGGGGAAGCTACCCCAGTTGTGGGAATGCCCCAAATCAGGTGAAATGAAAGCAAGCTTTTGCATCTGCCCTTGAGGGAATTGCCCAGTAGGTCCAAACTCACAACCACGTCTTTGAGAGTAAGTTCTGCATTGCACCATCTGGTACAAACAGCCTACACCAGGAGTGTTAGCTGCTGTCTTTCTGGCTGCTGCTGATACAGGGAGTACATGGGCAATTTAAAGCACCTCAGCACGTTCTTACCTCAGTGCGGCAGCTCTTTCTCTATTAATCTTTCCCCTGATTGTTTTAAGTTCTTGTATAGATGCCAGAGTTCTGCAGAAGTTGATCTGAGAGTTTTTGTCAGCCCGTAAGTTGCTTTAGTGGAGGGACACAGCTCTGAAACTGCCTACTCCACCATATACAGTAATGTCCTTCACCCGATCCATATTTGGTAGAGCTTCTTGAGAGTATCCAAAGCTAAGTGTTAGTTAATAAAGCCGTTTCAGAGGAAATATCCTTTAAAAAAAAACTTCAATTCCATGTAGTTTGCTTTACATCTATTAAGTTTTGTAAAGAATTGACAATTAAATTCTAAATAGAAAAAATTATTTTTGTACTCCCTTGAAGTGTAAACAGTAGGTTGCTTACTTGGTACCATATAAATAACCCTGAAAAAATATACACTTACTTTAGTCCACCAAAAAGATTTGAAAAGTAAAAATAACTAAATATGGCTTTGGAATACCAGCCCATATCTTGACATTAATAGTAGCATCTGTGTGATATATTCATTGTTATGTGCAGAAGTTACCATAATGTAACTTTGATGAATATGTGACAAATTGGAGGGAAGATGAGGGACATTTGTTAATGTTATAAGAAAAAAAAGTCAGCTTATGTGATACTAAATCCAAGTAAATATTTAACTATTTTACAATACTTACCATCTGCTTTTTATTTTTAGGTGATATTATAAAAGCTGCAAGTAGACTGGATAGAGTGCATATCGTCGGTATCTTGGATATCTGTAATTTGGGTAACAATAAAGTAGAAGTCTACCTGCACAGGATTTATAGTCCAACTAATACTTCTTAAAAATTGGCAAGTGAAATGATTACAGGTTATAAGGAGGGCACTGCTTTAAAGATATTCTCTCATTTTGTTGGTAATTTCAGCAACTGTTTTTTGGCAAGAATATTACATAAGCTCTAAAGTTATTAAGTAGTTTATGTTCATCTTGTGTTTGAAGCTAATGCAGTTCATTTTAAATTCATTACTGAAAAGTTCATCAAAACAATTTTTGTGTATCAAGAAAATTTACCTTACTTCTATATAACTATTATCTTGACTTGTAATGATTTGTGTTCACTATTCTATTTGTGAAGTGCTTTTATTCTCAAGCCTCAGCCTAAGGCATCCTGACTTATAAGAGTTAACTTCTCGTGAATATTTAGTATCCTTCCACTTTTCTTCACCTATAGTAGGAAATTCTGAATTGCTAATTTGAAGATTAAATTCTCCTAAAGTGGTCAACCTGCATTTCTCATGACTGTGATGGTTACTGTCATTTTCAAAAAGCACACATGGATTGTTATGGTCCGGTTGCCTTGGTCCTTAGTTTGGTCAGCTGTACAATGAGCGTGTTAAATTGTCTTAAGGCTTTTCACTCTTTATTGTGACTTTTATCCTTCAAATTTCTAAATGTTTTGACCAGTGTGTGAGCTTAAAAGCCAGAGGCTACATGGGTTTCCACTTTTGCTGTATTCATGTGTAGTTTTGGTACATGTACTGTGAGTTTAAATAGTGAAATTTTATCTCACATTAATATTTAAAGTGTGCATATTGAAAATATAAAACAGTGACTAAGGGGATTTTATTCTGGTTATCTATTATACTTCGTTTTAACTGTAATCATCATTCCACATTTGCAAAGCCCTGTGGTTGACAGTTACGTGGTTAGTTAGATGACCAAAATGACCATCACATGAGTTAAAAAGTATTCAGTGTCAAGATCAATCAATCTAGATAAGCAATTACCTTGTGGGGTTTTCTTCTAGCCCTCTGGTTCTGTGACTTCATATGCTATATATTTCAAATGTTTTGGGCAGCTCGTGAATCTAAAGACAGATGCTGTACTTTGTTCATCAAGGCATTCAGCATTTTGTTCCTTATAATTGTGTTTAAATGTTAATTAAAATAGTGACTTCTTGTGTTAAAATTTTGAGTGTATTATTAAAGTTAAAACACAGTAACTTTTTTGGTCTGTTGTCTCATTTTTAATGTATTTGACATCCCTCTTCCATATTTTTTGGCCTATAATAGACTACATATACTTGTTAAATGAACCAATACAATTCTTCCATGTGGGTTGAAGACTTGTTTATCAAATGTAATCTGGGTTTCTCTATTAAACTATCATAAACTTTAAACGGGAATTCAATTTTACTGACATGTAAATGTTGTGGAAGGGAAAAATTGATACTTACATGGCTATTGACAAAAAACCTGAGGCTGAGATTTCAAAGCTACACACCTTAACGGGTATAATTTCTGTTCTCATATTGAATAAGAAATATGAACAATTTTTGAAACTTTAGGATCTTTAAAAACAACTTCCCTGGCAACTTATTTTATATTCTAGAAGCATTTCTATCTAAATTTGGAGTTACATGTCTGTGTCCATATTTTTGGTTGTTGTAAAGTGGGATAGCTATGGTAGCATTTCCTAAGAAAAATACCTAACTACCATCATGAGGACTTACCTTCAAGTGAAAATGTGTTCATTAATTCCAAAGCCACACAAATATATTACCATGATGTCACCTTCAAATTAAGGAATCAATTAGTAAATTGTGAAATATTATATAATCTACTGGAGAACCGCAGTCTCTCCCTTTAGATGGCAGATGAGCTATATACATTGAAATCCTTTGGTAACCTATTAAAGAAAGACTCTGAGCACCTGTTCTCCCTGCTATTTTTATTTCTTTATGGAATTATCCTGCATTCATTTTATTCTTATTAAAAAAGGACTTCTGGATGCCTGGGTGGCTCAGTGGGTTAAAGCCTCTGCCTTCGGCTCAGGTCATGATCCCAGGGTCCTGGGATGGAGCCCCACATTGCATCAGGCTCTCTGCTCGGCGGGGAGCCTGCTTCCCTTCCTCTCTCTTGGCCTGCCTCTCTGCCTACTTGTGATCTCTGTCTGTCAAATAAATAAAAATCTTTTTAAAAAGAAAAAGAAAAGGACTTCTAAGAAATTAATGTCACCTTTATTTGATGACAGTAATAACATTTGATATTTTGAGCTATATAACCTCTGCCAATATGGACCTAGGTTATAACCAATTCTGTTATTCTAAAGTCATTTCTGTGGTTTGTACTGGTTGCTTTTTCACTGGTTTGCTTTTTAGGTACATTTCTTTTTTTTTTTTTTCTTTTTTCCTTTCTTAAACATTGCTACCCAAGAATTTGCAGGTACACTGATAGGAAGTAAAATATATATTATTGAGTCCTGATTTTTTTTTAATTTTATTTTTTCAGTGTTCCAAAATTCATTGTTTATGTACCACACCCAGTGCTCCATGCAATACTTGCCCTCCTTAATACCTACCACCAGGATTACCCATACCCCCACCCTCCTCCCTTCCAAAACCCTCAGTTTATTTCTATTTTTTTAGAGATTTCATTTATTTATTTATTTGAGAGAGAGAGAGGAGAGCACAAGTGGTGGGGAGGGGCAGAGGGAGAGGAAGAAGCAGAGTCCCCCACCCAGGGGGATGCCTAATGAGGACTCCATCCCAGGACACTGAGATCATGACATGAGCAGAAGGCAGATGCTCAACCGACTGAACCACCCAGGCTCCCCTAGTCCTGAGTATTTCAGTAATCAACTGCTTTTAGTAAAGAAATTTTAGGGGAAAAGTTTAAAAAATTAAAAAACAAAACCAAATTTGGGTATTGTCTGAAGTTTCCAGTTCTTCAAGATTATCTTCGAGTCAAGTAATATTATATTTGTCTATTGTCCAAAATAGAAACATTACATATAAACTCATCTCTTGGTCCAGGTCATACCACTCATTATGTTATCTTCACTCTTACATTATTATGTGACACCACTTCTAGCCTTAAGTTTCTGTTTTCCTTTACACTAAAGAAATGAAAAGTAGATTTTGAAAAAACAGATTTAAAGCTAACCACAGCTCTGTCTCTAAATGCCTGAGAAATTTTATGGAAAGCCATTTAAACTGCTAGGCCTTAGTTTCCTTAATTGTAAAATTTGCAAAATAATGGTCCCAACCAGTACTATGATTCTTTGGGTATATTAATACAGTTACTAGAACACTGGAAATGTATTTGTGTTACTTTTATGTGTTTCATGAAGATGTGGTTTTCTATGAAGAACATTTTAATATGATTAGACCATTTATCAATTATAGCAGCTCAGTGTAATAAAAAAAACAATTGAAATTTTTTCATCCCAAGGTTTGTTTGCTTTTGTTTTTGTTTTTATTTTTGTTTTTTTACTGCTAGTGTTCTTCCTAACTTGTTGCCTTTTCACTGATATATATTTTTTTCTAAGACAGAAATCTGAAATATTTTAGCTTTTTGTAATGATATGCACATCTTCACTGAAAATCAAGCAATACCTTTTAAAGAATTTGAGTACCTCTGATGCTATTCTGAGATGATTACATCTGACTCCTAGTAGCTTAGGATCTAGAAGTTACCCCCAACAAGGTTCTAATATCTACTTAGTAATGGGGAACAAAAAAGAAAAAGACTGAATGGTTTAATGTAAAATTGTCCAAGCAATTAAGTTAGAAGTTCAGGCTTATAACTCCGAGGTCTGTTTCTTTAAGCTCTAATTTGCACACAGAGTAAAATGTTTGAGTAAGAGTATAATTTCACATAATATATCAGATCGCTGTGAGATAAACTTCTCCAAATCCTGGAGCTCATAAAATAATAAGCTGAACTATTGCAACATATATCCAAGCGTTTGAATGTTCACTCTGTGACAAGTACTGGGTGAGCACTAGGAACACAACACAATACGAGCAAAAATACATGGCTCCCACTCTCACAGAGCTTACAGTGTTGTGGAGGAGAGAGACATTCAAGTAATTATACAAATAAGTGAGCTAAGTGCCACAAAGCAAAGATATGTGCTTTATATTAGAGCTTTACGACAAAGGAAGCCAGGTTGGGGTGGGGGGCACTTGGGAAAGTTTTTCCTGGGGAAGTGAATGTGTGTTTGGGGACTTGAATGAGAACTGATGAGGCTGGAGTGCAGAAAGTGGGGTACAAGAGGAGACAAGCAAAGAGACCAAGCCTCTTGCAGGCTATGCAGAGCCTTGTAGGCCATAGTAAGGATTTTAGTTTGTATCTTCAGAGCACTGGGAAGCCATTATACAGTTTGTGGCCATATGCGCCATGATTCAATTTGTTTTAGAAGGGTCACTGTCTCCTGGAAGGAGAATGGTTATAAAGAGGTTGCCAGAGACTGTTACTTGACCCTAATAACTATTCTCTTCTGTAGTAGTAGATCTGTCAATTTTTAGCTCGGAACATAACTACCTTCAATACTTTCCCCTGGTTCCTTTGTTGTTAGATATGGCCTTGTGACTAAGTTCTGACTAAGCTCAGAAGCAAGCATAAGTGATCTGTACAATTACTAACCAATTTCCCAAAGGCTGTAAGAAAATGCTCTCTTTCCCTTTACCCCCCTTCCCCACTGGCTAAAATGTGAGCATGGTGGTGAGACAGCTTGTGTCTTGCAGAGGAAGAGCAACATTATAGGATGTCAACCCAACCAGCTAGTAGGAGCCTATGTCCCTGATGTTGAGCTGCCATACCAGCTTTGTATTTCTTAACTGTTCGGGCTATTACATGAGAGAAAGATAAACTATCTTGTTTATGTCACCACTATTTTGGGTCTCTGGTCAGCAGTCCAACCTGTATACTACTAATGCAGTGGGCAGAAGTAAAAACAAGAGGACCAGCTAGATATACAGTCCATATAAACTTCAGAGATAACATTAAGATATAGATTCAGGCATCTTGCCCAGTTCTAATGGTCCAGTTCTTAACAAATTCTCACTGAAAAAATTTTAACCCACAAAATTCTTCCCCTCCCCCCTCAAAATCACAAAGGCAATTTATTTCCCAAGTCAGATGTGGCTTTGCTGTCATATGTTCCTAGGCATATTTGACTTTGGACATCAAGTGATTTTGTAATATCAGATATCAGTTACTTCTTTTATCTGGCTTGGGCTAATATTAAAATTAATTTTTATTCCTTTTGAACATACACCAGGTTAGAGTCACCCAGCCCAGAACTGGAAGTTTGCTATGAATAATCAAGGGTTACCTGCCTTCTATTAGAAATGCGGCTCTGTGCTTCCTCATCTTCCAATTATGGGTTTACCGTAAGTGTCATTCAATCATATGGAGAAATTTGAAATGTTCTTAGCCTAAGAGATGAAAATTCCCTTCTCTATGCTTTTATTAATGCTAATTATGTACTTTTGCTAAGATATTTAATACTTATTAAGGTACTTAATATTAAGATATAAGTAATCGAAAAAGTCCAGGAATATTAAATGTTTGAAAAATACTGTATAGCAGTGGTTCTCAAATTTGGCTTCATGTTGGTATTACCTGGCAATTTGAAAAATTGCTATGCCTAAGTTTCTGGTTGGGCTGTAGCCTGGGCATGAAGGGAGTTACCAGCTGCCCAGGTGATTCTAATATGCAGACAAGTTTGAAAACCACTGCTATACAGCACTGTTTAGAGCACTTGTCAATTTTATTAAAGCTCAAGCTTTAACCAACACTTTGAATTTACCTTGGTTTTAGGTGCTATGATTTCAGCTACTTTCAATGAAGTTTCATCACAAATTGTGCTGAAAGGAAGGAAAAATTAAAAATTGATAGTTTTTAAGGGCACCTCGGTGGCTTAGTTGGTTAAGCATCCAATTCTTGATTTTGGCTCAGGTCTTGATCTCAGGGTCATGAGATCAAGCCCTGTGTTGGACTCCACACTCAGCGTAGAGTCTGAGATTCTCTTCTTCCTCTGCCCCTCCCACTCAGCCCCCCCCCAAATAAATAAAATCTTTTTAAAAATTGATAGTTTCTAAACAATTTTTATTTTCAGAGTCCTAGCATATCAGATCTGGAAAAGAACTTATGGATAAATAAACTCTAATCTAACCTCTTTTGTGGTGTAAATGAAGAAAAAGTCCCAGAGAGGTTTTTATTTTCCTGAGGATATAATAGTAGCTGTTGCAGAATCAGCACTTGTGCCAACTTTGGGTTTGCAATATATTTAAAAAATGTTCAGACTACACCTGAAGTACAAAGAAACACACAAATATAGATCATGCAATATGTAGATGTACACTATATAGATACAAATATAGATTGGAAGCTAAAGCACAATGAGGTTGAAATAAAATAACAACACCAAATCTGTCAAAACTACGATCCTGTACTATTTTCTTCATGTACAAGTTTATGCTTTCAAGTTCTTAAATTGTCAAGTGCATAAGAATTACCTGGAGAGCTCATTTAAAACGTGAATTCCTAGATATTTTCCTCAGATTCTGATTCAGGATGATTGGGGGTGGAACCCAGAAATCTCCACTTAAATAAAATTCCAAGTGAGTATAATGTAGGTGTTCCACAAACAAAACTTCAGGGGTACCTAAGTGGCTCAGTCAGGTAGGCATTTGCCTTCACCTCAGGTCATGATCTCAGTGTCCTGGGATCAAGCCCCGAAACAGACTCCCTGCTCTACAGGGAGTCTGCTTCTCCTTCTCCCTCTCCTTCTGCCCCTCCTTCCCACTTGTGCTCTCACTCTCTCTCGCATGCGTGCGCTCGTGCTCTCTCGCTCTCTCTCTCTCAAATATATAAAATCTTAAAAAAATAAAAACACTGAAAAAGGACTAGACCACTCACACCCCAGCAAATTACCTTAAGAGTTAACAGAAAAATTGCATTGGCAGGTGTTTATCTTTCTAGGACTAATTTTACTTAACTGCAAATTTTCAAAAGCCATCTAAGATTATGTTTATAAGTTACAACTCTCTCTCTGAAGGTCATAAAAGGAAAAACATAAATGCACCTTGTACAAGATATATGATGCTGGTTACCAAAGAAATTCATGCATTTCAACCTTCAGAACTATTTTAAGTAGTTTAGTAAAATCATTTTTAATATACCAGCACTGCCACAAAGTGTTACAGGGAAGTTGTCATTTTTAAGGCCTGTAATGACTTAACTTCCTCAAAAAATATAATCTGAAGATTTGAAACTATTAAGTTACAATGAACAAAACTTAACTTCTAATGAATTTAGCTAATTTCTCACTAATCTGTTTTTAAACTATTTCATGAGACATTTTTCCTTGAGCAGCAATTTAATACCTGGTAGGAAAAGGAAAAGTTAAATTTCTAGGACTTGACTAATTATTTGCATATTGCATGCTGAAGCTGCATTTATCAGAGATGTCTATCAACAATCAGCAAACTAATAGTTTTGGCCATAGTAACACTTCCCTTTTCAATATGACAGTTTTCTTTGTCCAGTGAAGACAGGCTTTCTTATGAGTTTGAACATCGAAATCATAGTCCTAATAGCAAAATGTTCAACTTTTTGTGTTTACTCTTAAGTAGACCGCAAGCTAATACACCTAGACCTTTAAACTTTCCAGTTCAATTCCATGAATAATTATTAACTGATTACTATGTGTAAGGTGCTTATAATAACAGGGGAGGGGATATACAGGTGAGTAATCGACAGCTATAATAGGATAGAAAGGTTAAATCTGTAGCGTGCCTCTGTTGGGATTTATTCATCAGTTTCTATTGCACATTTCCTGAACTCCTCCCTTCTGCTGAATAGAAGGGTTCATTCCTACCGCAGGGTCCACTCCAACGCTTTTATCTCAGATGCCTAAAGACAGACAAGAAGTAGGGGAAGAAATATCTTTCTGTTCATTCCTACTGCAGGGTCCACTCCAACGTTGTTATCTCAGATGCCTAAGGATAGACAAGAAGTAGGGGAAGAAATATATTTATTATCTCACTCAACAATGTCTCCCATTTTCCTATTTTCTGTTGTCCTGTTCCCCTGGCTCTAGGAGTCTCTCTGGTTCCAGACTACTTTCCTTGGATTTCAGACTACCATTGTGCCTGCCTTCCTTTTGACCTGGTGTCCTCAGCTTCTCTGACAGCCTGATGCCTGTTTGTCTCATTTGCTGACTTTTGGCCCAGACTCCTGCTATCTCTGTCTTGTCAATTTATCAACTTCTTCACCAGCCCTTGGCACATATTGCGATCTCCCTAGCCCAGCCACTTGGCCAGACCAGTTGACCCTTCAGCAATACATATCAGTTGCACTCCTGATTAAAAGCAGAGCTTACAATAAAGGAAGTGACGAAATAAATAAGTCTGTCTAGACATCTGAAAGCACCAGAATTAAAAATATTAAATATTCAAAATTAAACCTTGACCAATCTTTTGTTACAGTATAACACATGGGACATAAAAATTAATGGAATGCTGCAATTCAGGTATCAGGCAATCAACAAATATTTGAGCGCCTACCACGGGCAAGGCACTGTACTTAAAAGGATCCCTAGCCGCTGAAATATGTTGACTTTTCAACGAATAAACAAGGTGGCAGAAGATATTCCTTGGGGAGCCTGTTAAGAAAAATTCCACAAAGAAGTAAGAGGGGGAAGGGCTATAAAATCAATTCTACTTCTACCGTAGCAGTTAAACTTCTGGGTCTTAACTCCTGGCTGGACTGGTTGATAGCATATTTCAGCAGGGCTTGGAAAACCAGTTTGTTTTAGATAGTCTGAGAGAGGTGACTTTCAGCCTCGTCACGTGGGATTCCCAAGAGTCCAGTTCCTCATTCCGATCCACTCCATGTTTATGAATGTGCATTAGCTGGCACATTAAGAAAAAAATCTCAGTGCAGGAAGTCATCCAATCCTGATAAGTTGACATGTAGAATAAAGTTTATGGTGTTATTTATTGCTAACGTAGTCCTGGTTAAAGGTTACGTGTGTACAGTTGGAGGAGGGGCAGGCAAGGAAGAATGTAGTTAACTAAAGTGAAATAGAGCTGATGTATTCAGAGCTTATGTTGCTAGAGGTGAGATCAGTTACCTACTTGCAACTGAAATTTCAAACTTCTGCCTAGCGGGGACCTGAGTGGACAAATGGTGACTGATAGTTGGAAATACCAGCAGACATCTTAAGTTTTATGCTCAGATGAACGAGCAATGAACCAGGAGAATAAGTCCAGTTGTTTTCGGCTGCTTGTAATTTTTACCTTTTTATTTAAAATCACAGCGTCTTTTTCAATGAATGCCTATGTGACTGTGACTTATTACAATGAAACCAGCAACTACACTACGATAGAGAGGTGTGAATGTGGTGTTTATGGATTAGCCTCACCAGTGGCTAATGCTATGGGGGTGGTGGGCATCCCTAAGAACAATAACTACCAAGCTTGTGACTACAACACTGAGTTTACTAATACTAACAGTCCCTGGATTGCACTGATAGAAAGAGGTAATTGTACATTTTCGGAAAAAATTCAAGCAGCGGGCAGAAGAAACGCAGATGCTGTTGTGATTTACAATGTTCCGGACACTGGCAACCAGACAATACAGATGGCAAATTTCGGTAAGTAATGACCGAGTCCCAAAGAGGGTTTGTGTCTTTGTTTATCTTAAAATGGTATTTCCATCTAGAATTACTCTAGGATCTGGCAATGACATTGTAAAAAATGATTTAATTTTTTTTCTTTTTTGCCCAGCACTATTATCCCTTAATTAATATTTGTAATTAATTTGTTCCAAAGACAAAAGCAATTCATGAAGTGATCTCTATATCCCTTTCACAATTTTCTTAGTTGTATTAGTTTGCTCTCTGTTTATTGCATAACTGTTTTTGAAGAAAATGCACCTTACTTCTAAGCATTAAAGAAAACTTAAATATTTTAATTCCATTTTCAATTTGTGCTTTTCAGTTTGATTCATTTTCTTAGACAGAAGAAATTGTATGTTTTCAAGTATGCAGTAACTACAAAACTGATTATTATAAGTAAACAATAGCATATTGTAAGTACACAAAATGTTTAGAGAAATGGGAATCTGACTCTCTGCTTTGTGCGTATGAGATCTGAATGTTTGTGGGACTAATACATATAAAACTACTCTCTAAAAAGAGTACACTTTGGAAAAGGCATGGTAGAAATAAGATCACACCAAAATTTACATCAAAAGTAAAAGTTTCCCTTATAAATATTTCCTTAGGACTTCATAAGTAAGTATAACCATCTAATTTATTAACTTGCTACTGGAATTTACTTCCAAGAATTATTGTTTTATTTGTTCTGTAAAACAATGCCACTTTCCAAGTAAATGATACTTAAACTAGTAAAGAAGTAGATTTCTTACCCAAGTTTTCTATACTGTGGGTAAGAATGGGTATTTTTAGCCCCAAATAGCTAAAGAGGGAAATAAAAGGCAATAATTTCAAACAGGGTAAGAACTGGAAGAACACAATATCAGGATAATTGGTTATCACCACCAAACTTGAGCCCTGAGGAAATTAATGTAAATTCAACACATTTCAGAATTGTAAAAGAGAGTAAATCAAATTTGTGTTAAGAATAATAGCGATTGGAACATGCAGGTTATACACATGCAATATGGCAGTTTAGTACTAATGTAGGATAAACAAGCTGATTGTTTCCCTGGGTATCAAAACACCAGGTAAAGACGATCTTTCAGCAGCACCAAGTTATCATAAATGTACAGAACTTCACTTGCTACCCTGTGTAATATATTCTGGACACTCCCAGAACTTAGGCATTCACACTTTTTTTCTTTTGAACTTCAGAGGACTCCAGAAGCCTTCCATGCGTGTTCCTACATTTTTACAGGTGACTTTTACTTTTGTAGAAATAAAGAAAGACAGCTTTCTCATGAAAATCAGAAACTAAATCTGTTCTAAGGAACCTACTTCCCTAATGTTCCAACTTAGATTCTGAGTGCTCTAAGTTTCCTTTTGTATGGACAATTACCTTGTTCTCAACCCTGCTATTTTTTTTAAAGATTTTATTTATTTATTTGACAGAGAGAGATCACAAGTAGATAGAGAGGCAGGCAGAGAGAGAGAGAGAGGGAAGCAGGCTCCCTGCTGAGCAGAGAGCCCCGTGTGGGACTTGATCCCAGGACCCCAAGATCATGACCTGAGCCGAAGGCATTGGCTTAACCCACTGAGCCACCCAGGCGCCCCCGCTCCCCACTATTTTTTAAATATAAATAGTATCAATCTAAATTGTAATCCGGTTGCAAAACTTGCTTTGCAACGTGCAGTAGGGGCCAACATCCAGTGGAATGTGGGTACCCAGCCCCTGATTTTAAAAGATTTACCAAAGATCACTTACAGTAAATTTCACCAAAAGATATGTACACAGTCATCTGAATGTTTGACTCCGAGCAGAGTATTAAAAACAAGGCAGTTACATTTAGCATTCAATATGTACTTCCAGCATACTCAAGGGTACGTGATCAAAAATATTTTTTAAAACTACTGCATTGTCCCTCTTTTCAAATAAGCACATTGAAAAAGAGAGCATAATGATAGTATTTGTAATAGTTTATATTTGTTGCCATTTACTATATGTCAGACACTGTTGTAGGGCCTTTATTTTATTTCTTCATTTTTCCTATTACCACTTTATTTTTTTATTTAAGTTCAATTAGCCAAAATATAGTTTCAGAGGTAGAGTTCAGTAATTCATCAGTTGCGTATAACACCCAGTGGTCATCACATCACATGCCCTCCATAATGCCCATCAGCCAGTTACCACGTCCCCCAACCCACCTTCCCTCCAGCAACCCTCAATTGTTCTCTAGAGTTAAGAGTCTCTCATGGTTTGTCTTCCTGTCTGATTACTGGTCTTTAACATTGAATGTCCTCAACCCCAAAGAATTAAAATTGTAAGTTTAGTATTTTGCAGTTATAAGACCTGTCAAATGGTGTGTTATTGGAGTTCTCCCTTCCCAGAAATTTACCTTACATAGAAATTATTAGATGATGCAGTTGACAGTAAAGCAAGTGTGGATACAAAAACTCTATGATCAACTTCTAGGCCATTACAGATTGACTCATTATTTTGTAACATAAGCCAAAAGGGTATGAGGTTTTGCTATCTTTTCACTAGTGTTCTTTTTTTTTAACCTTTATGTTATTCTTTTTTTAAATTCTTTAACTGTTATGTTCAATTAGCCAGCATATAGTAGTACATCATTAGTTTTTTTTAAAGATTTTATTTATTTATTTATTTGACAGACAGAAATCACAAGTAGGCAGAGAGGCAGGCAGAGAGAGAGGAGGAAGCAGGCTCCCCGCCGAGCAGAGAGCCCGATTCAGGGCTTGATTCCAGGACCCTGGGATCAAGACCTGGGCCGAAGGCAGAGGCTTTAACGCACTGAGCCAACCAGGTGCCCCCATCATTAGTTTTTGATGTAGTGTTCAATGATTGTTTAAGCACGGGGGTGGGGGGTGGGTAACAACTCCTCTTCCTCCTCCAAAAGCTCATGGCTTCATCTCCATCACCTCATCTTTTATCACCCCTAAAAACCACCTTTTCAGAAAATCACTTTGGCCCCCTCAGGGCTGTAGCACCCTTGCCTTCTGGCCCTGCTCCACCTACCTCTCCATTCCTTCGATCCCATTTTTCCATGCTAGGCCTTGGGAGAATTTCCACAATGTGGTGCCTCTTTGCTTACTGACGTCGATGCCCTCCAACCACAGATCATTAGGAACAGACCTGTAGTTGAAAAAGGTGGGTTTATTATTTGCTGCAGCAAAGGGAGAATGCACACCATAGGAAACCATGGGGCATCTCAATGACAGGGTGGTAGAAGGGACTTAAGAGGATTTAGACTTGCTTTAGATGATCTGCAAGAGGGTTTAGGGAAGCGGGCCATTTACCAACCACCCCAGTTTGCCTGAGACTGAAGGATTTCCTGGAACGTGAGACATTCAGTGCTTAAACCAGGAAATTCCTGAGGAAACCAGGCTGAGTTAACTACACTAGCTGGTTTTGTTCTACGTTTAAAGGCTATCAGAAAGTGGGGGAAATTCCGTGATTGGATTCCTAAATCAATCTTATCTCTAAGTGGGGAAGACTGACCTAAAGCTAGAGCAGTAGTTGGTAAAGAAGCAACAGTCACTCATATTAGCCAGGATGGGAGATGTTTGGTCATTTTTGGTGGGTGGGACACTGTTCATATTTTGACAATGTTC
Organism: Enhydra lutris kenyoni; assembly: GCF_002288905.1. NCBI lineage: Eukaryota > Metazoa > Chordata > Mammalia > Carnivora > Mustelidae > Enhydra > Enhydra lutris. The sequence goes on along the minus strand of NW_019154167.1, from coordinate 2,040,189 downwards.
AGACATGACTGTGGAGTAGTCTTATTTTTGTCTGGATCTATCATGTTTGCAGAGCAACCTTCCCTAATGTTGATGTTCTTTGAGACTATTTATGTTCAACAAGAAAACACCAAGGCCCAGTTAATAGTGGCAGGCTGGATCCCAGATGTCAGGGGCTGCTTGTCTCTTTGTCAAGTTACTGTGGTGCAAATATATTCTCTTCCCACCGCCCACCACCACCACCATTTTATATTTCTGGGCCTCCTCATCCCCTCTAGGCTGCTTTTGAAGTCCCCAACAAACATAAAGAATGCCTATGCACTCCTTGCTTCTCCTAGTTTCATGATGTGGGTACAGAGTTTCCTTACTCCTGGGCCCAGTCTATTTATAGCCTCCCTAGTAGCAGTCTTTTTTTTCTGAAGGGGTAACTTCAGTCTGAGAAGAGTTTCCACTGAGGAGGAATAATGGGTAGCCTAATGCTTGGAGGTGAATCTTTAATTGAATATTGTCCAATTTGCAGTCTGTTTTGATTTCGTCCTTTGATGGTGTTGGAAACAGGAGGACATGCTTATGGTATCCTTAAGTAATGACATAAGGTCTCAACAACCCTTTCCAAATGTTCCAGACATCCATCTCGTTCTGTTCCAGACATACAAGAAAAATCAAGAGGCCCATTATTTTTTTAAAAGATTTTATTTATTTATTTGACAGACAGAGATCACAAGTAGGCAGAGAGGCAGGCAGAGAGAGAGGAAGGGAAGCAGGCTCCCCGCTGAGCAGAGAGTCCAATGCGGGCTCGATCCCAGGACCCTGAGATCATGACCTGAGCCAAAGGCAAAGGCTTCAACTCACTGAGCCACCCAGGTGCCCCGAGGCCCATTATTAAAGTGTAAAATTTGGAGCCTGTTAAGCACCCACTGGATAAGCAAACAGGTCCTGAAAGAGAACTATGCTGTTAATAGATAAATTGCCTTAAGAAATGCTTAAGCTTAAAAAAAAAAGAAAGAAAGAAATGCTTAAGTTTGAGTGCAGTTTATTTCAGCCACGTCAATAATCTGGATGGGATAAAATGGTTCTTACATTTTTATAATTTCCACTATGTTGAATGAAGGGGATTTCAGGGTAAGGTTTGAAGCATTTCAGAATCCCCCAAACTCATCAACTCCAGAGCAAGTAAGTTCAGGGAAAGAAAGGGCTTAATCAGAGCAGCAAAGGCAAATGCTAAATGTTTTGGGGAAATGTCTTCCAGAAATGAAAGAGGAAATAAAAACATAGTATATAAATGGAGAAAATAATTAAAAACTTCATGAAGGTTAGACTCAGATATACACACCAAGAACTTAATTCAAGAAAAGTAATCAGTTCCACTTCAAAGGAATCTCAAATCTCTCTACCTGTATCCATCTCCAAGACTTTATCCTCAGGCCATAGGCAATAACTTCCTAACTGATCTTGCTTCTCTTGTCCACTTCCGAGCCTATCCCCACACAGAAGCCAAAATGAAATGCCTTTTGAGAAAAGATAAATCACACCCTGTCTAAAGTCTTTTAGTTCCCATGGCACTTAGAGTAAATTCAAACTCCTTCCAATATCCTTACCTAGTCATGAATCACCTGGTTTCTGCCTACCATTCTGACCTCATCTCCTCTAACCTCCCTGACTCCCCACCTCCACTGCCCCTCCCACCCTTACCACTCACTCAACTCTAGCTACACTGGCTTCCTTTCAGTCCCTCCATTCCATTAAACTCTTCCCTGCTCTTGAGCCTGAAAGTACTTGATACCTTCCTCTTCTTCACCCTTGCATCTTATTAAACATAAAGCCCTGTTGCTTTGACCTCCAAGCATTACTTTTTTTAAGTTTTTATTTAAATTCCATTTAGTTAACATACAGTGGAATATTAGTTTCAGGTGTACAATAAAGTGATTCAGCAATTCCGTACATGGCCCAGTGCTCATCACAAGTGCACTCCTTAATCCCAATCTCCTATTTCACCCATTCCCCACACCCCCACCTCCAGTAATCATCAGTTTGTTCTCTATAGTTAAGAGTCTGTTTCTTGGTTTCTCTCTCACTCTCTCTCTCTTTTTCTTGGCTCGTTTATTTTGTTTCTTAAATTCCGCATATGAGTGAAATCATATGGTATTTGTCTTTGTCTGACTTATTTTGCTTACCATTATACTCTAGCTCCATTCATGTCATTGCAAATGGCAAGATTTCATTCTGTTCATGGCCAAATAATATTCCATTGTATATACATGTATGTATATATATCATAACTTCTTTGTCCATTCTTCTATCAAAGCACACTTGGGCTTTTTCTCTAATTTGGCTATTGTAAATATCACTGCTAAAAACATCAGGATGCCTGTATCCCTCTGAATTAGTGTTCTTGTATTCTTTGGGGGAAATTCCCAGTACTGCAGTTGCTGGATCATATCGTAGCTCTATTTTTAACTTCTGAGAAATCTCCATACTGTTTTCCACAGTGGTTATACCAGTTTGCTTTCCCACTAACAGTGCCTGAGGGTTCTTCTTCTCCACATCCTCGCCAACATTTGTTGTTTCTTATGTTGTTGATTTTAGCCAGTCTGACATGTGCGAGGTGTTATCTCATTTAGTTTCGATTTGCATTTCCCTAATGATAAGTGGTGATCAGCCTCTTTTCATGCACCTGTTGGCCATCTGATGTCTTCTTGGAGAAATGTCTGTTCATGTCCTCTGCCCATTTCTTAACTGGATTATTTGGGTTTTGGGTGTTGAGTTGTATAAGTGATTTATAAATTTTGGTAATAACCCTTTAATCACATTAGTCATTTGTAAATATCTTCTCCCATTCAGTAGGTTGCCTTTTAGTTTAGTTGATTGTTTCCCTCATTGTGCAGAAGTTTTTTACTTTGAAGCAGTCCCAGTAGCTTATTTTTGCTTTTATTTCCCTTGCCTCAAGAGACATATCTAGTTAAAAAAAATTGCTACAGCAGTTGTCAGAGAAGTTACTGCCTGTGTTCTCATCTGGAATTTTTATAATTTCAGGTCTCACATTTAGGTCTGTAATACATTATGAATTTATTTTTCTGTATGGTGTAAGAAAGTGGTACAGTTTCATTGTTTTGCATGTGGCTGTCCAGTTTTCCCAACACCATTTGTTGAAGAGACTTTTTTCCCATTGGATATTCTTTCCTACTTTTGTCAAATATCAGTTGAGCATATAGTTGTTGGTTCATTTCTGGGTTTTCTATTCTGTTCAATTGATCTCTATGTCTATTTTTATGCCAGTACAATTCTGTTTTGATTACTACAGCTCTTAACAGAACTTGAAGTCCAGAGTTGTGATGCCTCCAGCTTTCCCTTTCTTTTTTCAAGCTTGCTTTGGCTATTCAGTGTTTTTCATGGTTTCATACAAATTCTAGGATTGTTTGTTCTAGTTCTGTGAAAAATGCTGTTGGTATTTTGATAAAGATTGCATAAAATCTGTAGATTGCTTTGGGTAGTACAGACATTTTAGCAATATTTGTTCTTCCAATCCATTTCTTTGTGTTCTTCCCATTTGTTTGTGTCGTCTTCAATTTCTTGCATCCGTGTTTTAAAGTTTTCAGAATACAGATCTTTTACCTCTTTGGGTAGGTTTATTCCTAGGAATCTTATTATTTTGCATATAATTGTAAATGAGACTGAGTCCTTGATTTTTCTTTCTGCTGCTTCATTATTGGTGTAGAGAAATGGAACAGATTTCTGTATGTTGATTTTGTAACTTTACTGAATTTGTGTATCAGTTCAAGCAAGAGTCTTTCAGGTATTCTACATATAATATTATGTCATCTGCAAATAGTGAAAGTTTGACTTCTTCCTTACTGACCCAGATGTCTTTTATTTGTTTTTGTTGTCTGATTGCTGTGGCTAGGACTTCCAGTACTATGTTGAATACAAGTAGTGAGAGTGGACATCTTGTCTTGCTCCTGACCTTAGGGGAAAAGTTCTGTTTTTCCCACTAAGGATGAGGTTAGCTGTGGGTTTTTCATATGGTCTTTATTATGTTTAGGTATGTTTCCTCTAAAACTACTTTTCTGGGGTGCCTGGATAGCTCAATTGGTTGAGTGTCTGACTCTTGGTTTTGGCTCAGATGGTGAGTTCATGGTCATGGGAATCGAGCCCCTCGTGAGGCTCTCTGCTGAGCAGGGAGTCTGCTTAAGGATTCTCTCCCTCTGCCCTTCCTCCAACTCGTGTTCTCGTGTGTGCACACATGCACTCTCTCCCTCCCTAAAACACACAAATAAATATTTAATAGAAAATAATAAAAAATAAATCTACTGTGTTGAGGGTTTTTATCATATATGGATATTATACCTTGTCAAATGCTATTTCTGTGTCTATTGAAATGATCAGCTCATTCGTATCCTTTTTCTTACTGATGTGATGTATCACATCAATTGATTTGCAAATATTGAACCACCCTTGCATTGCAGGAATAAATCCCACTTGATCATGGCGAATGATTTTTTTTTTTTTGTATATATGGACCATATCTTCTTTTTTTGCTTGTTTGTTTTTTATTTTATTTTAGTTTTTAAGTGTTCCAAGATTGTTTATGCACCACACCCAGTGCTCCATGCAATATGTGCTCTCCTTAATACCCACCACCAGGCTCACCCATCCCCCAATCCCCCTCCCTTCCAAAAGCCCCAGTTTGTTTCTCAGAGTCCACAGTCTCTCATGGTTCGTCTCCGCCGATTTCCCCCAATTCACTTTTCCTTTCCTTCTCCTGATGTCCTCCATGTTATTCCTTATGCTCCACAAGTAAGTGAAACCATATGATAATTGACTTTCTCTGCTTGACTTATTCCACTCAGCATAATCTCCTCCAGTCCTGTCCATGTTGCTACAAAAGTTGGGTATTCATCCTTTCTGATGGAGGTGTACTGTGAATGATATATTTTTTAAAGATTTTATTTATTTGAGAGAGAGAGTGAGAGAGAGTGTGAGAAGGGAGAAGCAGATTCCCCATGGAGCTGGGAGCCAGATGCAGGACTTGATCCTGGGATTCCAGGATCATGACCCGAGCCAGAGGCAGTCGCTTAACCAACTGAGCCACCCAGGTGCCCGTGAATAATACTTTTAATGTATTGCTGAATTCAGTTTGCTATCATTTGGTTGAGAATTATTGCATCTATGCTCATCAGGGATATTCGCCTGCAGTTCTCTTGTTCAGTCCTGTCTTTATCTGGCTTTGTGATCAGGGCAATGCTGGCTTCATAGAATGAATTTGGAACTTTTCTTTCCTTTTCTGTTTTTTGGAATAGTTTAAGAAGAATGGGAATTAGTTTTTCTTTAAATGTTTTATAGAATTTGCCTGCGAAGCCATCTGGTCCTGGACTTTTGTTTGTTGGGAGTTTTTTTTATTATTATTACTGATTCAATTTCTTTGCCAGTTATCAATCTGTTCAAGTTTTCTATTTCTTCCTGTTTCAGTTTTGGTAGTATATGTTCCTAGGAATTGTCCAATTTGTTAACATATAGTTTTTCATAATATTCTCTTAATATTGTTTATATTTCTGTGGTGTTGGTCGTCATTTTTCCTCTCTTATTTGTAATTTTATTTATTTGTAATTTTATTTATTTATTTGAGTACTTTCTCTTTTTTCTTGGTAAGTCAATTTTATTGATTTTTTGATTTATTGATTTATTGATTTTTTTCCAAGAACCAGCTCCTGGTTTCACTGGTTTCTTTTTTTTTTTCTTTTTTTAGTTTCTATATCATTTATTTCTGCTCTAATCTTTATTCTAATATTTATTCTATTCTTCTGCTGATTTTAAGTTTTGTTTATTGTTCCTCTTCTAGCTCTTTAGGTGCAAGGTTAGGTTGTTTATTTGAGATATTTCTTGCTTCTTAAGGTAGGCCTGTATTGCTATAAACTTCCCTCTTAGAATGGCTTTTGCTTTATCCCAGAGGTTTTGGACAGTTGTGTTTTGATCTTCATTTGTTTCCATGTATTTTTTTTTTTTACTTCTTCTTTGAGTTCCTGGTTCACCCATTCACTATTTAGTAGCATTTATTTAACTTCCATGTATTTGTGTTCTTTCCAGATTTTTTCTTGTGGTTGACTTCTAGTTTCATAGCACTGTGGCCATAAAAGATGCACAGCATGACTTCGATCTTCTTGAATTTGTTGAGGCTTGTTTTGTGGCCTAATATGTGATCAAAATGTTTCTTATTCTGGGCAGTCTCCCTCAACACAGTATTTCCCATCAAACCATGCTGCTCATTTCTGTTTAAATGTCTTATGATGTGTAGTTATTTTGGTATTTGTTTGTTATCTGCTTCTCCCACTTGATTGTAAGTTCCAGGAGGGCAGAAACCATGTTTGTCATGCTTGCCATTGTATCCATTGTACTGAGCATAACTTGTGGTCTTCACTAGTCGTTGAATGAATCAAAGTTTAAGAAACAAGAAAGCAATTTCCTCTTATATATGAAAATATGGGCAAATTTAAGTGAATTGATTAGGTGAATTCAACAAACCATTGCATTTTATAATTGTTTTTATTTTTACCTACCTAAGTAGTACTTTCTCCTTAAAAAAAAAAAAACCACTAGAGATTAAAGTCTCCCTTGATTTTCACCCCCAATCTCGGTTCTCTCCCAAGAAATAACCATTGCTATTCATCCAGTAGGTAACCTTTTCAAATTTTTTTCCATCAATTTTCATATATATATATATATATATATTCTATATATATGAAATATGTATTTCAAATATATATTTCAGAAAATACAGTCAACTTGTGTTTTAATTTTAAGATTGATAAAGTTATTCTGCATCTTGTTTTTGTTACTCAACTGTAGGACTTGGGGCTATTTTCATGTTAATACATTTACATTTAGATCTAGTTAATTCATTTAACTACTGCAAAATATTCCATAGTGTGTACATGCACATAATTTTCTTAACCACTCTCCTGTTAATGAACATTTGGGTTATTTTCAACTCTGCTCTTTTACTTCAATGAACATAATTATTGCTGATACCTAAGGAAGCTATTGACATTGAACTTGCATCATTACTGAGGTACATCTTGCCTCTGACCACCTTGTTGAGCTCCCATTAATTTTAATAGTTAGACCATTGATTCTCTTGAATTTTCAAGATAAATGAAAATTTTCTCCGTAAAGTTTTGCCCTGTCTTTTATATTAATTGTGTCTCTTAATTCTTCCCAGTGGTCTTATTCCATTGTCTAGCACTCTAGTAGTGATAATAGTGTACATCCTTGACTTGATCCTGATTTTACTAAAAAAATGGTCCTGCTGTTCCACTATTAAGTGTGTTGTTTGGTAGAAGTTTCTGGGAGATGCCTCTTATCAAGTTTCAGGACTTCAGCAATGCTTCTGAGTCTTGTTATTCTTATTGTCAAGCTAGGATATAAATACATAGGTATATTGATACATATATGTATAGATCAATATAGATATAGATCAGATAAATTCACTATTTTAGAATATGACCCAAAGGGCAATCCAATAGTTTACAGTCAGTTTAGGGTAATTAATAAAGTGATACACTGAAATAATAGGTAAAAGAAACAGTTTTGTTTTTCCCTTTTTCTAGATTTAATTTTGTTGGTACCCTGAATAAAAGTATTGAAAACCTTCTTGTTGTTTACACATATAGCTCCAAGTTGAGTGCCCAGTTGTAAAACACAAACAAAATGACAAATTAGAAAAATTGTTTATTAAACAAGATAAAGTGAACAGTAATGAATAATAAATGTAGAAACAGGTGTAAAATAGAAAACATGGGCAAAAAAAGACAGGCTTATTAACAAAATATTAGACAATCACATTATACCACAAGTTAAATAAAGAATGACACGGTTAGGGGCACCTGAGTGGTGTAGTCAGTGACTGACTCTTGGTTTCAGCTCAGGTCATGACCTCAGGGTTATGAGATCGAGACCCATGTCAGGCTCACACCCAGAGGGGAGTCCTCTTGGGATTCTCTCTCCTCTCTCCCTCTGCCCTTTTCCCTCTCCCTCTCTCAAGTAAATAAATATTTTTTAAAACGTTCTTTAAAAAAAAAAGAATGACACAGTTATTTTAAAAACTGTTATGATCATGAGATGTACTAAAAAATATGCAATATGTTAGGTCTGGTAAATACCTCAACTATGCTTGCAATTCATGAAACAGGAAACTTCACAAGCTTATTATAACCTAGCTTACAATAGCAGGATTTTGGTACATCTCTCTCATATATTCCCAAGAGCCTCTATCTTTCTTTCTCTCTCTCACCTCCACAGAAGTACATGCATACGTAACCACAGAAGAGTTTATCTTTTTATGGGGAAGTCAAGGGTACAGTACCTCTGGATGCTAGTTTCAGAAAAAAAAAATGAGTCAATTCTATTTCCCTTTTCTCCACTTTAAAATCAGGAAATATTTTGCCAGAGTCTAAACATGTGCTTTTTGTTCATTAGCATATTCTTTGCTTAACTCTTGGCCTCTTCTTCTGAAGCTTTTAATGTTTATTTATATCATGATTTGCTGCCAGGACATTGATTTTCCCCCAAATCCCTGATAATTGTTACATGTGCATGTGTGTGTGAATACACACAAAGAAATGCCTGAGTGGGATTGTACAAATAAGCTAGTTCCTCCTAAGTACTTTCTCCCTCTCTTTTCAGCAATCCATGGTTCCTAAGTCCTCTTACCCCAGCTGCCCCTCTTCCATCACTCAAGCCTACCTTCTCTAGGCACAAGGACTTTGTGTAAATGAGTCCTACCCATTTCCATCTAAACTCGCAAGTCCTATGTCCTACTCATTTAGGGAATGGTTAGATAGATATGCAGGAACTACTTTGATCAAGTATCCAAGAGGGAACTTCACTTGTTGCCCCTGGAAACAACATGACTTAAGTGAACAAACCCAATTTCCAACTGGTGATAATAACAGGACCTTTAACAGAACCATGCAACAATAAAGTTGAGGAAATTGGATGTTAGAACATTCCTCATCACATCGTGTCAGCAACAACTTATTTCACCTACACTCAGAAAATGCCACCATCACATAAGTGTTTAACATTATAATAATGTTAGTTATGACCTTTTGGATTTTTTGAAGTGTATCGTATTTTCACCCAAATTTTTAGTAACAAATATTCTCAGCATGACCTTCTAATGACTTTGCCATGCAATGATAGTGACACCATGTGGTCAAATAAACTAGTCTCTGGCAAAAATCAGTAAATACCATTGGCATCTCCTTGGTGGGAAGTGCAAAGAGAGAGAGAGATGAACATTTGCTTAATAATTAACTTGCTTTTCATTTCTATTTTAAACAACTGTCTCTCAGTATCATTAATCCTAATAAGTGGAGTTCTTTTTTCTTCCAATATTGCACTAATTCCTATTAAGATTTTTTTCCCTTGCCCTTTATGGAGGCAATTGTTAATAGTATTTTATTAACTATGTGCCAAGCATTCTTCTAAGTATAATCATCTCAACAACTCCATGAGACACATAGTGTTAGTATCTCCATTTTATATATAAGGAAACTGAAGCATAGAGAGGTGAGTTAACTTCCCCAAGGTCATACAGTCTGTAGGTCTCTAAATGAGGGTCTGGACCCTAATATCCTCACTCTAGATTCAGTGTTATCATTTAGTACATGATACTTCTTCTCTAGTGAGCATTTACTATGCAAGGCCCTGTACAAAAATGGCACAAAAACATAATCATTACCCTCAAGGAGGAAAATGTAGTAGGAAGAACTGACATGTACAATTCATAGAAGGCAGCATAGGACACTACAATCGAAGTATTAAGGTCATTGGAGCCGAAGTGATTAAGAAATTATGAGGTCAGGGTTTTTTTTTTCTCATCAGCATGGATGTTAATGTTAGAGAAAACGTTAGCAGGGAAATCAACGATCAGTAGTGGGCATATTAAAAGGGAGAATGTTCTCTCTCATATAAATTAAATAAGTAAGTAAATAAGTAAATAAATAAAATCTTGTTTTAATAAAGGGAGAGCAACAGGATAGGCCATCAGAAAGTGGGGCATTTCCGTTAGAGTTTCAGAAGTTGAGCAGATCAGGATGATGATAATGTCCAGAGTATGGCCTCGGCAGTAGGGTGACAGAAGTGGAATGGAGGCCAATTTCCCTGAAGTTGGATCACAATGAGTCCAGGATATTGGATGGCGGAAGGACTTAGTGTGGAGAGGATGACTGTGATTCCGATGACAGTCTTCATATATGTGGGCAAATGCCTGGGATGTTGGTCCTTGATTAAACAGGCCAGGAAGACACAGAGGGTGGTCAAACCAAGTGCTATGAGTCTCTTGACTATCCACGAGTCTCTAAGAAACTGGGGATTTATTCATGAGGGTGAGGAGAGAGTGGTTTGGAAACCACGTGGGAGTGAGAAAACCCTTTATAGGCCTGAAATATGTGGGGTACAGAAGGATGAGCTGCCTCTACTAAAAGTAACTGAAGGAGAAGTGGTATCTTCAGGGGTAGTAAGATAGGTCAGGGACCACAGAGAAACGTCATAAGCCTTCGTATAACTCTCACTGAAAAGAAATGAGGAAATTGTACCTGTGAAACATGTGTCATGGAGCCAGAGATCTTGAAGACACAGTGGATAAAGAATGAGCAGTATGGAGAGGGGAGAACAGAACTGAATATGAACCAAATTAGTTTCCAACTGGGCTAATAACTAAGGATGGCAGGAAAGTGAGACTAGGAGCATATAGTGGAAAGGTTTCAAACTAAATTCTGGAATCAAGGTATCTCAAAGGAGTCCAGGACTTGCGGAAGCAGTGTAGAAGGCTGGCAGTGCACATGGAAGGTAAGGGAATTATTCACAAGAGAGCAGGAGCTCTTGAAGGAGGTGAGAAGGGCAAGGTTGAATATGGTAGAGATGAAAAATATGAGAGAATTTAGGCCAGAAGGGTCCTAGAGCTGTGGCTGCAGATTATAAGGGTGTGGGGGGGGGCATGTTCATCCTTGGGCAGGGAGGGTGAATACAGTAGAAGGCAAGAGATGCTGCGTGGCCTGAACGTCAAACTAACCATCTGGGAGGTTCCAAATGGAACTGCTTTAACGTCCGAAATCAGGTGCAAGTTGGGGCTTGAATTGAGTGTTACCTGAGTTTCTGGAGGATGTTACATAAAAATGTGAAATTATTATAAAAAAGGAGCACACAACAGAATTCTTTCAGGCCATTTTAATCGAACAAATGTCCTGGGAAATTATCTGTTCGTTATGACTAGTACTAATTACCTATCTCTGCACTGAGGAGATTGGGATTTTAGTAAAAACTGGTAGAGACCTAGTCAAGGCCTAAGGATGTCAAAATTTCAATCATTAAATGCCTGGATGCCCTGCATTCCAGAATTGAATTAAATCCAATCTGCATTTGCTTGTGTGTATTTTTAGCTTTTAAATGGAAATGTAAATTGAGTTCTTCTCCTCAAAGCAGTCGATTCAGTGGAGGAGGATGAGGAGGAGGCTGAGGAGTGTATAATCAGTCAAATAGGATGTTTGACATTATTTTAGCTCTAAAAATGTCTACATGGACCCAATAACCATTTTTCAAAGTAATTTTTCCACCGATTATTTTTTATTAGCCTCATGCGGGATATAACCAGAATCTAAATGCTCAGTAACTTATACATGGTCAGATTAGCTGCAGTTGGAGGCCACAGTGGTTGATTATGAGAAATTTAGTACCATTCCAAACATAGAGGCAAATGCTCTTTAAAAAAAAATAATCTTGTCAAAAAGCCAGGAGATACAAAAAGGCCCTATTTACCAAAAGGCTCTGTGGACAATTTTTGGCTGAAGGAAGATGTATAGTTTCTCTGACCATTTCACAAACACATCCTTTCTCCCCCTGAAAACTGCACCCGCCTTGAAAACTTCTTCCACAGGAGGAATTCAAGGTCTAAAGAGAAATACGAGGGCTCTAACCTGATGTATATTACTCCATGATACCTGAGGTTAAGCCCTAGGGTATAAAGTCCTGGAGAGCTATTTGTTCTTGTTTATGCAGCCATAGCCTGGGCTCAGGGAAGCTCTTAGGAGAGCAAACTCTGGCTCACAACTGGGTTTTCTAACGTGGGAATAAAATAAGACATAAAACTGTGGGGTTTTAAAAAGCAAGGATTTACTTCTCCACTCCACAATAATTTACTGAGGGCCAACTATGTGTCCTGCCTTGCCACATTTTTACATTTCATAGTTCTCTCTCTGAGCCCTCAAGCATACAGCATGGGTTTAATGAGAAGCAGTGGAATGTACTAGTGATTTAGGGCATGAGCTCTGTAGGGAGATGGACCTGGGCCTAAATATGAGACCTACCATTTGTTTCCTATCCGCGTGATCTTGGACAAGTTATTTAACCTCTCTGGATTCTGGTCTTCTCAGCTCAGGCATCTCATCCCGTAAAATGAGAATATTGCAGTGCAACTTTACAGGTGGTTATAAAGACTAAATGAAATAGAACACGTAGGGGTGCCTGGGTGGCTCAGTCAGTTAAGCATCTGCAAGATCCTGAGGTCCTGGGATCAAGCCCCACATGGGGCTCCCTACTCTGCGGGAAGTCTGTTTCCCCCTCTGTCTCTGTCCTTCCCCCTGCACTTGTGTTCTCTTTCTTTCTCTCTTTCTCTCTCTCTCTCTCTCTCTCCGCCCCTCTCTCTCATACATAAATAAAACCTTTGAAAATAAATAAGTAAATAAAAGGAAGAAAGAGCACACTTAAAGAAAGCAGCCAGCATGGCTGTTTTCTATAGTAGACATACAAAAATGGTAGTAGTAAGATAATGCCTTTGAAGGCATCCGCCTTCTTGGTTTATTGTACCTCTTCCTCTTCACCTGTCCATGTCTCTTTCTCGCTTTAAAATCTTGGACAACCTACTTCTCCCTCTGCCTGCCACTCTCCCTGCTTGTACACACTCTCTCTGACAAATTAATGAAATCTTTACAAAAATTAAAAAAAAAAATCTTGGACAAAAGGTATGTCCTATTTGAAACCTTTCTCGACTAACAGTTTACCTTGATTTCTCTCCATTCTTCTGCACCGAGCCAACACTTAATAACATGGGTCATACTAATTTGCTTTTGGACTGTGTGTCTGCATCCTTATGTATCATTTATGTCCCTCCTGGATTCTTAATTATCTTACAGTAATAGATTCGCAGAGCAAACATAAAAGAATATAAGCCTTCCATGTACAGCACGAATCCTTTCAACTACTGGTGCATCCCGGTGCCGTCCACTTACTACTTGAGCACATTCAGCGGCAGAGATTTCATGATCTCACCAGGCGGGCAGTTCATTTCATTGCTGGACAGCTTAACTTTTTTCAGGAGGTTCTTTCCCAAATTGCACCAAACTGTACCTCCCTCTATCTTTTCACACAGTGTTCCTAGTTGTGCCCTCTTGAACAACATAGGACTAAATATAGGTTTAATTAAGGATCAATATAGTATTAAACTCTTTGCTACATGAAGTTGCCTTCAATTTGCTTTATATCATCCGTTCAATTCTCAGTCAGTGGTATTGCCTTTTTGGCTTTTTTACTAAAGGCAAAGTTGAACATAAATGTTCCTTACTGCTATGATCTTTTTTTTTTTTCCTGTCGATGGGGAGGGGGCATTGCCTTTGAGTCTTGAGAATGACTTCACATTTTGAGTCTTGGAGAGGATTTGAGAGCCAGTCACCTGTGTGATGTGGTCTGTTGGGTCCCAGGAGTTCCCCTGCCCAAACAAGATCCTCTTCCCTGTGATATGTGAAACTCCACCCTTCCTGAAAGCCGCATTCTTTTGGTTTTGTTTTGTTTTTTTTTAAAGATTTATTTATTTATTTGGCCGACAGAGATCACAAGTAGGCAGAGAGGCAGGCAGAGAGAGAGAGAGAAGAGGAAGCAGGCTCCCCGCCAGGCAGAGAGTCCTATGCGGGGCTTGATCCCAGGACCCTGAGATCATGACCTGAGCCGAAGGCAGAGGCTTTAACCCACTGAGCCACTCAGGCGCCCCTCTTTTGGGTTTTCAAAAGCTCTAGGGTTTTTGAGACCCCGTTTAAAAGGAACATTCTCCTGGGAAAGGTTAACATCTTCACCTTCACAACTGATACCCACAGCAGGGACTAAGTCATTGATACTGACTTGAGAGCAAAATATCGGATAGGATAAGGCATGACCTGGATGCAGGAGCAGACTGCTGGAGATCCAGGGCCCTCCTCTCATTCTTTTCAGGACACACAGCTCTGAGCTCAGTGACTAATGCTGGGCTCTAGCTGATGAATTAATGAATGAATGAATGAACGAATGGGGCTGAAAAGGGGAGTATATGCCCTTCCCAATAAATATGACTGACCTCCTTAATTCTCTCTCTAGCCAATGGAGGGTGGTCACACCAGAAATATTGAGGTTCCTCGGCTTGCTGACAGCCTTCCGGGCTATTAACAGTGTTCTTTTTCAGTCAGCTCTCCCCGAGGCTATCTGGTATCTCACCTTCAGCTGGCAGAGGGGGACATGACTTCTTTGTTAGGCTGCTTCTATATAAAGCTCTGGCAATAGGAACTGCCTAGATTACCACCAGTGATTCACACACCTACACAGACAGCTTACACCCACACGGGGTCACGGAGTGAAACAACCAGATTCCCTTTCAGGCCCTGCGTCTCTGCAGGGTATTGTGGAATTAACATTACGGTCTCACTTACTTGTATGCCGCAGCTGTTGCAGATGTAGTGATCTGCGTCCTACTCTGTGAATTTGGGAAGAGTGGAATAAAACCCTCATTAATTCTCACCAGTGTTTAATCTAAGTTAAAAATCTGGGGTTGGGGGGCACCTGGGTGGCTCAGTGGGTTAAAGCCTCTGCCTTCGGCTCAGGTCATGGTCCTAGTGTCCCGGGATCGAGCCCCACATCGGGCTCTGTGCTCTGCAGGGAGCCTGCTTCCACCTCTCTCTATCTGTCTGCTTCTCTGCCTACTTGTGATCTCTGTCTGTCAAATAAATAAATAAAATCTTTAAAAGAAAAAAAAATCTGGGGTTGGCACTTAAAGGAGGGGGGAGATGATGAAGTGCCTTCAGAGAATAGAAACTCTTGTTAAAGCAGTACATAAAAGCAATTATTTTCCTGCAAACAGTCCTTGCCTTCATTAAAGGACATCCAGCAGTGCTTCTCTTTGGCATGATTTTAGAAGCAATTCATTTGTGTTATTGTATTACTTAAAAATAATAAAGCTGCATTTTGTATTTTGTTAAAACTTTCAGAGGAAGCCCTATCTGACAGGAAATCAATGAACTATGGAAGGGTATTTTTAAAAATAGCTTTTTAGACATCTATAGTAATGTAATCAAAGCTGATGAAATATAGGACTCTATTTCAAAGAACAATATAAATGGTTTTCACTAATAGTCCAATTGCTTTTATGTAAATGAATATTTCCTGAGACACTAGAAAAAATTGGTTTTCTCATTCAAGGTAACTGTTCCCAGTGCAGAATTTAGACACACCATGAATTCCCTCTCATCTTGGAATGAGTACTAGCCTTCCTCCAAAATAATGAAATCTTTCTATGTTCTGTAATTCCAATTATAGGACTTGCCAACTTCAAGCAAGTCTGATTTAGTAAAGTTCTACTCTATTTGAAAAATCATTTTATAATGAAAGTAGAGTTCTAGTTTCTTTATTCTGTATTCTTGGACTGTACTTCTAGCAATGAAAACAAAGTTAAATCTAAAAGAATACCCACATTGTTTCTGAAAACTGTTTAAACTATTGGATACGCTATTAATATTTCTCTGAAGAAATACTTGTCCACAGCCCTTTAATCCTCACTCTATGAATACTTAAAATGTTAGTGAAGTGGTAAGTACTGACAAAATGTGTCTCCTTCAAGCAGTAATACATTACAAATCTGGGACTTTAGGCTCCTGTTTAATGGCCTGTGCCCTTAGCCTGTAATTATATTTTGAAAACATGAAGTTGTGGTGTTTTGTGGGGGAGTTTTGACATTCATCTGGGGCATTTTCTGGCATAACTTCTTATGGGGATACTTCCATTTCTTTACTAAGATCTAAGATCTCAGAAAGAGTATATTCTCTAAGAATGTCTTCCAAGGTCACAATATCCATTTGTACTTTAGACAAAGAAAACATTACTCAGAGTAGTAGAAGGGTGATTCAAGATTTCTTTGCTGTCTGCCAAACAAAATGGCAAAATGAGACAAATAAAAACTCTTACCCTTAATTACTGAATAGATGGTATGCTGATTTCTGAGAAGCTAAACAGTAAAGTACCATGTTCTACTGAAATATGAAAAAAATGTATAATCCCAATTCCTTTAAATATACTTGTTTTCCTGTCCTTGAGTCAGTTTCACCCATCTTTGACATGGCACTAACATTCATACCAAAAGGAAAGCAGTGAGAACTAACACAGCAAAAGACAAATTTCTAGTGCTCCAAGCATTCGTTTTGCACCTGTTACTATTTAATAATGGTGTAAGCAACTGAGGACAATGTTTTAGAAAACTCAGAGAACAATGATTTAATTGAAGGCATTGACTGAAGTAGTCCAGAAGAATTTTCAGTGTGATAAAATGAAAACCTTTTTAGATTCCCAGGGGTGTGAGAAGCTGATCTTTGTGCCTTAGGGAGAAATTCATAAAGAAACTAGCCAGCTATATTCTGGCCAGTTCTATTTTTTGAGTGCCAGTTGGCGCTGGGGAGAGTAGAGACAATAGTCTCTCTAGATTCTGTGTAGTTTCAGGATTTGCTTCTTTTGAAGCTATAAGCAGGCAAATGTGGTCAGCTAAAATGTGGCTGTGTGTACAATTTACACAACTGAGTTGTGTACAACCCCACTGACAGTAAAGGTGGTTGTCTAGAAGACAGCTGCTGGGTATTTGTTACTTTACCACAGAGGTTGTTAAAAAATATTTTGATCGAAGAGAAAACATATAAATAACTTTTGCCAAAGAAAACACTGCATCTAATTCCCTGATCTTCTTCATAAGCAAACTACCCACTTAATTTATAGGAATACATACCGATTTATAAGATTGGGCCTCAGATAAAACCACGGGGGTGGGGTTAGTGGGTGGAAACGCATCTTTGCAAACCCTGCAAAAAATCTTGAATTCAAATTCACCTGCTCACAGCTGTCCTCCTTTGGCAGAATGACTGAGTTGGTTTACATAATAATGTAATTATACAATAACGTAATGATGGTATAATTCTTTAGTTGGTTTACATATTTCTGGAGAGATCACCTGACAATAAAATTATTTCATTTCATAAAACACAGGGAATTTCCTAAGCACATAACGAAGTTTCAGTTTCTTTGCATCTAGATGGCATTTTAAATCTTCCTTTTGAAACTAAGTGAGCCAGACTTATCCATTCCAGAAAGACATGTGATTTGATATTTATGGTTTATTCATCGCATGTAGTAGTTACAGTGGAATTCCTTTCCTCAACCCACTGTACAACCAGATGACAGAGCATTTTTCTGTTCCAACATTAGAAAGGCCCAGCAGAGGGCACGTTGAGCATTTTTATGACTAATACAAACACCTTGGTACTTAAGCATATCTAAATAGTAACATGCTATATTGGCATCTGAATCAAAATTTCCAATGTCTTTTGACACCATATGGCAACTCTTTCAATTAAGAAAACACCAAGATATTCAGTAAGTCAAGGTCAGCCAAATAGATTTGAATAAAACAAAAATCAATCTAATTGATTACTTTAAAACCAAGCACCTTGAAGATGTAAGTAAATTTCCGGAATGAATAAGACCCATGAGTTCATAGATGCTCTTTAGTGGTTATGTGCTCACCAGAGTAAGGTGATATACAGAATATAATTATGCTAAGTTATGCCATTAATTTAATTATCTGAATGCAGCTAGTCCACTGGTAATGTTGAAATCTGAGGCTAACTGGCTTTGATCACTCATGCTACATCAGAGTCACCTCTTATGGGTCTGAAGGGAATGCCTGAGTAAAACATGAAAAGAAAACACACTGAAAAATGCATTTCAAAGTCAACCCCAAGTGTCTTTGGACTGTTTGTTGTTTTGTATTATCTACATCACTGCTTCTCATCTCCTAGTATCTATAATTGAGATCTAGCTCAATTCTTTTGCAGGAGACTAAGAAACAATGACCCTGAGAAAACTATACTTTCAATATAATAATTCTGGTGTGCACTTATGCTTAGGTGAAAATGAATTTCAATTAAAAAAATTGATTTCAATATTTGAAGGAGAAAACCAGGAGGGTAAAGATATTGTTTACATCTTAAGTATAAAATTCTTCTAGATATGCCTGAGTGGCTCAGTCGGTTAAGCATCTGGCTCTGGATTTTGGCTCACATCATCATCTGAGAATTGTGAGGTCAAGCCCTTCATTGGGCTCCATGGTGGGCGTGGAGTCTGCTTAAGATTCTCTCTCTCTCCCTCTGCTCCTCCCCCACGGAAAGAATATAATTCTTTTAATAAGGGAAAGAGAATCAGAACTTTTGTAAATGACTGCCACTTAAAGCATGAATGACTACTATTCCTAAACACTCAACAAATTACAATGAATTTGAAAGCTACTTATTGCAAGACACAGTGTCCTTGCATTTTCTCTACCTTTTTTCTGCCTACACATCTAAAAATGTGGGACAGGAATCCATTCAAAATCCTAGAGAAAAAACAAATCCTAGAGAAGAACACAGGCAGTAACCTCTTCAACCTCAGCCACGGCAACCCATACTAGACATGTCTCCAGAGGCAAGGGAAACAAAAGTAAAAGTGAACTATTAGGACTTCATCAAGATAAAAACTTCTGCACAGGCAAAGAAACAATCAACAAAACTAAAAGGAAGCCTACCAAATGGGAAAACATATTTGCAAATGACCTAGCAGACAAAGGGCTAGTATCCAAAATCTACAAAGAACTTAACAAACTCATCATCCACAAACCAAAAAATCTAGTCAAGAAATGGGCAGAAGACATGAACAGACATTTCTTTAAAGAAGACATACAAATGAACAACAGACACATGAAAAGATGCTCCACATCACTCATCATCAGAGAAATACAAATGAAAACCACAATGAGATACCACCTCACACCAGTCAGAATGGCTAAAATTAACAAGCCAGGAAACAACAGATATTGGTGAGGATGTGAAGAAAGGGAAAACCTCTTGCACTGTTGGTGGAAATGCAAACTGATGCAGCCACTCTGGAAAACAGTATGGAGGTTCCTCAAAAAGTTAAAACTAAAACTACCCTAACCCAGCATTTGCACTATAGGTATTTATCCAAAGAACACAAAAATAACAATTCAAAGGTGCATGTGCATCCCAAAGTTTATAGCAGCAATATCCACAATAGCCAAAATATGGAAAGGGCCCAGATGTCCATCAACTGATGAATGGATAAAGAAGATGTGGTACATATATACAATGGAATATTACTCAACCATCAAAAAGAATGAAATCTTGCCATTTGTAATGACATGGATGCAACTAGAGCATATTATGCTAAGCGAATTAAGTCCATCAGAGAAAGAAAAATACCATATGATTTCACTCATTTGTGACATTTGAAAAACAAAACTGATGAACACAGGAGAAGGGGAGGAAAAATTAAGTAAGATAAAAACAGAGAGGGAGGCAAACCATAAGAGACTCTTAACTCTAGGGAACAAACAGCGTGGCTAGAGGGGAGGTAGGTGGGGGGATGGGGTAACTGGATGACAGGCATTAAGGGGGGCATTTGTGATGTGATGAGCACTAGATGTTCTATGCAACTGATGAATCACTAAATTCTACCCTGAAACTAATAATACACTATATGTTAACTAACTTGAACTTAAATCATAAAAAATTTAAAAATAAAATGTTACTCAACTCAGTTATTTGTTTTCCCATCACAGCATTTAAAATCTTGTTCTTCCCCATCTTTCTATTTTAATAACTTTTGCCACAATGTCATGTGTTCACATAGCACTAAAATAAATAAAAGATACTAGTTGAACAAAGCAACTGAGTGTTCCACTTTTTTTTTTAAGATTTTATTTGTTTATTTATTTGACAGACAAAGATCACAAGTAGGCAGAGCAGCAGACAGAGAGAGAGGAGGAAGCAGGCTCCCCGTTGAGCAGAGAGCCTGATGCGGCGCTCAATCCCAGGACCCTGGAATCATGACCTGAGCTGAAGGCAGAGGCTTTAACCCACTGAGCCACCCAGGCGCCCCCTGAATGTTCCGCTTTTTTTTTTTTTTAATTTATTTGACAGATCACAAGTAGGCAGAGAGGCAGGCAGAAAGAGACAGGAGGAGGAGGCAGGCTCCCTGCTGAGCAGAGAGCAGGACACAGGACTCGATCCCAGGACCCTGAGATCATGACCTGAGCCTAAGGCAGAGGCTTTAACCACTGAGCAACCCAGGCGCCCCTGAATGTTCCACTTTTAATGGATTGTTTTGGTATTATGTAGATGAGCCTGACTCTTGACTATCTCCTAGTATCTATTCATCTGTACCTATAGTATCATCCAAAAGTACTTCATGCACTTGAAACAATGCTCCCTACTTGCAAATGCCAGCCCTGTCTTCTTCTGTCATTGTATATACTAATTGAAATGATAATAATTTCCGTCTATAGTCTACTAAATTCAAAGGAGATTTGAATTAGCCCCTTGTTTAAACCCAATAGAAAAGAAAACATTTATGGTTAAAAGAGAATCCATCTAAAGAGGAGGTTCTTAGGCTTCGGGGGGATGCGCAGTCCTTGGAGGTGCACAGGTGGGTCACATAGGGTCTTTATGCAGCTGAAGTATTCTTGAAGTTATAGGTACATGGAGGTACATTGGCTTTTTTTTTTAATAAAGTAAATCTTATCCTAAATGTTGCACAATTCAGTTCACTAGAACTTTCAGTTCTGTCTCTGTACTATCTAATACATAGCCACAAGCTAGCTGCCAGTGGTCACTGAGCACTTGAAATGTGGCTAATGTGCCTGAAGAACTGCATTTTTTTATTTTATTTCATTTTAAATAGTTACATGGGGCCCTTGGTTTCCATACAGAACAGTACAGCAGTAGACCAATATTAACATGGGGTCATTGGATAAACTTCATGAGGCCCATAAAACTCCTTGAGATTGGGCACAAAACTGTGTGTGTTCATTTATTCTGTACATGAGTTTCATTAAATTTTCAGAAGTAGTTCCGAATCTTAAAAAAGGTTTAGAACCACTCTAGAAGGAGCAGAAGTATTTCCCCTCTTTGGGCTCCTCGTTTCCTGATAACATAGCTGAAACTAGAAACATGGTGAATTTTACTATTTTTTTAATGCTATAAGAAAACATCCAAATTCCTTGGCAAAAAAAAATAATAATAATAATTTTCTGAAGTTAATTCAAATAATGCAGCATACATTTCTTACAAACAACACATATTCCTCTCGTTAAAAAACATTTTATTTTGAGAAAATTGTAGGTTCACATGCAATTGTAAGAAATAGAGATAACATAATGATAAAAAAAAAAACAAAGAAAAGAAAGAAGAAATGAGATATCCTGTATCCTTCCTCCAGATTTCCCCCAGTGCTATTACCTTAAGTAACTAGAGTACAATACGGCAACCAGGAAATTGACATTGATGCAATCCACCCATCTTCTTTGGATTTTACTAGTTTTCAGGCATTCATTAGCATGTGTTGTACAATTTTATCATGTGTGTAGTTTCATGTGACCATCACCACAGTCATGATTCAGAATAACAGCATCACTATAGGTTCTGTTGTGTTGTCTTTTTATAACCACCCACAACTCCAACCCACACTCTCTCTTTAACTGTGGGACAACCACTAATCTGTTCTCCATTACTATAATATTCCTCATCTCAAAAACGTTATATAAATGGAATCATACTGTAGGTAGCCTTTTGGGATTGGCTTTTTTTTAAAACTCAGCATAATTCTGGGGAGATTCATCCAGATCATTCCATATATTCATAGTTCATTCCTTTTTATTACTGAGTAGCATTCCAGGGTATGGATGTATCCCAGTTTAATCACTCATCTATTGAAGTACATCTGGGTTGTTTCCAGTTTGGGACAATTATTAATGAAGCTGCTATGAACATTCATATTCAGGTTTTAGTAAGCCTAATTTTTCATTTAGCTGAGACAAAGCCTCATGACTGAAATTGCTGAGTCATGTGCATGTGGTAGTTGCATGTTTAGTGTTATAAGAAATTGCCAGACTTTTTCAAGAGGGGTGCCCAGGTGGCTCAGTCGGTTAAGCGTCTGCCTTTGGCTCAGGCCATGATCTCAGGGTCCTGGGATCAAGGCCCATGGCAGGTTCCCTGTTCAGTGGGGAGTCTGCTTCTCCCTCTTCCTCTGTTCCTCTCCCTCTCTCATGCTCTGTCTCGCTTTTGCTCTCTCTCAAATAAATAAATAAGATCTTAAAAAAAAGAAAGAAAGAAAGAAATGGCCAGACTGCTTTCCAGATTGGCTTGCCATTTTACATTCCCATCAACAATGTATGTGTGCATGTGATCCAGTTTCTCCACATCCTCATCATCATTTGGTGTTACTACTTTTTTTAAGCCTTTCTGGGAGGCATGCTGTGATATCACATTGTGGTTTTAATTTGCATTTCCCTAATGGCTAAGGATGTTGAACATCTTCTCATGTGCTTATTTGCCATCTGCATATCCTCTTTGGTCAAATGTCTGTTCTTGACTCAGAGAAAAAGCATCCAAACTAGGAAGGGTTTTTTTGTGTTTGTTTGTTTGTTTGTTTGATTTGTTTTCTGTTTTTTGTTGTTGTTGTTTTACATAGCAATTTGGGTAATATTGGTGGGATATGGTTTACAAAAGAAATTAATGCTGTTAAGTTGGAACTTGTTTATTGGCTATCTGCTAAGATAGACGCCCCAATGTAAATTCTCACCCCTGTGAAGATGTTTCCATGGAGAATTAAGAAAAGAGGATCCAGGAACAACAGTTGGCTTTTTGATATCTTAACTACAGAGAGAATTGAGAGACTACAAATGAATGGAGAGATCAGGGAGCTCTTTGTAGGTGTTGGATTTGGTCATATCATGAATGCATATTCTAGAAAGTACTGTTAGTGCAGATATTTTATAGCTTTGGTGTGTTTTTGATATATTTCAATGTGATTTGTTGCCCTGTTTTAAGAGTCACAGTGGTCTACTCACCCTGACAGAGAACAACAATCTACTTCAGCCCTGGTGGGGCAGCATAATTACCTGTGGGTAGAAGTATTACTCTCCCCAAAAAAGAATCTGAATCAAAAACCTGCAATGGCTGACCACTGCCTCATAAAATCAAGATCAAATTCCTCAATAGGTACTCAAGGTCAACAAAGTCCTAACCTACGTTTCTGGGCCTGTCTCCCACTACTCCTCCTCTTGAGCAGGCACCTAAGTGAAACAATGTGTTCTAAACCTATTCTGCTGTTTCCTGACTTGGAGCTTTTGTTCCTGCTATATCCTTTCCTGATCTATCTTCTCTCCTCATTCATACCTATAAAAACCCCACCTGTCCCTTAAGGTCCTACTCAGATGTTACTTTCTCCATGAAATCTCCTCTAATTCCTTGAGTCAGAAGCAAACATTCCTGTCTCTGTACTCACACAAGACTTTGTACCCGCTCACAGCACCCATCTCTTTGACAACTCTTTTTGTTTAAATGTCATGCCAACGCAATAACATGGATGAATCTCAAATGCATTTTGCTAAGTGAAAGAAGTTCGACACAAAAAGCTACATACTAAATGGAAATACATTCTGGAAAAGGTGAAACCATAGGGACAGAAAACAGACCAGGGGTTGCCAGGGTAAGGGAGAGGGGGCAGGATTTTGACTATAAAAGCAAACCACAAGGGAAGTTGAGGAGTGATGAGAGTGTTCTGTGTCTTGATTGTGGTCGAGGCTACACAACTGTATGTTTGTCAAAACATGCAGAACTATACACTAAAAAGGGTAAGTTTTGCAGTGTGTAAACTATACCTTGAAAACAATGGGAAAAATTCATACCAGATAGACAGCCTGCCCTTCAGGTCTGGCCAGCCATTTACTCGTTCTTCAAATGTACTCTAACATGCCAGGGTAGGAGCTGGGACTCCCAAAAAGAAAAATATGTGGCCCCCCCTCAAGGAACTCAGTCTCTGATGGAGGTGATAGATATGTAGGGAAATAAATGTAGCAGAGTCTGGAAGATGCTACCTATATAATACAGGTCCAGTCACATACAGTGAAAGCATAAAGGAAGCAGTAGTCAGATGGCCCCCGATTGTGGTGGGGCTAGCCTTTTAAGTTTAGAAATTTGTATTTTATTCACTATGCAACAAGAAGTTACAGAATCATAGCTATGTTTCAGAAAGCATAATATGGCAGTAAGATGAAGGATGACGTGGAGGGAGAGACAAAAAGCAGGGAGATCAATTAGAAGGCTATTTATAATAGTCTAAAAGAAAATTAATATCACTTCTCCATTAGTAGACATTTGAGATTGGTGAAGCTTTTAATTAAAGCTTGTATTGCTGATAATCTAGATGCATGCAGGCAAAAACAAAGAGGGCCCACAAAATTTTTCCTGAAACAATTTACCCCAGGAGCCTGAGATACTTAATGGATGGACCATGTTGCTTTGATCTTTTTAATCTTCCCCGAACACTGTCATAAGACTTTGCAGACATTAAAAGCTCTAAAAAAGTTTATTATTCTTGTTTTTTTTTAAAGATCTATTTATTTCTTTTCGAGAGTGAGTAAGCAAGAGAGACAGCACAAGCAGAGGGAGGGGCAGAAGGAAAGGGAGAAGCAGGTTCCCCTGCTGTGCAGGGAGCCTGAGGTGTGTGGGGCTCGATCCCAGGACCTTGGGGATCATGACCTGAACTGAAGGCAGATGCTTAACTGACTGAGCCACCCAGGCGCCCCCCAAAATTTATTATTCTAATGAGAAAGTTAGAGAACAAGTGAATTTTCCTTTAAATCACTGAAACTCCAAAAGAGAAAATTATAATTCCTACATACCCAATGATACTACTGCTTACAATTTTGTATGTCAGAGAGTCCAGAGGGTCAAAGTTAGTAAAAATGTTTTATTCCTAAATTTATATACTGACTGCAGCAATCCGGTGGAATTAATCTGGCACTTTTCCCCCAGAACGTCTGCTTCTCCTTTGCTTGTTCACTGCTACCTAACACGAATTGCAGTGACAGGATTCTGTGAAAAAAAGAAAGCAGACATTATAAATACACTCTTTTTTTTTTTTTTTTTTTTTTTTTTACCATTACCTCTGTCTTGGAACTTAGAAATCTCTGCTGAAAATGCCTATGAGGGGCATAACTGATAGATGATAGCTCCCTTCTTGAAATGTGTGGGATGTTTTCATCCTGTCTTGAACCCAACCAAATAGCAGGTCCTGAAATCAGCAGGGTGCTCCACTATAAACACCATGTGTAGGGTCCAAACATATGCTCTCTTGTCAGGTCTCTAAACACCTCGGCCATCCCCACCTCCGAAAAACGAAGACATTTAATGAACTGGTGAGATTATTGAAGGTAAACTCGACGAGCCTCTTCTTCAAACAAACAAGAGCTTCAGGCTTTCAATTTCTGCTCTTTTTTTTCCTCACGAAGAGCAAACATTACTGAGCCACTTCATTGCCTCTGGTGAAAGGCCTTCTGTGGCTCGAGAGTTGACAACATCCAGAATATTAAGCAGTCACTGACTTCTGCATCTGAACTAGTTTGCTATGAAGAACATGAAGTATACCGATGTTATCTGCCCCCAAAGTTACACAGAGACAACTTAGAAAAAAAAGGGAACCTGCCCCCTGCTAACTGGAAGATTGTCAGACAAGGGAGAAGGGATTTTGTAGATTCCAGAGCGTGCTGTGGTCTGTGGATCTGGGCATTTTTTCCCCCTTTGGTTGTCCCCGGTAGCATTTTTCCTCCTTAAAGTTCCTACGCTTTACACCGCATGATTTGTGATGAAGGCAAACCAAAGTTTTGTAGCCACAAAATACCCTTTTGTTGAAGGCCTGCTTGTCCCTTGCATGGTTCCTGCGACCAATATAACCATAACACTTACCTAATTCTGATGTGACAGAACTTAACTACTGTGTGAATTTTGAGCGGTAAGCCAGCCGATTTCAGTTGTCTCAACTATGTGATAGCACCCCGTCACTTATTGCCAAATACTTGTTTACTATGTGTTCTTCATCACTTTTGAGCCCTGGCCAGTTGTGGCTAATCCATGTGTTCTTGATCAGTTTTGAGACCTGGCCAGTTGTGGCTAATCCTAATGCATATAGCTGGCAGCTGTGAATTTGTGACTTTGCCCCTTGGAATACAAAGGCTGCTTTGCCCACATTCAGGCAGACTTGAGCTTCTTAAAAAAACAAGCCTTGGCCTCAGTAGGTGATTGTGATACAATATAAGTACGTTTATTCTTAAATTGCTTTTCAGAAATCCCAGGTCTACTGGGAATTACCAAATTATGTTCCTATTAAAAAACGAATCCCATTCTGTCCATAGGTTAAACAAAAGCCTCAGTGCCCATGTACATGTTTAAGAACTCCCATCCTCGCTAACTTAGCAAACAGATCTATCCTTGCCTGCCTGGCCCACTCCCTTCTGTTATTCGTCCTAGGCAGTGGCAAGATCAGAGACACTTCCTTAGATAGACTATCCCATTTGTTAGGCTTTAATCTGAGGGAACATTACGTGGTTCAAAACATAACTACGTAATTTTGCAGTATTATCATCCCTGTTTTATAGTTGATCAAGAAGAAAGAGAAACTTCCTCAGTGTCACATAACCAGTCAACAGCAGTTTAAAATAACAACAAAGGCTGGAATGGACGAGCTCTGTGAATCTAGTCTACTACGCAGCAGGAATGGGTAGGAAGTAAAGCTCAGATATGTGTTCATAACTGTAGGGCAAATTCATTAAAAACATTAAAACATAAAAACATTAAAAACAAATTCATTAAAAACATTTCTCTGGACGCTTGGGTGGCTCAGTCAGTTAAGCGTCTGCCTTCAGCTCAAGTCATGATCTCAGGGTCCTGGGATGGAGTCCCGAATCCGGCTCCTTGCTTAGCGGTGAGCCTGTCACTCCCCATAAGAGAGCTTGTGCTCACTCTCTCACTCTCTCGCTCTCTCCCTGACAAGTAAATAAAATCTTTAAAAAAGAAAAAAACCACCTATTTCTCTCCCATTTTCCTCCAAGTAAATGTTTTCCTCTCTTTCAATAGCACATATGTAAATCTCTTATGGTCACAGATTTATTTCTTTTGAAATCTTCATCTTACTAGAAAAACCTGAAAAGGCAAGAGAGGAGACTGCCTGAGACCAGATGAGTTTCCCAACAAGGTTGTCCCGATACTGGCCGTGGAGGGTAAGAACTACTCCCACTGGAGTCCGTTGTTTCCCGCCCACCCTCTGCCCCCAGCACCAACCCTGCCTAATGTTCCCCTGAAGCCCTTCTTGCCCCCACACCTTGGGCTCTTCCCCACCCTTGTTCCTCTTTAGCAATCCGGGATCCCTGCAATCATCTCTCCAAACTCAATATAGCTGATGTGATTCCCTAGTAGCAACAAAGTTGACGCAGTTTAACACAAATTTTCTGCATTGTCCTCCATCAGTACAATTCCTTTGTGTAGTAGTTTTCACCAATGGACACAAAATGCCCTTTCTTCAGGTGACACACGTTCAGGCACTCCTCTCCATACACATGGTGCGAGTGTGCTCAGTGGAAGATGTAGGCATTAATAAATGACAATGAAGAACTTGACTCAACGTACTTTCATAATCTCAGTTTAGGAATTTGGGGGCTGCACAGCAGGAAATCAGGGCACTCTGGTGAGGGGGTTCTTAGTATACTAAAGCATGTCACTGGATGTGGCTATAAAAATACCCATTCCTTATTGAGGGGGGCACATGTTGTGATGAGCACTGGATATTATATGCAACTAATGAATCATTGAACACTACATCAAAAACTAATGATGTACTATACAGTAGCTAACTGCACGTAATTTTAAAAAAGGAAAAAAATACCCATTCTTTCTACCCTCTAATAATAACCTTACTGTGCATGTGGAGAGGTAGTAGGGCAGAGTGAAAATGGCATAGAATTTGGAGTCATACTCCCAATGTGAGTTCCAACTCTGCCACATACTGGTTGTGTGACCTTTGGCAAGATACTGTACCTTTCTGAGCCTCATCTTCCTCATCTGAAAAAAAAATGGGAATTATAATAATTATAATTACAATGGGATTTCATTACCTGTTGTAAGAACCAACTGATAGAATTAAGGCATATAAATTGTCTGGCACATAGTAGGTTCTCAGTAAATACATTGCCTTCCTGCCTCTACTTTTGAAGGCACTGTTGGATAGAGAGGCAAGAGGTGTAATGGGAAGAGTGTAGCTTTGTACTAAGACGTGGCGTCAAATTCCAATTCTGCAGTTTGGTTACCATGGATGACCTCCGCAAGTTACTAAACCTGAGCCTCAGTTTCTTCTTCTGGAACAGGTAGCACATAATACTTACCTCATAGGCAGAAAGTACCTGATCTTTCTCGATGCTTCTCCATGGTAGCTATTAGTGTTATGGATATGAGAAGACTGCTTCAAATACAGCGGTGGCCCTCTTGTAAGACCCCTCTCTGAAATTCTTTGAGTGCATGAAAACTTGGTTTCAAAAGATCCCATTTTTTAATGGCTGTGTACCCACTTGAGCTGACCGAGATGTACCTGCACTCAGAAACGATGTTATTTTAAAGTATGCTACTCCAGCCTATTTTGGACTTTTTGTTTTGTTTGGCTGCTCGCTCTCTCCACACTCCCCATCAGTTTCTTCTTGCTGGCCACAGAACAGCTGCCTAGGGCAGAAATGTGTTGCCATCCCCTCTCTAGGCATTGTCTACACTTTTATGTTATGGAGCTGCGTAGCCACAACATTGCTTAGATGCCAGGACACTATTTGTCCCAGATGGTGCCTTGCCATTTATCTAATGGTAAGAAGCTAGATGTGATGTCTCATTTCTTGCAGGCATATTAAAGGCTGAATGCTATCGTCCATCTCTGTGCCTGTGCAGAAACTCAGTGTGACGGGAAACTCAATCGGCCACAGCGGTGCCCTTCTGTTGCTTTTGCAGGATGCTGCTCTGCTTACTATTAGTTCATTATTAGATGGTGCGCCACTCAGGGCAGCTTTCATTTCAGTATTGCTGATACAAATATTTGGCAGGGCTAGCCTTTGTAGTAGGAGTTGAGGAATTCAGAAAGGCTCCTGGCCCAAGTGTGTCTCCCTCATGGGTTATGGGGCCTGAAATGCACACAAGAAACATTTCCCTTGAACTTCCTTTGGTATAAGCTGATGTTAAAATGTGGGGCGCCTGGGTGGCTCAGTGGGTTAAAGCCTCTGCCTTCGGCTCAGGTCATGATCCCAGGGTCCTGGGATCAAGAACCCCCCATCCATCGGGCTCTCTGCTCAGCAGGGAGCCTGCTTCCTCCTCTCTCTCTGCCTGCCTCTCTCCCTACTTGTGATCTCTGTCTTTCAAATAAATAAATAAAATCTTTAAAATGTGAATGCCACTCTCCAAAGGGAAGATCTTGAGTCGTTATCAGCTATTAATACTTAAGAGTCAGAACTGCACTGGAATCCAGATTCTGGGACTAGTTATATGACCTTAGGCAGCTTGCTAGTTTTCTCTGAGGCAGTTTCCTCTTCTGTAAATGGGAATAATAATGGATGATTGTGAGAATTAAA
Source organism: Enhydra lutris kenyoni (assembly GCF_002288905.1). Classification (NCBI taxonomy): domain Eukaryota; kingdom Metazoa; phylum Chordata; class Mammalia; order Carnivora; family Mustelidae; genus Enhydra; species Enhydra lutris. The sequence goes on along the minus strand of NW_019154167.1, from coordinate 2,010,389 downwards.
TGAGATAATGCATGTAAAGTACATAGTAAATGCTCGATGAATAGTAGCTGTTATTAATTAGCCTTAGGGATGGTAGGACCCTGAGAGAATACATCTAGGGCTAGGATATTTGGTTTGAGAGTATAAGGAATATATATATATTCATATATATATATCTACCTATTCATATATATATGTATCTATACATATATATATGAATAAGGTGAGGCCTGGGACTGAAGCGAAATCAAACTGTGCTTACACGAACTTTCCAGCAAGAAAAGTGTAGCACTCTTCAGGATGCAATGCTCTGGGAGGTGGTAAACTCTGACACTGGGAGTGTTCAAGCAGAGGCTGGGTGCTGGCTACACATCAGGACTACTCAAGTCTACCCCAGGGCTTCTCAGACTTACGTGCGTGTACAAATCACCTGGGGATCTTGTTAAAACGTGGGTTCTGACTCAGCAGGTCTCGGGGTGGGCCCGGAGATACTTCATGTCTCACTAGCTCCCTGCTGATGCTGATGCTCCTGATCCACAGACCTCATTGTTAGCATCAAGGCTCTGTTGTGGTTTGAAAAGAAATCACAGCATGACAGAGGGATATGATTGGAGAAAGCCATGGAGTTACCCAGACAAGTCCCCACAGAGGGGAAAGACTTTGATGCAGTCATGATGCGCAGTCTGGCTCCTAGCTTTGTAGGCTTTGAAATTTGATTGGTCGTATAACCAGAAATCGGGCTCCTGGGGACTGACTCACAGTTCGCCAAATTCACAAGAGACCAATATATACGCCAGAATGCCAACTGATTAATTTATAATGAGAAGTATAACTTCCAAGTGGACCAGATACTAGTGTTTGCTGATCAGTGCATTATCTCCCTGTAGGCAAATTTACATGAGGCACTAAAGGATAATAAGGTTGCTTGGTGAGAATGGACTCGTAGCAAGGGGAGTTCATAGGATGATCTTAACAGTACATGTCTTCAAGCTTTGATCATCTGTTATCTCCATCTCCACAGCTGGGCTAGACCTCCAGAACTAGCTTCCTCACTAGTCACTCTGCCTCCTGTCTTGTCCTCGTACAACCCAGATGCTCTATTACGCCTACGTCTGACAATAATCATTTACTTGCCCCACTGACTTCCATATAAATTCATAATTTAAACTCATCATTGCAAAATGCTTTAAATACAGAGACAAGTTGAAAAAATAATACAGTGAGCACCTACAGACCCACCATCGAGACTCAACAGTTGTTATCATTTTGCCATATTCCCTTTATGTGTGTGCGTGTGTGTGTGCATGTATGCACATATGCACTGAGTTGACACCCTCTGGCACAATTTTCCAAACCCTTCATGTTCTGGCACAACCTATTTGACCAGCCTCACTTCCTCTGGCTCTCCCTTTGCAACTTGCGTCCCAGCCATACTTGACTAATTAACGTTAGTTTCCTGAATGCTCCTGGTGTTTTCAAGTAATAGACTATTGCCTCTGCCTGAATATCCTTACTCTCTTTGCCTGATTAACTCTATTTGTTCTTAAAGACTCAGCCGTACCCATGTTGCCATGGCAACCGAAGTTTTTCTCAGTCATAACATTTATTAAACTGTACTATTATTACCTGTTTATCTCTGACTTTCCTACTAAACTGTGAACTCATTGAGGGCAGGGACTTTTTTTTTTCTTGGTCTCTGTATACCTACACCTCTCCAGTGGCTTTTACTTGGTGGGTGTTCAGTAATCAGAAAATCCAACTGCCCACCAGCCAGTGCTACCTAGTTACATCATATGCACCTCAAGATCAACAGGTCTGGGGCACCTAGGTGGCTCAGAGGGTTAAGCCTTTGCCTTCAGCTCAGGTCATGATCTCAGGGTCCTGGGATCGAGCCTCACGTTGGGTTCTCTGCTCAGCGGGGAGCCTGCTTCCCCATTTCTATCTGCCTACCTCTCTGCCTACTTGTGATCTCTCTGTCAAATAAATAAAAAATCTTTAAAGAAAAAAAATCAACAGGTCTACACTGAGCTCATCTCTCTTCCTACCCTTTCTACACATTTAAAACCCTCCTCCTGATTGAATGCCATTCAGTCTTCCAAGCCAAAAACCTCAGAGCAATCCCCAATTCTTCCCTCTTTTTCGTCCTCCAAAACATGCTTCCGATCTGTCCACTTCTCTTCATCTCCTGGAGTCTGGGCTGGGCCACCTTCATCTCTCACCTGGAGCACTGACAAAAATATGCTCTCTGGGCTCTTTGCTTCTAGTCTTGTCCCCTCCTATCTATTATTCGCAAAGAAGCCATAACAATCTCTCAAATTCAGATCTGATTATATTACTCCATGTGTAAACCCTAATTGTGTTACTCCTTGCTTTTGGATAAAGTACAAACTCCCTAGTTTAAACGAAAGGACTCTCAAGAACTGATTTCTGTGTACCTATAGAACTTTATGTCTTGTACTCTGGGTTCCAACCATTTTGTGTTTATAGAGCCTGTAGTACTTGCTGTCTCCCAACATTGTCAGTTTCATGCCTCAGTGCATTCATTCCCTTGTATTATTCAATGCCTAAGAAGGCTAACCCTCTCAAGCTTAGCACAGGTGTAACCTCCTCTGGGAAGCTTTTCCTAACTTCCCAGTCTGGGTGAGGTTCTTCTTTTCTGTTACCCATTACTGCCCTGTGAACACCTCTGTTATAGCATTTACCCTATATACATATAGCACCTTATACCCCAACTATCAGTTTGCTTGTGTCATAAAAGCTAATTTATGATTTCTTTGACAGCAAAGTTAATGTCTTATTTTTTTTCTATCCCAACGCTTAGCCCCAGGCTGGCATACAGTTGATGGACCATAAATAATTGTTTAAGAATGGATACTAAGAAACATCTCTCCAAACATACATTTTTTTGTAGATGCCTTATAACAGATCTCTTTAATTTTAAACATAGTGTTTCATTAAAGTACAATATAGTTGATTGCCATATAGGCAATATTTACTGAATTTTGAGGGTTCTTCACCAATAATTTCACACAATTTCTGGAACTGTACCATTTCTTAGAGATGATTGATCCTACCTTTTCTTTTTTCCATCGATAATTTTTATCCCGGAGATTAACATCATCAGTAGTTGGGGGTGCTATGCTATTGGCCTCCCATACCAGCCTTGACCTCTAACATAAAAACGTCCTTTTCAGTATATAGGGTTTATGTTTCACAGGACTGCCTATTTATTTGGATTCCAGGGGATGTTTAGTTATGGTGTTAATTTTCCTCCAGGTTTCTCTCAAGCCATCAGAGTATCAAGTGAAGAATTGTCCCATGCTTAATCTTTGGGAATAATACTGATTAAGTGTTGGGCCAAGGACTGAGGGGAGTGATTGATAGGGAACTGATCAAATGCTGGGCTGGATAAAGTGAATTGTATCCCTTTGTACTGAAAAAGTGGCTAAAACATCCTGAATGTCATTTTCTCTTATTATTATCTCAAAGTGACAAATTTAAAATCATTCAAAAGGTAGGGTGGGGTCCCTGACCCTGTTTAGTAATAACAGTATTTAACAAATATCTTTTTTACACTCTGCTAAGCACAGTTCTGAGTACTTTACATGTACAAACTCATTTAATTGTCTGAACAACTTTTGAGGTAGGTGATATTATTATCCCCATTTTACAGATGATGAGGAAACTGAAGCACAGAGAAGTAATTTCCCCAAGGCCAAAAGTTATCCATTCCAGTCGTACAACAGGTGTATTAATTTAGTTTAATCCAATGCATATTTCTGGAGCACCTATTAAATGCAATAATTGACAGGGTAGATAAAACTTGTACACTTAAAGAAAGGAAGAGTCATAACGCAACAGCGCCATGAGTGAATCGCCAAGGTGAGCCAGGCTCCTTTCAGTTGGTGGGAAATGAGGAACGATTGTGTATTTAAGGTCGGGAATGGCGCGGATGTATAGATTTGGTAAACCTGTTTGTGGAAGATGAAGAAAAGAGGCTCAGTTTTGAGGTGTATGGAAAGGGTAATTCTTTTTTGAAGACTAAGATTACTTTCAGAAGGGGCTTCTGATGCAGTCTATTTAGCATGAGGTAGGCGTAAGAAAATACCCAGGTACGACGCCTGTCTGGAGCAGGAAAGGAGAAAGGTTCAAAAGAAAAAAAAAAAAAAAGTAACAATGAGCTTTTCCTGCCCCCCCCCCCCGCCAAGAGAATCAATAACCAGCCTGCCCCCAGCACCACCCACCTACCCAAAAATCCCTTGACTCCAACTCAGACCCTTCGGATCTGTGCTGTTTAGAAGTACTTTCACATTCTAGCAGCCTAAGACTGAAACGGCCTTTAAACAAATGTTCGGAGCGAAAAACCCATTCCCGCAATCCAATCCAAAACGGACTCGGATCCTATCTGAGAGCTTTTATGGTCGCAGATTCTCTAGTTCCCGGCCGGCCTGTCCATCTTTTTTTTTTTTTTTTTTTTTTTTTACAACACGCCAAGACACACCTGGCCCTGGCCACACAGCCTGGGAGCCTACTCTAACGCCTGCCCATCCCGCTACCCTTTTAAGAGGCGGACCCCGCAGTGTCCTTTCCTCCCTCCCAGCCACCTCTACCCCCAGTCGTCTGGGCGGAGCTTCTTGCTAAAGCCCCAGAGCCCGACGCGGCCGCAGCAGTAGCGGAGAAGGACTGGAGACGCGAGGAGCTGAGTCTGCCGCAACCGCTTGGCCGGACGCTACGTGCCTTGGGGCTCCCACCTCGCTCTCGCGCGCGCCGGCCCCTCCCCACCTGGCGCGCACCTGGGCCAGGCCGGGGTCCTGCCGAGAGCCGGGAAGGCGCGTGCCAGGGGCCCTCGGGACCTGCAGAGCTCTCGAGCCATGGGGCCGCCGCCCGGAGCCGGGGTCTTGTGCCGCGGCGGCTGCGGCTTTGCCCGATTGTTGGCGTGGTGCTTCCTGCTGGCTCTGAGCCCCCATGCCCCCGGCTCCCGGGGAGCCGAGGCGGTGTGGACCGCGTACCTCAACGTGTCCTGGCGGGTTCCGCACACCGGAGTGAACCGCACAGTGTGGGAGCTGAGCGAGGAGGGCGTGTACGGCCAGGATTCGCCGCTCGAGCCTGTGGCGGGGGTCCTGGTGCCGCCCGACGGGCCGGGGGCGCTCAACGCCTGTAACCCGCACACGAATTTCACGGTGCCCACGGTCCCGGGGGACTGGGGAAGCTCCGTGCAGGTCTCTTGGTTGGCCCTGATCCAGCGCGGCGGGGGCTGCACCTTCGCCGACAAGATTCACCTGGCTTACGAGAGAGGGGCGTCTGGAGCCGTCATCTTTAACTTCCCGGGGACCCGCAATGAGGTCATCCCCATGTCTCACCCGGGTGAGTGCAGCTACTACATTGCGCCCCATCAACCCCCTACCAAGGCCAGTTTTTGTCCTTTTTTTTTTTCCTTATTTTCCTCGGTGCTGTCTTCTTCCTATCCCCTTGCTCCGAAGGGAAATCGAGTGCCCTTTCTGTCCCCACCGAGTGAGGTAGGGTCCTCTCTTTCCCGAGATTTCACCCTGCATGGTGGTGGTGGGGGGGGTGTTGGGCGAGAAGATCCTCCAGGATTTGCCTGTCTGGTGGAAAAGGGCAAGACAAACGGAGTGCGGAGGCTGGCAACTAGAGAGGACTGTTGGGGCTCTTTGCGTCCCCTTTACCAGGTGTTCCACAAGGGCTCCTTGCACTATCTCCTTTGTTGGTGGGCACTGGCTTTGCAATCATGACAGGAGAGAAGGCGACCTGGAAGTCCCTTCCTCACTCTTTTCCAGTTAAACAGCCTCAGGCCCAAAGCAGGGTTTTCCCTCCTCTCTCCCTGTTTTTCTCTCCATATTTCCTAGTATCAGGTACAAGATTGTGTTACTGTGCCCTGGTAACCTCATTGCAGTTTGAACAGAAACTTTGCCTAGTTCTTGGGCTCTTCTCTGCCCCCGCGGGGTCTCAGGTCCCAAGTGATTGTCGGTATCATTGCTTTCATTGGCCTTTGAAAGATCCGATTAAGGTTATTGAGTGGTGAAACAGGTGATCAATGTTACCAGAAAAAGAAGAGCTTTGTGCTTGAGAATAGCAAAGGCCTAGACTTTGGGGGAAAAGTGGTCCGGGTAGGTCTTCATTTTGTGGGGATGTTGTGGGTTACCGTTTTTCCCTTTTTGGTGATTCTTCCAGAAACCTTATTTGTGATTAGGTAGTCTTAGCATATGTATGATCCTAAGCCCCAGAAGACAGAGAAAAAAATTGGATAGAAGGGAAGGGACACATAGTAGCAGTATATCATAGTTGTTGAGAGCTGGGGCCCAAGTCAGACCTTGGTTAAATTCCGGCTCCATTGCTAACTAGTCCTGTGACCTTGGGCAACTTATTTGAAGTCTTACAGTCTGTGTTCCCTCATCAATCAAAAGGGAAAGAACTAAGAACTACTCCCACAGGTTTGCCTTGAGGATGAAATGCAGTAACTCCTGTAAAGAGTTTAACACACATCCTTCTCAATAAAAGCTAGCTGATAGGATTAGCCTTTTAGGGAATCACTGGGGAGCTGAATCTGCTTATTTAAGTGCTAGAGGTTTTGTGTGGGTTTGGCCCAGCCTAGAGAGAGCATTCCCTTTGAGTAGCTGGGTGGTATAATGGAAAGAGCACTGGGTTGGAACTCAGAAGATCTGAGTTCTTTTAGTCCCTTCTTTGTCTCTAGCAGCTTTGTGACCTTGTATAAATTACTCGCTAGCCAAGTGATAGTAGAGAGGTAGAAGGTGGAGGCCAAACTGGCAGCATGTGGAGAGGCAAAAGCGAACTAGATGAACTCTTATGATTTCTTCCAGCTCTAAAGTGCTGTGATTCTTAGATTTGAATATCGGTTAAAGGAGCAGCTGTATCTCTCTTAGTTGATAATTCATTGGTTTGAATGAAATTACTTTTTAAGGCCTGATAAAAATGAAGAAGGATTTGACAAAATTTGAAGTCCTTATGTTTCCATTGGCTACCTAAATGCAAAAGTTTGACTTTGTCTCCTCCAAATGAGATTCATTTACATGGATGATTGGGAATTGAAGAGTACCCTTTAATAAGTCCCCGTTTAGAGTGCTTTCATCCTAATTCTGTTAAGAATATAAGCTTATATTTGTCCAATAGTTTTAAGGGACAATAAAATTAATTTTTGTTGAGCTCCCACTGAGTGCCAGGCTCTGTACATACATCTTACTTGTACGTTATTGAGAGACCATATGGTGCACTAGGAAAAGCATAGGCATTGTAGTCAAGAATGGGTATCAAATTCTGGGGGTTTTTTCCTTTTTTTTTTTTTTTTAAATTTTATTTCTTTTCAATGTTCCAAGATTCATTGTTTATGCACCACACCCAGTGCTCCATGCAATATGTGCCCTCCTTAATACCACCACCAGGCTCACCCAACCCCCCACCCACTCCCCTCCAAAACCCCCAGTTTGTTTCTCAGAGTCCACAGTCTCTCATGGTTTGTCTCCCCCTCCGATTTCCCCCAACTCACTTCACTCCATCTCCCAATGCCCTCCATGTTATCCCTTATGTTCCACAAGTAAATGAATTCTGGTTTTATTACATAGTAGCTTTGTGTCCTTGGTCAGGTTCTTTAACTTTACTGAGTCTCCGTTTCTGCATCAGTAAGATGGAGATACTTCTGTTGCCATGATTCTTACAGATAATAAATCAAAACCACCTGGCAGATAATAATTACAATCAAGTAAAGTTAGTTATTACAATAGGTTAATGCTAACAAGATGCAAAAAACATACAAATAAATGTTCATGCAGCTGTCAGTTTGAATCTACCCATGGCTGTTTTGTTTCAGGATACTATCATGTAGAAATAAAGCCGTAAATATTGACCACCTAATTAAAGTACACTCAGAAAAGTATTTGGGGACTTTGAAAATTTCTTCCTGACATGATAACCATAGTAAATTTTACCATTAGGGCAACTAGCCATCAAAAAACTACCTAGTTACTTGAAGTATAGAATCACATTTCTTCCATAAACTCCTAGAGAAACCGCTTTTCAACACAGGGGGAAAAAATCACTTTGCATTTCATGCACGTGTGTTGTTGAACATTTGTTCCAAGTTCTGTGTGTTTTGCTTTGCTTATTCCTGAGAGTAAGCTTAAGGTTCATTGTAATCTCTGGTCAGAAACAATTTATCCTGGATCTTCATGGCAAAGAGGTGGGATTGAGGTTTAAGTGTTGATTAACTCAATGTGTATTGGCTTGAATTATACAAGGGACAGCAAATGTTGAAAAGCCATTGCTGTCGTCGTTGTTTATGAAAACTCTCTTTACCCACTCTCAATAAAGCCGGTGCTAAAATTGTTTGTTCTTTGAGTTTATGCTGAACATCCATGCTCACACCTCTCACAGGCCTGGGAACAAGACTAATTTCTTTCAAGTAACAGAACTAACTGGTTTAGAGCAGTTGCTTTAAAACTTTTGTTTATTGAAGAGAAACTCCACTTTAAGAGCAATCAGTTAGGAAAATGAGGCTTTTTAAAAGATTTATTTATTTGAGGGGCACCTGGGTGGCTCAGTGGGTTAAAACCTCTGCCTTCAGCTTGGGTTGTGATCCCAGGGTTCTGGGATCGAGCCCCACATGGCATTGGGCTCTTCTGCTCGGCAGGGAGCCTGCTTCCTCCTCTCTCTCTGCCTGCCTCTCTGCCTACTTGTGATCTCTCTCTGTCAAATAAATAAATAAAATCTTTTTTAAAAAGATTTATTTATTTGAGAGAGAGAGAGAGAGAGAGAGAAAGAAAGGGAGCAGCAGGTGGGGTGGAGAGGGGGAGGGAGAAGTAGGCTCCCAGCTGAACAGGGAGCCATATGTGGGACTGGATCCTAGGACCCTGGGATCACAACCTGAGCCAAAGGCAGACGCTTCACCCACTGAGCCACCCAGGCAACCCAAGACTGTTTTTATGTATACCAAAATATCACAGAAGGTGGTTGTAGCCTTGTATCAAGCAATGCGGTTTATTCCCATTTTGGTTTGCAAAGTGTCCAGAAAATCCTGATTCACACAGATAAATAATTTGAAATGACAGATATTTATTTAAAGTTTTTCTTGCCGTCTCTGGGTATTTTTCAGTCAAACTGATCCAGAACCCTGGAAGAAAATTAGGAGAAAATTTTGGTTTTCAAGGTTAACCACTATTCATATATCTTAAGTATGAGAATGAAATAAGCAACCAAAACTCAGAGTAAACACGTAAGCCATGTAAAATGTAGGATTGTCACAGTGAGACATGTTGCACATGCTATTGTGCAACTAACTGTTCTGCTTTTGCCAGGCAGATGGGTCTGAACCTTGCATGCTGTCTAATTGAGCACAGCCCACGGGTTGAAGTGGTGTAGGTACTTGCTTGTACAATTTTCTTTGCATCAACAAGCGCAGACATGAATTAATTCAAAGACCTGAGCAGAGCTACAACCTTTAAAATCTATGACACATTTACAGGGACTTGAAACACATTCAAAGGCATGACAGGAGAAGCATTATTCCTGAGGGCTGTGGGAAAAAAAAAAGCCAGAATAAACCAAGCAGTTTAAGTCAGTGATTTGGTGGTCTCTGATGAGATGTATAAAACAATTGCTTGTATATACAGGTTGAACATATTAAGAGGTTGGGCTCTGCCACTTACTACAGAACTTCCTCAACTTATGATGGGGTTATGTCCCTGATAAACCCATCACACGTTGAAAATATCATTAAGTCGAAAATGTGTTTAATACACCTTAACCTACTGAATATAGTTCAGCCTAACCTACCTTAAACGTGCTCAGAACACTTACATTAGCTTACAGTTGGGCAAAATCTTCTAACACAAAGCGAACTTTGTAATAAAATGTGGGCTATCTCATGTAATCTGTTGAATCCTGTAATGAAAGTGAAAAACAGATGTTTGTATGGTACAGAAGGGATGTAAATGTAAGATTGTTTACCACCATGACCGCATGTCTGACTGAGAGTCCCAGGTGGCTGCCACTGCCCAGCATCAGGAGATCGTATCTCCTGCATTTTGCTGGCTCCTGAAAAGTTCTACTTTCCAAATGTGAAGTACAGTTTCTACTGAATGCACTTTGCTTTGATACGGTCGTTAAGGCGAATCATTGGAAGTCAGGGGCTTTCTGTATTTTTAAAATCTTAGGCCAGTCATTTTACTTTAAGTTTCTATTTTCTCCTGTTTAGGATGGACATAATGATAATCTTGCCTCATAAGATTGCTGGGAGGGATGCCTGGGTGGCTCAGTGGGTTAACCGTCTACCTTCTGCTCAGGTCATGATCCCAGGGTCCTGGGATCAAGTCCTGCACTGATTCCTGCATCGGGCTCCCTGCTCAGCCAGGAGTCTGCTTCTCCCTCTCCCGCTGCCTGCCACTCCCCCTGCTTGTGCGCTCACTCTCTCTCTCTGACAAATAAATAAACAAAATCTTAAAAAAAAAAATCCCTGGGATTAAATGAGATAATGCAAATACAGTGTTTAACACGGTGCCCGGCATATAGGAAACTACTTAAAATGTGTTTTTAATCACAATAAAGATAGTTAAATGTATTTTAGAAAACAAAAATGGAATCTGATGTTGGTAGTACATAATTCAAAGATGAATAACCTAGAGTACTTCAAAATCCACATTACCTAAAATCCTAACTTTACCACTTTAGGAATAGGGTGTGTCAACTGAATTCTTTGCAAGAAAATGATCTTGGGGCCCAGTGGGTTAGGGCCCAAACCTGTGTTTGTTATTCTTTTTTCATATAACTACTTCTCCCTCAAGCTACCAAACTTCATAAAGGACTTTGAGGTAATATTTTACACTGATTTATCACCACCCAGTCCCTTTTCAGCCACATGACATTTAATTTTTATTCTGCTTTTTTTCTAGGATGTTGACTTTGAAAAGAACCTTTTTTTTTAAGATTTTATTTATTTGACAGACAGAGATCACAAGCAGGCAGAGAGGCAGGCAGAGAGAGAGGGAGAAGCAGGCTCCACGCCGAGCAGAGAGCCGGACGCGGGGCTCTATCCCAGGACCCTGGGACCATGACCTGAGCCGAAGGTGGAGGCCTTAACCCACTGAGCCACCCAGGCGCCCCGAAAAGAACCTTTTTTAAATAGAGAGGTTCAAAAGAGGATGAGAAGAGACTGGGTAGTGATGATTTTCCAATATAAAGTACTATTTTAAAATCAATTTCTAGACACAAATTGGTATCTTTGATATCAAGATATCTCTGAAGTACCATATTTTAACAGATAATCACTCCTTTGAAGTTTTCCTAAGCAGTCTTTTGCCTCTCTTCTCTTTTGTTTCATTTCTGTTATTCATTCATTCATCTAACACCTCTTCTTGCATTCACACCCAGGCCAACAGCAGACCTGCCTCTGATAAATAACTGCTACTTCCAGACAATTCTGTCACTTTAAGTCTATTCACATAAGGTCCCCTTCTCCCTTTCAGTGGCTATTAGCCTGCTTTTTAAAAGTCCCTGTGTCTTCTCATAGGAACAAATGCTTAGGCTTCTAATCAGTCTCCCCCTCCAGTCCTTTCTTCCAGTTCTTCTTCCACATTGCCACTGGAACACAGCTCTGATCACATCTATGCCATTGCTCCAAAGGCGATTACTTATAAATTTTAGACTGTGTTTCCCAGCACGACACACAGGACTCAATCTGGTCCCAACACACTTTCAAAGCTTTATGTACCTCTTCTCTCATGTTGACCCCTAAATGCCTTCTGTCCTTTCCCATTATTATTCCTTTGTTTGTACTTCTGCTTTTGCCTCCATACCCTTTTCTTCCCAGCTCTGCTGGCCAAAAACTTACCGATCCTTCAAAACCCAACACAGATGCCTCCTCATCTTTGAAGCTTTCTCAATTCCTTCTTTTCCTCTTCCCACCACAGCCCACACCAAAACTAAAATAATCCTTTTGTTTTGCTCCCATGGCACTCCATGTCCTATAGTACGTTTTGCATTTCGCTGGTAGTTCTGTGTTTATATGTCTTACCTTCCTACTGGATTGTAATATTTGATTAATTTTCATATTCCTCATGGGAACCTTTCTACTGTATGTGCTCTGAAAATGCTTGTTCAGTTGCTCTACATACCCAAGAATGAAAAAAAAAATGCCCAAGAATGCCAGAGAGCCATAAGATTCACTAGAAACTTATCTAATGGGGAAGGGGATTAAAGTTCCAACTCATCGAGGGGAGCCTGGGTGGCTCAGTCAGCTTGGCTGGGCAGGGCCTCTACCTTTGGCTCAAGTCATGACCTCATGGTCCTAGGATCAGAGCTCCTTGTTTGGTTGGGGGTCTGTTTCTTTCTCTTGGCTCATGCTCTCTCCCTGGGTTTCTCTCCCTGGGTTTCTCTCTCTCTCTCTCTCTCTGTCTCTTAAATAAGTAAGTAAAATGTTTTGTTTGTTTTTTTTTTTAAGTTCAATTCAACGAGCATTTATCAAGGGTCTATTGTATGTATACTGTGTTTTTGCCTGAATATATGAAATAATTAAGATAAAGTAGGGGGAATAAGAGTGTACAAATGCTTCCAGACTACAAGCTCCCTAATTTTTATGGTGATGACCATCATAGACCAGTTCATGGGGTTTTAATAATGAAATGACCTAGGTAACAAAGAGATAGTGAGAATGAGTATTTACATCGAACTTTCCCTGTTTTTTAAATTTTGTTTTGCTTTAAAAACTTGGTTTACACCAGCACTCAATTTATTTCTCCAGTTAAAATGCTTCCATTGAACATGTTGCTGATATGTGGAATTCCATTACATAAAAACCTTTAAAAAGAAATATAGCTCAATCAGTAAATTTTTTTCTAAGCACATAAAGAACTCCCCCCCCCCCCCCCAGTCTCTGGAAGATGTGTTATCTCCTACAGAATTCCATATTTAATCTCCGTTCCCAGGCTTAAGTGGAGTAAACAGGGGAGTATCAAAGACATTCTCCATGTTATTTCTGACTATAAAATTAATCCTACTTCTTGCAGAAAACTTGGAAAATATAAAAAGTATAAAACTAAAAATAAAAGCTATGCATAAAATTCCATAGTTCCATTAATATTTCTTATCTCCTTTTTCATGTATAGTTAGGGTTTTATATCCTGCTTTGATCATAAGGGTGGTTTTTATGACTATTAATGTAGCATTAAAATACAATTTGAAGGAAAACAAAAATCCATAGATATAACCACTTTAGCATCTTGGGGTATTTTTTGTCATTTTTTTGGTTAATTTTTTTTTGCTCTCCATATATATTTTAAGAATTATAATTATATACTGTATGTAAAATTTTGTATCCAACTTGTTATTGTAAGCATTTCCGCATGTAATTAAAAATAGAGGATTTCCCTGTAAGTTGAAGGGGGTGGTTTTTGACTGGGGGGGGTAGGGATCAAGCTTCTCTTTCATTAACTGGCAGAAAGGAAGTACAGAAATGGTGACAGGGAGGGGTATGAATTAGAACATTTAAAACAAAACTTATTCTCTACAGAGCTTTACCTAAATATATACTTCTGGCCATAAACGTGATCTGGTCTAACCCATATGCATTGCCTGTTGTGGCCTTGATCTTTTGAGAGGTTTGGTCACCATTTGTGCTTTTAGTTCCTCTTCTCCCATGATACTCCTATAGGTGATGTCTTTGTCACAAATAAGGTTTGTGCCTAGTTTCCCTGTTGATTGGTTAAGTAGCACCTCATTGGCTAAGACGACTTTTTTCATTTTCATGATGGACACTGAACTGTACACAGTTATTGGAGTTTTGCCCAGAGTTTACTTGATAGGGTACCACGAATATTATCTAGGGATGAAGAATTTTTTGTATCTGCAAATTTTGTTGAAGTATAACATATATACCCAAAGGTACAGAAATCATTAGTCTGTAGCTCAGTGGATTTTCACAGAGTCAACATACCTGTGCAGCGAACACTTAGATCAAGAAACAGAACAGTACCAGAACCCTGGAAGACTACTCATACACCAAGATGAAGAATTTTTGAACTCTGTGTCCTGAGGGAGTGACCTCTTGCAACATGTGGTAGGAACTCATTCACCCACAGAAACTGTGGCCTTCACTGCTCTGGAGCTAGTTACCTGTGGGGGTCCTTAGCTACATACTGTAGGGGAGTTCTTAACAAGCACAGAGGACATGAGCTTTTTGATGCAGTTACCAAGCCAGTTCGGAGTTGCCACATTTTGCTGTTAACACCCACTTTGGAGCTCTATGAGCAAAGCAGAGCACAAGGGTTCTTTGTTGTTTCTCTCTTTCCTGTTCTTTTTTCTCTTTAAGCTGTATGTATGTCTTTCTCTATATCATGGCACATACTTGCTGCTTGAATTTACCCAGTTGGCTTGTTACAGTATTGATTTCTTTGGAAAAGAAAGTTTGATGATTCATGCCTGACTTTGTGGAGGCCGTTAGGTTCAGAACCTAGGCGTGATTTACTTGGTTTTAATGCTTGAATGCTCAAGTTAACTACAAATCAGTGATTTTGAGTTAACCCTATTTATTTTGGGATTTTTTGAAAGAAGATGGTTTAGAACTCACTTGTTGATGTGTGTGTGTTTCGATACCAGTCATTATCTTTTCAGATGAACTATTGAAGTAGCTTAGTGAAATTCTGCCTTCAACTAAAAAGTCTTAGCTTTTAAAGAGAAAATACACCAAAATGTTAACCTTGGCTATTTCTGATTGGTAGAATTATGGGCGATTATTGTTCTTTTTCATTATGTTTTTCTATATTTTTTGAATTTCCTATATATATACTGAATATATTTTATACTTATAATCAGAAAAATCAGTTATTTTTTAAAAACCCAAAATATTCCTATAGCATTGATAAATCCCAAGGAAAGCATTAATAATGTGACTGTAGCAACAATAGGAACAAATCATGTCTGATAATAGAAATGACTTACAGGCTATTATGAGAATTTAAAGAATTGCTTTGACATTTTGAATATATCTAACCTGTATCATTGTTAATGTGGTCCTTTCTTATTAACACTAATTGGTTTCTTTATGTGTAAAATAACCTTGAACACTAAAGAATTTTAAAGACGTTCTCCTATTTTAATATGAACTGTTTCTCTTTACCCTTTCTATCACTATTTCTATATTTTTTCTCACCCCCCACAATACATACACACACCTCTCATCTTATTTTTATTTCTTTCCCATAAGAAGCCTGTTTTCCCTCACTTGCCCCCTTCAATATCTGTTCTTTTCAGTACTTTTAAGAATACTATTAAGTTTAACAGCTTTGTATGAAGAATCCAATACATTGGCAGTTTTCACCTATGACACACTGGGTTCATCTGATGACAGTGGTTTTTGTCATTCAAGAAAAGAGAATTTGCTAGAGTACGTGCAGAGGAGAATCGTGGTGTTGTTATTTTACACTTTATTAATGATATGCCAAACATACAAGCTCAATCAAGATGATATTTAAGGGCGCCTGAGTGGCTCAGATGGTTAAGCATCTGTCTGCCTTCGGCTCAGGTCATGATCCCATAGTCTTGGGATTGAGCCCCACTTTGGGCTCCTGGCTCAGCAGGGAATCTTCTTCTCCCTCTCCTCTGTCTTTCCCCCTGCTCATGCTTTCTCTATCTGTCTCAAATAAACAAAGTCCTTAAAAAATTGTTTAAAAAAAGATATTTAAGACATCATTAAAACTGAATTACTTGTTTTTAAAAATTAGCATTTCCCTTGAAGTGATAGTCCATTGGACAGATTTTGTATCCTACTTTTCCACTCTCTTCCCCTGCCTTTCATAGCTTGATTAATTCTACCTTAGATAATCTTACACACATACACACCCTCGCACACTCTTGGAGCCCTGTCTTCTTTTTTAAAAATTCTGAGCTTCCAGGGTGCCTGGGTGGCTGTCCATTAAGCATCTGAGTCTGTATTTCTGCTTAAGTGATGATCTCGGGGTCCTGAGATCAGCCCCAGTTGGGCTCCATGCTTAGTGGGGAGTCTGCTTGATATTCTCTTTCCCTCTGCCCCTCCCCCAGCTCACACTCTTTTTCTCTCTCAAATAAATAAATAAATCTTTTTTAAAAATCCGAGCTTCCTTCTGTGTGGTTCCACTTCTTTTGAAGTGAAGTTAAACATCATAACAAATCACTGCTCTCATATCTAACAACCTTGAATGTTGTCCATAACTCACTCCTACAATCTCCACAAAAACCACTCATGAGCCATGTAATCCCCCTGATTAAATATGTATTTTCTTATGTCCCAATATTTAAGATAAATTTGAAATGCCTTTGTTGGTTATACTTTAGGTATTCCAGTGATACTGTTTCCTGCAAAGTTTTATTACAAATATGGGTTAAATAATAGTTCATATTTGCTTTGCAGTTTTTAATCCTCAAAGTCTTTCACAAGCAATCATTTGTGGGCTCATTTGGGAACCCGCACACTGTTTAGCAACATTGCTACGGGATAATGTGTTGCCTCTACTTCCCAACAACTGACTTACAAATGAACTTTTGAATACAACCTATTAGACTTTCTTGTGTTACTTTTGTTCATAATGATAGCCTGGTGAGGTATAGTTTATTATATTTGTCCTGATCATGCTGGTTTAGAATTTTTTCTGCTTATTTTCTTTGCAGTGTCGACTCTAGCTCTACCTTCCCTTTTCCAGGTGTTTCATCTTAAGGATTCTGTGTTTTGTTTTCCTAACCTGTGGTCTAACCTATGGTGATCTCAGAAGTTGGCTTATTTTAATAGCATTTGTAATGTTCCTGAAAGTTTTGAGAATATAACTACGATTTGTAACCTAGTTAGCCATTAATATATTTTCAAGTTGGTACATCTTTTCCATTTTAGAGGATCTCAGCAATCACTTAGATGAATGCTAGAAAACTGTGATTATATTGAGTGAGGTCTTCATTAAAACATCTGTGAGCAACCTATATTTAACATTGTCCCAAATACTTTGAGTTTAGTGGTATTTCAAAGTCTTGCTTTCCGCCACCATCATTTCATTCTGGCAAGAGTACAGAATATTTAAGAGAGACTGAAACTGGCTAGTGCCAGCCCACCAGTCACCTCCCTTGCCCTAGCCAGCCCCCAACCCTTTTGCCATTCTTATTTGACTGATGCCTTTTCAATGAATTGATGAAGAAGAGGCTGTTGACTTACCTTAAGTAATGTAATTAAAGACCAACAGATTATTCTTTGATGTTAAGGAAAGCTACACGATTGCTCTGTTTTTATTTCAATCTAGTATACCAAGAATGAATGTGTTCTATTTGAAATTGAAAGGTAGCATATTACAGTGGAAGAATGGGTGTCCTTGGGTCAGACTATTGAGCTTGAATTCCAGTTCTACCAATTAATAAATATGTGATCTTGGGCAGGTTGTGAACCTGGACTTCATTGATCTTGTTCATAAAAAGTGGAATAGCAATACCCAGTTTCTGTGATTTTGTAAATAAAGTGTTCGATGGGACTCTTGGGTGGGTCAGTTGGTTAAGCATCTGCCTTCAGTTCAGGTCATGATCCCACGGTCTGGGAACCAGCCTCATTTGGGCTCCTTGCTCATGGGGCAGTCTGCTTCTCCCTCTCCCTCTGCCCAACCCAGCTACCCCGCTTCCCCACTCATGCTCTTGCTCACTCACTTTCTTAAATAAATAAAATCTTAAAAAAAATAAAGTGCTTGACATGGAGTGGATGTTTAGCAAATGTTAGTTCTCTTGAACCTTTTGCTAACAATTTTTTTTAAGATTTTATTTATTTACTTGACAGAGATCACAAGTAGGCAGAGAGGCAGGCAAGCAGGCTCCCTGCTGAGCAGAGAGCCCGATGCAGGGCTCGATCCCAGGACTCTGGGATCATGACCTGAGCTAAAGGCAGAGGCTTTAACCCACTGAGCCACCCAGGTGCCCCCTTTTGCTAACAGTTTTATTACTAAACGTAGCATTTCTCCTTTGGTTATTGTAGCTCTTCACTACCACATTTTGAGATATGTAGTTGTTTTATATGTAAAAGTGGGGAGGGGAACCCCATGACATCCAAATTGCTGTTTTTCTGGGAAGTTTTTGAGAAATGGAGGGAGAAATCACATAATCAAGAAGCTGAAACAACTATCTTGTTCTCGCTGTGCATTTCCACTTTAAGCAGCAACAACTCCTTAAAATCAAGATGTTAAGCTGTAACGATAGCAATGGCTATGGATCTTTTGATGACACAGTGACAAAGAGAGGGGACTTAGGAATCAGATGGATTTTGATTTGAATCGCAACTCTTGTCATGTAATAGCTTTATAACCTTGGCCAGATTAACCTCTTTAAGACTCAGTTTTTTTCGTCTACAGAATGGGAGGTGATAATCGTACCTACCTCGTAGGGCTAATGTGAGGGATAAATCAGAAAACATATAAAGCATGAAGTACTACACATCCAGGTTCTTCACAGGGTACTAACAACCTCCTCGCCCTAACCTGTAGCACTTTATTTTTGGAGATTGGCGATGGAGATCACTGCATGGCTTCTCAGAGCCTCTGATATGCTAAAGAAGCACTGCTCAACTTTGTTCCCTGGGATATTTTCTAAACTCACTGATCTGTAGAACCCTTTTTCTCTTAAAACATTTACCACTTGAAATAGAATTTGGAAAACATGATATCTCCATGCATTTGATAACCCCTCCTTGCTTCTCTCCTCTTCCCTTATTTTATTAGACTGGCCTCAGATTTTAACTGTATCAAAGTATTGTCAGTGTCAAGGAGTGAATAAACTAGTTATCTCACTGAGAAGAACAGCATGTTTTCAACTGTGATGACAAACATCTTAGTTATATTTCTTTATACTAATGTGGTACCTTTTATATCAAGTTAATGTGACTTCCAGGTATAATTCTCTACAGACCAGGCTTATTTTCCTTACTGACTTTCAGAAACAATTTACTGTGAAAGTATAAAAACATAAGTGAGACCGGTTTATGTTTGTTTTTATATTTAGTGTCTAGACCTTAGTACAAAAGTTAGCTTTTGTAATACTTCATAGAGGAGGAAATTTAATCTTCTCAATTAGTAGAGTGTCCTTATTTATGAATTTTTATATGGGATAATGCCAAAATTTCTACAGGGGCATATCAAATTCTCTTTTTCTCTAATCCAGAGACCTAATAGAACACTAATGGGACATCTGTGACTTTTGTACCCTTTGGTTCTTATGGCCAGGTCACAATGAGTACTGGATCTCTAAACACAATGTTCTTCCTAATTTTAATGATTAATGAAATTTCCAATGTAATTCCCCTATCACAAAGTGTACCTGAAGAGAATGTATGCAAAAAGGAGTTCCAGTTTAAACACAATTTTGAATACCCTATATGACAAGCACTGTACTGGATATTGTGGTAGAAGAGTGAGCAGAGAGTAGCTAAAGATAAACAACGATGTGGTCCTTTCCTTCCAGGGAACTCCCCTTTTCAGCTCTTATTGCATTTTTTTGACCAATGATATTTTAGCCTCACATTAAAGCATCAGTTTAGATGGGGCTTCTAGATCTACACAAAAATGGCACTCCCTAGAGTTGGGGACTATGTAAGGCACAGAGTGCATGTCCCTTCCATACATTCGAATGTGCAAATGTCGCCTGGTCTGAAGGGTTGAGAGTAAAGTGGCAAGTTGCGAAGACCATGTCCCAGTTTCACTGGAAATCTAGGCTGTGGTTTGGTTTTGTGCTCGTATTTTTCCTGTGGATACAGCAAGTTTATTCACTGGAATTCTCCTTCCTGAGGTCTCATGTTATAGGGAAACAGAACTGATTAATACAAGAACGAACAATCACCATAATTTCTTACGCCCCTTTGTATAAGTTTCCTTTGCCTGAAACCCCTAAATCTCTTGTTTGCCCTTTTTTACTGCCCAACAAATATCTTTCTGTTTTTAACCTGTGGTATATATGTTGCTAGTCAGTAGTTGCTTCACCTTGCACCATCACATATTCTTATCAGATCTGAACAGCTTTGGATATTGTACAATTTATTATCCCAAAGGATTGAATAAATTGATGCTGTAGAGTTTACCAACTAACCTTCCTCCAGAAAACATTAATAAATAGCAACAACAAATGTTGAATTTGCTTTCTAGAAACCTTACTACCCCCAAACAAAAACTATGACAATAGAAATTCAGCATAAAATTTAAAACAATTACAGAATACCCTATTAATGAGATAACATCATATACTGCAATTTCTGCATAGCCTTGCAATAGCATATCTTATTATTTTCTTCTACTTCATATCAGCACAAATTTAAGGTTGTATAGACAATAAACCTCTTCTAGCTGTTTCAAGACTTCTCTTTTATGTCCTCTGAACCCCCTCCTAAGTGGCTAAATTACCAGTCTCCCAGTGAGCCAGGATGACTGGGTTCTAACTTGAGCTGGAGAATGAAACGTCATCTGTCCTAGCTCCTGAATGTAAATGGGAAACTGAGGTATGGTCAGGCCCCAGGTTGGAGAGTGATTATTGCCACCATTATTGCTGCTCTGGCAGTATGGTGATTTCAGTGGGATCGGCACTGTGGCAGTAGGCGTCACATAAAACCCAAAGTCTATAAAGTAGAATTAGTGTTTTAACTTTTTTTTTCAAGATTTTATTTATTTGACAGAGATCACAAGTAGTCAAACAAGCAGTCAGAGTGTGGGGGGGGGGGAATGCAGGCTCCCTGCTGAGCAGAGAGCCTGATGTGGGGATCAGTCCCAGGACCCTGGGATCATAAACCTGAGCTGAAGACCGAGGCTTTAACCCACTGAGCCACCCAGGCACCCTG
This sequence comes from Enhydra lutris kenyoni, assembly GCF_002288905.1. NCBI lineage: Eukaryota > Metazoa > Chordata > Mammalia > Carnivora > Mustelidae > Enhydra > Enhydra lutris. Next base: position 1,989,574 of record NW_019154167.1, on the reverse strand, counting down.
GTGTTTTAACTTTTTGTCTGTATATTAACATGTCCTTGCTGCAGGCAGAGATGCTTTATCAAGATATGCTGTCTTTGACTGTAGGGAGAAGGCGCACCTTAGACTCTGTTCACTGCAGTTATCTTTAAGGATAAATTTGTTTTCGGATTGAATCAAGATTCAGATTATCACTATGTATAGCATACTTAAAATGACATTTATCAAACACTTATTTGATGTATATTATGTGCCAGGCACTCTGCTAGGTGTTGTAGATACAGTGATGAAAGACCCAGTCCCTAACCTAAAGGAGTTCAGAGTTAGCAAAAAAACAAAAACAAAAACAACCCCCCCAAAACCAGATAACTTCAAGGGAAATATGCACTAGGCAGTGTAAAAGCTGAATTTCTAACCCAGTTGGGTCGGGATCTTATAAAAGGAGGTTGAACTTTATTCTGTAGGTGAAATAGAGCTCTTTTAAGGGCACTTAGCAAAGAAATAATATGAACATTTTTTCCCCTTTAGAAAAATTTATCTGGTAGCTGTGGAAGAATGAATTGGAGGCTAATACTGGTGGCTTGAAGACCAGTTAGGAAGTTGTTATAGACATTTAGGTAAGAAAAAACTGGAGAGGCAACAGAGATGTATTCTAACAGGAAAGAAATGGGCCTGTTTCTGATATGGCTACTAAGTTTCAAATGTCTCTGTATGAAGTACTTAGTGATGAAAACAAAATAATTCTATTGGCAGAGTTTTACTATGCAGAGTGAAGGATTAGTGTTGATCTGGCCAGAGAAAACCACTATCTTGAAATTCCTTGACCATAACATCAAACTGTAATTTTGTAATTAATCAAACTCCAGCCCAGTATTTCTGAAAGTATGAGCCACAGACCACATGCAGCAAAAGAACCCTGAGAACTTGTTAAACTACAGATTTCTGAGTCTGGCCTCAGACAGACTGAATCAGGGAATGGGGCCCAGGGAATTCAGTTTTTTAACAAGTTTCTCAAAGTAATCGTCATGCATATTAAAGTTTTAGTATCATTAATCTAGCCCAACAGTTTTAAAAATCTGTGACTACTGGTCCCTTAGACTCTTTCAGGGGTCCATGAATTGAAAACTGTTTTCATAATAACACATAGACATAATTTGCCATATTCACTGTGTTGATGTTTATTACACAGGTGGTATAAAAGCAATAGTGGGAAAATACTGCTGGCACCTTAGCAGAAATTAAGACAGAGGCACCAAGCTGTATTGTATACTGTATCTATATGCATTTATAATTAAAAAAAGTCCAGTTTCACCTAGGAATGCCCTTGATGAATCAATAAGCATAATTAATTTTATTAAATCTCTGCCCTGTCATGCACAACTTTTTTTGAATATTCTGTGTGATGAAATGGGAGGTAGGCATAAAACACTTCTAGAGCATACCAAAGTATGAGGGTGGTCTGAAGGAAAAGCACTTATATGACTGAGTTGTGAGCTGAAGTAGCCTTTTTTTTAAGATTTTAAAAATTTATTTATGTGTATGAGAGTGCGCACAAGCAGGGGGAGGGGCAGAGGGAGAAGCAGGCTCCCCGCTGAGCAGGCAGCCTGACTCTGGGCTCAATCCCAGGACCCCCAAGATCATGACTGAGCTGAAAGCAGATGCCTAACCAACTGAGCTGTTTTAATTAAAAATATTTAGTAATATTTTAAAATTGCTTAAAATAATCAGTAGTAAGAAGAGTGGTATTGTCATTTGTGCAAACCTCTTTAATGTCAGACTTAATAGAAGACAGCTGGATCTTCATATCTGCATTAGATCTATTGTGATTTGTTCTTCTGGTTTAGGTATATGAAGTAAATCTACTCATGCAGATTTGTAATTTTAAAAATGGTATTTATAGCACTTAACAACATTTTGAAATAATTGTAGACATCTTCTTTGGTACTGCACCAAAACTCAACAAGTAGCAGTTTCTTAAACGTTAGGTGCAAGGTAGAATTTGAAACTGTATCCATGATCTCTTTGTACTAAATGAAAATCCATGGATCTAACTTACATATCAAATGGATTATTTATCCATGCATGTTTTTGTAATACCATACATTGGTCATTTAGAAAGTACTGGCTCACTGAGTTACGCAGATCTTACAGTGATTCAAGATTCAAGATTATGCTATATCAAAAAATCATGGTTATTTAATATCACCACTGATCTCATCAGAAAAGTCTAAGTACTAGGAAGTTGTCAAGTTCATGTGGTGCATAAAAGTTTTCCCAAGTTCTAATTTTTGCTTGAACACTTACATTTTACCATTAGCAACAAATGCTGTTATTTTTTTTTTTTCCTTGAAATGACAGGCTCACTTCATTCCATTTTTAGAGAAGGTCGTCCAAATACCCAAGTCTTAATCATCTGTTTGTCAGTAGTACTTCTAAGATAAAAAGGAGCTGTTTAAAGAAAAGTTACTTCAGGGGCACCTCTCTCTCAAATAAATAAAATCGTTTTTAAAAAGTCTATCAGGGGGCGCCTGGGTGGCTCAGTGGGTTAAAGCCTCTGCCTTCGGCTCGGGTCATGGTCCCAGGGTCCTGGGATCGAGCCCCACATCGGGTTCTCTGCTCTGCAGGGAGCCTCCTTCCTCCTCTCTCTCTCTCTGCCTGCCTCTCTGCCTACTTGTGATCTCTGTCTGTCAAATAAATAAATAAAATCTTAAAAAAATAAAAAAAAATAAGTCTATCACATTAACATCTATTTACAACTGTGATTTTAAATGAATGAATAAATATTTAAAAATTTTTCCAGTGTTAAAAAAATTTCCCAGTGTTGGGGTGCCTGGGTGGCTCAGTACGTTAGGCCTCTACCTTCAGCTCAGGTCGTGATCTCAGGGTCCTGGGATTGAGCCCCACATCAGGCTCTCTGCACAGCAGGGAGCCTGCTTCCCCCTCTCTCTCTGCCTGCTTCTCTGCCTACTTGTGATCTCTCTCTTTCTCTGTTGAATAAATAAATAAAATCTTAAAAAAAATTTCCCAGTGTTAATTTCTAGTATGGTAACTGTACATAGAAATAATGCACATAAGCAGCTGTTCTTTGGATTCCTCAATAACTTTAAAGAGTATAAAGGAGTCCTGAGACTAAAAACTTGGAGAAATGCGAATCTAGCCCTCTGGTTCTTAACAATATGCTAAACATACCCTAATGAAAATCAGAATAGTCCAGACAGGACTAGGTTTTTAAAAAATAATTCTAAGAATTGTTTACCTGTGAACATGACCTGTTATCTACAATTTATGCAAATGTGACCTTTGAATAGTGTTGCTTCTAATTCCCTAGTGTCTTTAATATGCTGTTTTCTGAGGACTCCCCTGTGCCAGAGATTTTTTGGTGCTGTATCAAATCTGAGACTATTCCATAAGGTGTTATTGTTTTCAAAACCTATAGCAGAAGTATCTGTGGGTTCAGGGCAGAAAGAAAGGCAACTTGCCATACTATGCATGGTTGTCCACCTCAGCATCATTTGGTGGGGGGGCTTAAAAGAATGATTATAGTCCCCCATTGGGCTCCCTGCTCAGCAGAGAGCCTGCTTCTCCCTCTGCCTGCTGCTCCCCCGGTTTGTGCCCACCCTGCCCCTGATCAATAAATGAATAAAATTTAAAAATTAAAAAAGAATGATAATAAAAGGTGATTTTAGTCTTTTTCACTGTCACCATCCCTCCCCCAAAAAGGTAATTTGTTAACAATCCAGAATGTTACGAACCATTGCTTTACCCAAGAGCTAATCTGTACTAATTCCTGTTTCATATCCTGCAACAGATCAGAATTTAACTAAAAGGCTAGTTAAGAGCATAAGGACATATTTAACGAGGTGTGCAATACCTATTTGATTCCAGTGAACCACAGAGCTATATTTCCAATACCTCTGAGAAATCATTTGTATGTCTGTTGAGGTGCAATGGTAGAACTATTTTTTTTTTCATCAAGAGAGTTGATGTGAAAAAAGCTAAATTCGGTTCATCTGTGGCTGGCAATAATCAAAAGGGGGCAAAAAAGTCACAAAACAGGAATTTGAAGGAAGATAAGCTAGTCAGGCTAGAAAGTTTACATAATTTTTATTAGTTTAAAAAAATTCCTCTTAGGATGCCTTGGTCTTAGGACCTTCAGTGTTCCTCTGTGAAATAAACTGACCTTCCCTAGTAGACCAAAGTTGAAATATGTTGACCTACCCTAATTGCTATAGGGGGGAAAACTGAGCCTTTGAAAGCTACTGGTGAACAAAATGAATACTGAGAAGTCCACGTGAATGAATTGGTTCCAGATTTTCTAATGGAGGAGATGTTTGTTGGACAATCATGTTGGAATTCTTCACACCTAGATCTTATTCATCCTATGTATAAGTGGACTCAGAAGTGCTGACCTCACTATATTATCAAGATGTTGGGCAGTATTGAATATGAGCTTAGTTTGGGAAGAGCTACTTTGGCCTTCAATAGTCCTTTACTAATCTTGTAAGTCATTCACTGCAAATATTCTTTTCTAATATTAAAAGTGGAATACTCGTTGAAAGAGATACTAGAACAGCATACCACACCCCCTTGTAATTTGTGTTTGAAGGCCACAGTGCTATAAGTGTGCCGTCATTATACTTAGAATAATTCATATATTGTAAAATTTTAGAATTTATTTTATATTTTGACACATTAGTATTTAAATGTGGGGGGAAGGTCCAGAAGCACAGAACTTAATACATAGTTTATACTTGAGAAATATTTGTTCATTGAATTTTTCTGTGTTCACAAATAAGTAAGAGTAGGCCAAAACCATAATATCATCAGCATTTTTGAAAGAAATGAAAGGGCTTGGCCACCAGCAGAAGCTTAGATCAAATTTCTATATATTATGAATAATAACTGGAAAGTGTCTTTGACCAGTAGTGCCAAGGATCGACACACTTTATTTACATTAACATTTTAATTGAATGATATTCTGTAAGAGTATAAGAGTTGCTACAGTTTATTTTATTACCTTTGTTCCCAAGATAGTCATAGGCAGAAACCATTATTCACTGTCGAACATTTGAAATTGGAGTATTTCTTCGGCTTAATTGTTACCTATTCTTAATCTGTCCCTTCTCCCAAAATATTTTAGGTAGCAGAGTGAAAATGTAAAAACAAACAAACCTTGAGCTAAATGGTGTTGTTAATGATTTTTAAGTAGCAAGTTCAAGGATTCCTGACTGAATTAAGTGAATGCTATCAAGATAACTGTACCCAGGGACGCCTGGGTGGCTCAGTTGGTTTAACATCTGACTCTTGGCTTTCGCCTCAGGTTATGATATCAGGGTCCTGAGATCTGAGGCCCTTTCAGGCTCTGTGCTCAGCAGGGAGTCTGTTTCCCCTCTCCCTCTGCCCCACCTGGCTCATGTAAGCTTTCTCTCTCTCAAATAAAATAAATGAATCTTTAAAAAAAAGTAATTTTACCCATATTTTCCCAACTGTGCACTCATATAGCCAAGGAGGAATTATTTACACCTTGGAAATTGGCACACACTACAAATCAAGGCTTCCTCCTTGTTAAATATTTGCCACAACACCCCCATTCTGAATGTATCTGATTTTCATTTTTACAGTAGAATAATAGCTTTAGGTTTCACTGTGATGTAGAAAGGTGGTGAAGAGACACTGGAGCCAAACTGCCTGGGTTCAGATACCAATTCTGTACTTATTAGCTTGTGTTATCCTAGGCAAGTTAGTCGATCTTATCTTTAATGAGATAATAGCTATGCTTACCTTATAGGGTGGATATGAGGATTAAATATGTTAATGCATGTAAAGCATTTAAGACAGGGTCTAGTTTATAGATAAATCTTATCTGGCAACCTCAATTATCCAGAGCATAGCCAGGATTCAGGAAGCAAACAAAAATGTCACTGAACAACCAATATAAATATCAGAGGGTACTTGCAACTGAAGCCCTCCAGCTCTCTTTGGAAGCCTGTTTTACTTTTCCCTTAGACCAAAGCTTCATTGACTTTTCAGAGTTGAAAGCAGATTGGAAATATAAAATTAGAGAGAGAGAGACGCTGTTAGTGAGAACCTACCCCCCCAAAAAAGAAATTACCCAAATGAGAACTCAAAAATAAGTCAGACTGGATGACTTCTAAGGTCCATTCTAGCTCCAAAAATCTGACTTTGGTGAAAAATTTTAACACTTTGGGGACAAATAAGCTTACCAGTACCATATAAAATAATGACTCACAAAGATGATCCACTCTCAATAATAAATCATAATCAGTATATCCTAGTTAGGAAAATAGGACAGTATAGATTACTTTTTTAAATGTTGTAAAAATTATTTGTGTAAAACTTTTTGTTACTTGGAAGTTTTACTTTTAGAGGATACCCAATTTCCTGACAATACCAGTTAAAGGAAAGCATTACTGTAGTTCATTAAAAGACAGTCTCTGTCCTTAAAACACTATTAATTTAGAGAAGGACTACAACATGCCAATTGAAACACAAAGCAAAATGAAGTACTAGATAAAGGTTAAAAACCAAGTGACAAGGGAACAAAGAGGGAACATTTATGTTCTCTCTTGGAACTTGGAAAAAAATTATAGGAGGCAGCATTTGAGCTGGGATTTGAGTAATGCACAGGCAGAGAAGGAGGGGGGAGTGTCAGCAGATGTAGGAAATTTTAGTCTTAGGGAACAGAAAGAACAAAAAGGAGAATTATAAAAAGTGAATGACAATAGCCAATACCATGTGCCTAGATGTGAGTGTTCATGAGATGGGGTTGTAGTGGAGATATATCAAACTGAAAAGATCAGTTGGGACCAGTATGGGACCCTCATAAAAGGCTTTCAATGCTAGGCCAAGGGGTCAGGAGAGACTTTAGAGCCAGAAAAGAGGCATGATGCAACCAAGTGATGGCAAAAGTCAACCAGGAAGGTAAACTCTGATGAAACTTTAAAGGACAGGGAAATATTGGATATAGAGTGATAAGTTAGGAGATTACTGAAGGAGTTCAGGCAAGGAAATTATGAGAACGTATATTAAGTAGGCAGCAGGAATGGAAGGAAGGATCTGATAATACACCAAGGAAATCACATCTACATGACTGCTTAGGTTAGCAGTGAGTATTCAGACAGGATTCTGAGAATTCATACCAGATGACCAGAGGACTCTGATACCATTAACAGAGGGTTGTGATTGGGAAGGGAAGGAGGAAGCAATTTTTAAATAGTTGCAAAGGTGTAGGGAGGAGGAGATGTATAAGAATGTTTCAAAATAGGTCTTGTATATGATTAGAAAACTGATTCAATAGATAGTTGGACTATATATAGCATATATGAATGTGAATTTGGGGCAATTGAAGCACAGCATTGTTCCCTATGTGTGGTCAAAGTACATTTCTTGACCGTCCTTGTTTTTTAATCTCCATCTGACCACAATGGTCTGTATGTTCCTTAGCATCCACCCCTGCCACCCACCCCATATCTTCCAAAAGAATGAAAACTTATTTCTATTAGTCAAAAAGTTTAGGACACATCTGTGATTTTAAAAGAAATCTTTAAAATTATATTCTAAAGCTTGAGTTTTAGAATTATCTCTACTTTCAAAGATTATACAGGTTACACTATTAGAAATACATGCTGGGTTGAATAATAAATCTTTATAACCAGAAATTTTCCTGAATTATCTCTGCTTTCAAGGATTATACAGATTGCACTATCAGAAATAAATGCTGGGTTAAATAATCTTCATAACCAAAAATTTTCCTGACAGGTGGCTTGTAGAGAAAAGACAAATAATGACAAAAGAGAATTGAAATAATATCTGTGCTTTTAGGGCCAAAGCTAGAAATGTAAAACTCCCAAATAAATAGAAAAATTAGCTGCTCTCTTGCAAAATAGCCAATTCTCTAGATCTGTAAGGGATATTTGGGTCATATGTTAATAGAGGAGAAAAATACATCAAAAGGCATCCCAGACTCCTCCACTTCCCATTGCTTTCAAGATTTTCTTCATGTAAATGAGAGTAAGTCATCAGTGTCTACCAAACTGAGTATCAGCAAATTAGTGAAGTTGTAAAAGGTTTTAACTGAAGGCTATCATATATTTTTAAAAGTGTCTTTAGAACCTTAAGGATCTGTAATAATACCCTATGAATCTGTTCTTTTAATTGGTAACTTCAAGTAAGATTATCTTGATCTTTCAAAGACTTTGGCCACCAGGAACCATAAACTTAAGGGATTACTCGGGTAGTAATTCTGCTATGTACCTTGCCATCTTAGGTTTGTACTCTTAATTTGACCATTGAAAGTATGAATATTGTTTTAGTAGTACACTTTTGTGTTTAAATTCTAAAGTCTATTACCTTACAAATTAAAAAAATGACGTAGTTAAATCTAGTTAAAGAGATAAAGCCTTTTAGATAAAGCCCACTGAGCTTGCACACGTGTGGTGGTTCGGTATAGGGTTGTGTTTATTCCATACTGGAGTTTGATCATTAACCAAGATTAGTACCTTAACCTAGTATCAGTGGGAGGTTTCTCTGGTTGGTAATCTCTAAACATTCAAAGAGCTCTATTCTTTTGCTGGAGATTATTGGTCTCAGGTTGTAGATACTAGAAGGAATATAAAACTTGATAAGCATTGGAATGGCATGAGTAATCTGACATTCTCACAACACCAGGAAAGATAATGTTTATCCTTTACTTTTCTCACAGGATTTACATAGTTGGGGGTAGAGGAAGGTGTTGAAGAGATTAAGCCTCTAGACTAAGATTTAGATTATTAGACTATTAGTCTAATTTCAGGCTTGACTTTCATTGGTGTTGAACCATACATTACTATTAATTTTACATGTTCTATTCATTGCTAACCTGATTAGGTCTGTACAAAACCTTGGAGTACCTTGGACAAATTTTATATTGCTTTAGAGGATATGGAAAAATGGCACATGTATGTGTGCACGTGTGCGCGCGCGCGTGTGTGTGTAGTATGTTTGGGCTCAAACATCTCAGATTACTACTTCCTGAAATGTAAATTCTTATACATTTTAGTAGTGAGCTCATGAGCCAGTCTATCACCTTATAAAATGGGAAAATATATAGTTAAGTATTTGTCTTTCCCAAATCTCAGATTCCCTCGGGTGTAAACCCTCTTTTCTACCATCTGGGGGACTATTTATCTTTAAGAAAGACCTCGTGTAAGAGGTGAATTTGACCCTAAACTCAATACTGTTGAATTATAGGTAGTTAACCTGAAGAGAGGGGAGGTATTTGTTATATGTCATAGCTTCCTTACTAAACTCTGAGTTCCTTAGGATCAGTAACCAAGGCTCAGCATGTTTATATCCCCTATAACATATGCATAGTAAGTGCCTAATAAACGTTAATTGAGTGAATGAGTATCCTTCCATGTCTCACTGGGAATACTGTAAAATCACTTTAGCAATTGGATTTTTATACTCAGAATGCTTACCAAAACTAAAACTGAATTTCTTTTCTTTTACAGGTGCAGGAGACATTGTTGCAATCATGATTGGCAATCTGAAAGGCACAAAAATTCTACAGTCTATTCAAAGAGGCATACAAGTAACAATGGTCATCGAAGTAGGGAAAAAACATGGCCCTTGGGTGAATCACTATTCAATTTTCTTCGTTTCTGTGTCCTTTTTTATTATTACGGCAGCAACTGTGGGCTATTTTATCTTTTATTCTGCTCGAAGATTACGGAATGCAAGAGCTCAAAGCAGGAAACAGGTTTGTAGTGGTTCTTTCTTCCAATCTAAAAATACTTTTTTAAAAAAATTTTATTTTTAAGTAATCTCTGCACCCAACGTGGGGCTCAAACTCACAACCCCAGGAACAAGACTCACATGCTTCACTGACTGAGCCAGCCAGGAACCCTAAAAATACTCTTTTAATTGTAATTTCAGTCATGCATTTTAATGTATTTCACTTGCTAGACAGTGATCCATGCATGTTTTATGAAAAGTGATAGTTTTTAAAGCATATCAGCTTCCATCCTCTCAAAAGTTTTATTTTCTGTAATTTGTCCATGGCCTTAATCCTGCTTAATTAAATCTTCTGACATCTCATTACAGAGCACAGCCAGCATTTAATTATATATGGGTGTAAATACAGATGTTCTTTTAAATTTTTTTCTAAATTACCAAAGCATTCCATGCTCAATATAGAAAATATAGAAATCAGAAAATAAAAGGGAGAAAACCGTCACCCAAACCCCATATAACAAAATACTGCAGTTACCACCACTGTTATTTTACATGTATGTGTGTGTCTGTTCATGCATGTATTTGCATGTGGGATCAGGGCTGGGAAGAGACTAGGCTGAATGTCTCGAGGAGGTGGCTTTAAAGATCTGATGGTACATGATATAGTGCCAGGCTCCAGTCATATATTCATAATTTCTATCATATCATGTTTTAACAACTGATGTATAGATAGGCACGAAGTACAGAATTAATAGAGCAAAAACACAGAAGCATCATTGAACCAGGAAATTACCTGTGGTTGTGTGCCATTGATCCTAGCACTTTTAAACTGTCTCCCATTCCCTTGATACCCTCATTTCCCATGTCCCATGGATACATCTTCAGTTCCTTTGGCCCTTCTCTGTGTTTGTTACACTTGCTGTCAAAATCCAACCCTGGTTTAATCCTGCTTCCTCCCTGCTCTGTGCCTGCACTTTCAAGTAGCAGAAAAACATTGACCTCAGCACAGACTGATCTCACTTTAAATTTATGACCACAAACTCTGAATGAGCCCTTAATGCTGCCAACAATCATACTACATATTCTTAGCTACCCTGCCCCCACTTTTGCAAGTAACTAATCATAGATGTTCTTTTCTCCTTAAACCTCCAGTACCTCCCCCAACTTTGCTCTCTGCTTATAGTTTGGATCTCAGTCCACTGAAGAAATTGAAGTGATCCGGAGAGTACTTCTCCTTGCTTCCGCGATAGCTACTCATCCGTGTGCATCCTATGTCTGCATCCTATGTCCTCTGCCCTGTCTTCTGTCACTGTGTATGTACAAACATGCTATTACTGCTTCCCTTTTCAAAAGAATGTCTCTTGACCCCAGGCCAGAAATCTTGGAATTATCCTTTATTTCTCTTTTACCTCTCACTTCCCATGTAACCTCCATCAGCAAATCTTGTTAGTTCTGCCTTCATTAAATATCCAGAATCCAGTTACTTGTCACCACTTCCACTGCCTCCACCCTGGTCCAAGCCACCATCATTTCCTAGCTCCTCCCCCTCTTAAGTATTCTCAACACAACAGAGCGTGGTGCTGTTTCTCCAGAATGCTCAGCAAGGATTTAATGCATTCAGCTGATCATATAGTGAGGGCAGGAATACATTTTTATATGTACTGAGAAGTTCCTCCCAAGGCAATGAAATTCTGGCCACTTATGTATTCTCTTTCTAAGAAGGAAAGGTGAACCCAATTTATTGGGGAGTAGGGGAGCAGTGAAGATTTCTATATTGAAGTTAATTGAATTTAGGAAAAGACTAGAAATTGAAATCTTATTATAAAACCTTCATAAAGATTAGACACCAGTATATGGTAATGAGTGATGGTTCTCTCAATGTTTATAGTTAATTACAGTTTACAGTTAATTGTTCCTCTCCTCAGAGAAGCAGCTTATCACGTTGGTGGCAGGTTCAGTCTGTTACTAGCTGTGGTCAAAAGGATGTTTAAGTTTCTTAAGCCAAGCCATTCAGTAGTTTCACAGTATGTTAATATTTGACATTTATATATTGTACTGTTTTTATCTTTGAGGTTAGAGAGAAATTTGTATCCAGTATGACTATTAAAGGTTATGGATACAATGGCGAGAGTGTTTGGTTTTACATATGTTCATGATGGGATATGTATTTCTGTATTCTAAGTGCTATAGTAAATCTGTCAGCATGGCATTAAACCCCATCAGAAAGTAATGATTTATAAAGAACTGATTGCTGTCACATAACTTTCACTGAATATTTAACTCTGGTCTCATCACTCCTTTAAGTAATTTTCATAGTTTATAATATATTTTATGAAAAGTTGTATAAAAATGGTCAAGAATAGCATTACAGTGTAGCGGGGTGACTCAGTCAGTGACTCTTGATTTTAACCCAGGTCATCATTTCAGGGTCATGGGATCGAGCTCAAAGTGCCAGCTTCCATGCTCAGCACAGAGTTGGCTTGAGATTCTCTCCCTCTCCTCCTACCTCTCCCCCTCTCGACCTCTGCTCATGTGCGCACTCAACATGCGCTCACCCGCGCTCTCTCTCTCTCTTCCTCTCTCAAATAAATAAACCTTTTAAAAAAGAACAGCATTAAAACTTCTCACCTTTTAGAGAAGGCTTTGGAAAGGGCCTCTTTACTGCATAGTGGGCTATATCTGTGTATCCTTTGGTGACTAAAGGATTAGATATATGACTGTTAATCCCTTTTGCTTATTAATATTTGAAAGTGTCACAATGTCATTTACATGTTCAGTTTTCCTGACTTCCTATTTATTTTTAAAAGGTATAGCTTGATACATGTGATGGTTATAACTAAATAGTTAACTGCATTGCTACCGTTTTGCAGGTAGAAATGGTAATGAAACTGAGTTATGGAAACTTGCCTTCATTAGAATATGAGGAATTCATTAGAATATTCAGGATTGTCTTTCCTCTGAACTATTATAATGCATAGTATATAATGTCAAGCAAAATGGTAAATGTATAATTATAAATTTGATGACCAAGATGTCCAAATATAATGGGTAGCACATAGTGGCCACATGCCTGATATGTCATAATACGATGTGTGAGAATACATGTCATCCCTGGGTCTGTGCATAGAAATCTTTTAAACAAATGAAAAGTACGAATGGGTTGTGAATGAAGGTAGCATGTTAGGCATTACATGGTGGATTTGTGTCCACACTGGGAACACCGATAACCTAAGACCAGGAAGATTATGGAAAACCTTATGGTGTGCTTGAACTAATGAATTTGGGAGTGACCACTATAACTTGACTCTGGCATGCAACACCCAGAATTTTGGTGCATGGTGCATGTATCCTAACTGTACTTAAGCAGTTAATACTCAGTGGAACAAGGCATATGTTTGATTAAACTTGGCCAGTGAAATAAAAGAGGGCTCTATGTGAAGTAGAACCTGGCCTAGGTGTAATAGAAGAAGCTGAATTAACTTTTAATGAAGAGTGACTTTCGGAAGAAGAGAATTTATTCTTTGAAATAGACATTGGAAGGAATCATCTGCCAGGAGGGAAAAAATGGGAATCCACTTGGAAAGAGGGTAATGACTTGATAATATGGTCACACAGACCCAATACATAATGCTAGAGAGTGCTAGCACTCAACACTGAGAAAGAGCATGTTTCTGACACAACAGGTCTGTTAACTATTCTACTACAAATGGAGGCCCAAGTACCCATGGACTAATGGCCTCCCATTTTTAGCTATGGAAGCTCAGGGAGAGCGTCTTTGAGACACATGCAGATCCCTAACCTTGTGGACATTTTTTGAGTGAAATTATAACTTACATTGCTGATCCTCTAACTTACCTTGACCAAAGGGATAGACCAAAATAAGATGAGCTAGTAAGAATAATATTGAATGATACCCATGTATTCCTCATAGGAGGGAGATGGCCTTCCTGCACGATAGTCAATAGGAACCTATAACTATATAACAGTGTGAATCGAGCCAAGTGATTGATTTTGTCCTCAGCTAATATGGAACCTAGAAATGACAGAATCATCCTTGCTGGTGATAACATTTGCCCGTAATAATTTCTAGTGTATGGGCAAAGAACAATTCTTCTAGGAAGGTTTAATAAACACTTCTGTGATACTTCCTGATTTATTTTGTAACCAAACCAAACTGTATCCTAACCATATTGCATATATGGTATAATGCTAGTATTGTTGGCAAAATTCAACTACCTTAAATAAATCAATCATGTGATAGTCAAATGTATTGGAAAACCGAACTGAAACCTCCAAAGAATATGATACCAATGGAGAGTGATTGGCCTGAGGAAGAATTAGATTTAGTTCCATTACCATATTAAATGGCTCTATACAGTTTTATCACAAAGTTCAAGTAGTCATAGAACAAGGAAGTAAACAGATAATTAAACTGGTACAACAATATAAAGATGTTTGAAATGGTCTTACAGATTGAAAGAAGCCTATTTATTCCCTTCATTGGCTTCTGCAAGTATTAGGTACGCTTGTGTTGTTCTTAACTGCACCTCACGTATAAATGCTGTACTAACTGTGGAAGTCCAAGTAACTATGACTGTTCTGATGTTAAAAAGACCTTGATCAAGATATGGGGGTGGGGGACACCCGGGTTGGCTCAGTGGGTTAAGGGTCCGACTCTTGATCTCAGCTCTGGTCTTGATCTCAGGGATCATGAGTTCAACCCTCTGTTGGGCTCCATGCTGCGCATGGAACCTACTTAAAAAAGACTACTTTGAAAGAAAAAGAGATATAGGGGATGGATTGTGCGGAAAGATAGCACAGTAGATCTAGTTGTTTACTCCTTGCTAGTCTCCAGGGGAACTGTAACGGGCCTTTGGGAATGTGGCCTCAAAGTGTTTTTTATGTTATTGATGATTTTGTTATACACACCTGGAGCAATGGACCATGTTGTACCAGCTTGTCATGCGTGTTTGGCACTATAGTCAAGACAGATGATACACCTATTTTCATTGTTGGGGTTCTGAGTTTCAGGCAATATGGCCAGTTGCTAGCAGGATTACCTAGTGACCAGCCCCCATCTGAGCCTCAGATCCTGAGACTCAAATTGGTTTCCTGGGTAAAGATATGCCACACATGTCTTTGTAGTTTGCTGCCAAAGAGATAGCACTCCTTTGTGGTCTCACATGAGGAAGAACTAAGCTACATTAATATCTTAAAATTTGTCCTTGAACTTTAAAGCATGACTAAAAATATCTGAAATAGTTCTGGTTACATTAGGTTTTCTTCACTAGTACTTGAAATTAACTGGAAGACTTATCAGGTGTCTGCATACTGTACCACTACCAATATATACATTTGTTATGGGGAGATTCATATGTATGTGTCTGTTCCTGTACAAATTTGAGACTTATTGGAACCTTTTACCAAACTATTATTTTGGCTCTTAGATAAGAAGAGTAGATTAAATAAATCACTCTCTTAGTAGGACCTAGTTGTATAATCTTTCTCTGACTCTCACTGAACGAAAGGAAGCTCTTATAATGGGTCTCGGGATTTTTTTTATATTCACTTACTCTAATCTTATATTTACATCACTAATTCTGAAGGTTTTGATTGTCTTTTTTGAAAAATGAAATAGTCTGAGTCATAACTTATCTACTGGGTCAAATTCCCCCTTCCCTCACTGCTCTTCCTTATAGTGCATTTCCTCATACCGTTCACAGTGATCACCTTCAGGCAAGTAGTCTGTAGTCCTTTCTATCCCCATCTCCATAGTTCCATAGACTTGCGGGAAACTGTATTATAGTCTGTACCTCTTCTTTCCTTTAGGAATGCTTCATTAAAATATTATGCATTGGTTTTTTGCTGAAAAAAAAAAAGATTTCGTTCAGGTCACATATATATGAACGGCCACATGACTCAGACATTGATTTTGTTCACAGGAATAGATCTGAGGAAAAGAATCCTGTTACCGTAAATCTTGATTCTGTTCTATAAACTCTGAGTCAAACTTTTATGAAAAAATTTTATTTTAAAAGAAGTGATAACTTCAAGTAAGAAAATCTGGTTTGCTTATATCCACCCTCATTTCTTGCTTTTGCATACCCTGCCCCCCATCAAGTAATTAGGTTTGATTACATGCCTATATTCATGTGGGTTTCGTTATGTTAAAAGCTGAATACCTTGGGACCCAAAACCAGGCTGACAAATCACCAGCCTGGAACATTTATTTTACTTAATTAGATGTAAATACACAAATAGACTAAGTAGAATATTTCTTGAGTTTACAATTTAAAAATTGAACATTGTAATATAGGATAAGAAGTGGCTTGACCTTTTTTCAGCCCAAATAAAGTCTCACTCAGAACTAAGAAAACTATGTAGCCAAGATTCTTCAGTGACTAGAATGATCACAGCTTTTCAATAGAGTAATGACATTAAGCTTCTGTTAAGAAAACTGTCCGACCACCAAGCTTTTTTGAATTAGTCTTCAAGTCTCTTGCCAAATATTCTTATATCAGGTGTCTCTTTGGATTGGAGAGGAGGCAGGGAGAGTCTCTTGATATAAAATACTTGCTTAAAAAAGTTCCCCAAATCACAGTAAGTAGCAAATTTAAGAAGGATCTGAAGATTGTATAGTAGCTGACTTTGAGGTTTTTGGCTTTTTTTCTTATTTCTTTCATTTATCTTCTTCACAAGGAATGTGAATCCTTTTAAAGGCTTCTTTGCTATTACACAATGAAGGCAGTGTACTGTAGTGGAGAGATCATGGACTTTAAAGCCAGATAGAACCTGGGCTTGAATTGAATCACAGCTCTGCAACTAACCAGCTGCCTGGACTTTAGTCAAGCTTCTGAACCTTTTCTTGTCTATAAAACTTGGATATTAAAATACCTATTCCATAAGGTTGTTAATGATTAAACAAGATGACACATGGAAAAGCTTAGGGTTGATCATGACCATGGTGGGGGCCAATATCTATTCCCTAAACCTTTGTTTCTCCAGATTTTGTGGGGTAGAGGCTTTTAATGAGTTCAACTGTGAGTTGGATGAGAAAATCATGAAAATCTATTTTGATTTCTAAATTCAGAAACTATTCTTTGAGCAACTACTAGGCTCTATAGGAAATTTTTAAAAAATGGTTATGGCAGTCCTCCAGCTACTCGCAATCTAGTAGGAGAGAAAGACATGTGAATGGTACAATTACAGAATATGATAAGAAGTAGAGGGGCGCCTGGATGGCTACGTTGGTTAAGCAGCTGCTTTTGGCTCTAGTTATGATCCCGGGGTCCTGGAATCGAGCTTCACTGGCTCCCTGCTTTGCAGGGAGTCTGTTTATCCACCACCCCACCCCACACCTGCTCCTCCTCCCACTTGTGTGCGCACACACTCTTTCTCTCTCTCAAATACTAAATATGTTTTTTTAAAAAGAGGTAGAAACAATGTGCTATTGGAATTTATAAGGTAGGAGGGAATTCTGAAATGGTGGCAAGGCATCGAAAAATTGTCCAATGTAATTTGTGTGACAAACTAGATATATGCTTGAAGTTCTGTTTTTAAAGACTAAAATAGAAATTACAGTTTGCGGGGCACCTGGGTGGCTCAGTGGGTTAAGCCTCTGCCTTCGGCTCAAGTCATGATCTCAGGGTTCTGGGATCGAGCCCCGCATCAGGCTCTCTGCTCAGTGGGGAGCCTGCCTCCCCCTCTCTCTCTGCCTGCCTCCCTGCCTACTTGTGTTCTCTCTCTCTGTCAAATAAATAAAATCTTTTTTAAAAAAAAGGAAAAAAAGAAATTACGGTTTGCTTTGGGACACATTTTTTTTTTTTTAATGTAGAGGCATATTTGGGCACCCAGAAGTATGATTTAAGTAATATATCCAAACATAGGGGCGCCTGGGTGTCTCAGTGGTTAAAGCCTCTGCCTTCGGCTCAGGTCATGATCTCAGGGTCCTGGGATCGAGTCCCGCATCGGGCTCTCTGCTCAGCGGGGAGCCTGCCTCCTCCTCCTGTCTCTCTCTGCCTGCCTCCCTGCCTACTTGTGATCTGTCTGTCAAATAAAAATTAAAAAAAAAATATATCCAAACATATGTATTTAATATAAACTGCTTAATCTTAATGTTCTCATATTTCAGTTTTTAGAGGAATGAAGGCATCTTGGAAACTCTTGCTATCAGTGTGACATTGAACTATTTTGAGTACTAATGGCAGCCTTGTGAGTGATCTTCAGTCAAGCTCTAAAAACACAGTTTGTGCTTCTCTCCAAAATCATGTGTCTCACATCCATATTTAAAGAAAATGTCTTTGCTTTTCTTTATAAAAGTTCAGTAGGAGTTATTGGAATTACCTGAATTTCCTTTTGAAGGGCTTTTTTTTGTTTTTAATTCCAAAGCTGCTTTGTTAAACATTGGTTTATACTATGATGAAACTCTTTTCGAGATCCTTCAAAATCAAGTCCCTTGCCTAGGATCGTCTGGCGTCTTGAATTTTGCCCTGTGTTTTTATATCCTCCTGCCTCTTTTTTTTAAGCATTGGTCTTTTTTTTTTTTTTTAAGCATTGGTCTTAATGTGAGTTCTATTCTCATAATCTCATAAGACTTGGACATTACATTTCAAGCTTGCCTTTGAGCCCAAGCCTCAAATTTGCATTAGTCTTGCATATAATTAAACAAAGTTATATATTTCACAATCATTCCTAATAAATTAATAAGCGCTAGCACTGGAGACTCAGGCACTTATGTTGTGTTGAATATCTTGGAATGAGAAATCAGATTACGTAGACTCAAGTAAATACACTAGAGATGTATCACTTCTTATGCATACAGTTCCCCAGCTGTGTCACAGTTTGTTTAATCAGAAGTGCTCTAAAGACAAAGTGCAAAATGATTGTCAAAGATTTCCTATCAACTGCATTTTTTTCTTTTCTTTTCCTGTTTTTCTTCTTGCCTCCTTTTTTTTTTTTTCTTTTTTAACCATTTGCAGTTTTCACATCTAGGTTTCTAAATAGCTCATCTCTATGTGAAAAGAAAGTACTGATGTTTGGAAGTCTAGGCCAGGGCCAGGACCCTTAGGCATACTGGTTATTCACTATAAGGACTGGCCACAATTTCACAGATTATAGAATCCAGGAGTTGGAAAAACTTCAAAAGGTAGCCGAATTACAGATGTTTTGTCTGGGAATCTTGAAGGATGAAGAGCAGAGTCCCAGTAACAGCTCTGTCATTTAGAGGCTGTGTGCCCTTTGGAATGAGTTATTTAACTTAGCCAAACTACCATTTGCTCATCTCTAAAATGGTAGTATTATCTCCTTCAGGGGGTTGTTAGGACTAAATGAGTCCAATTTTTTTTTAAGATTTGATGTCTATTAAGACATCAAAAACAATTTTAAATTATAAAATAACTGCATAAAATAAAGAAGTAGTACTAGCTTCCTGGTGCAAGCCACAGTGAAAGAAAAAAAGAAACGAAGAAAGAAAAGATGCTACCTTGATATTAGGGGAAGGAACACTTAACTCCAGGTGTTAGTGGGACTGACGCTAACCAACTCTGAGGTTTTGAGCAAGGCTGTCTTCCACTGTAGGCATCAGTTTTCTTTTTTTTTTTTTTTTAAAGATTTTATTTATTTATTTGACAGACAGAGATCACAAGCAGGCAGAGAGAGAGGTGGGAAGCAGGCTCCCCACCGAGCAGAGAGCCTGATGCAGGGCTCAATCCTAGGACCCTGGGATCACAAGGACCTGAGCCGAAAGCAGAGCCCTTAACCCACTGAGCCACCCAGGCGCCCCGACATCAGTTTTCTTATCTGCCAGATTAGGTATCAGGCTAGGTGAATTCTTTTTTTTTAAGATTTTTATTTATTTATTTGACAGATCACAAGTAGGCAGAGAGGCAGGCAGAGAGAGAGAGGAAGGGAAGCAGGCTCCCTGCTGAGCAGAGAACCCAATGCGGGGCTCGATCCCAGGACCCTGAGATCATGACCTGAGCTGAAGGCAGAGGCTTAACCCACTGAGCCGCCCAGGCGCCCCAGGCTAGGTGAATTCCAAGAGTTCTTCCAGCTCTAAAGATCCTAAGTGTACTTCCTTTCATTGTCCCTCTATTATTTACTTATGATGCAAATAACAGAACAGAAAACTCGTGTGCATAAAATAAGGTACCATTGTTGAATTGCCCTTTTTATTTATTTATTTATTTTTTAATTTTAAATTTTTAATTTTTTATAAACATATATTTTTCTCCCCAGGGGTACAGGTCTGTGAATCGCCAGGTTTACACACTTCACAGCACTCACCATAGCACATACTGAATTGCCCTTTTTAAAGATTTTATTTATTTGAGAGAAAGAAAGAGAGTGAGCACAGAGGGAGAGGGAGAGGGAGAAGCAGACTCCCCCTAGAGTGGAGAGCTTGACATGACACTGGGTTCCATCCCAGGACCCTGAGATCATGACCTGAGCTGAAGGCAGACGCTTACCCGATTGAGCCACCCAGGTGCCCCTGAATTGCCCTTTTGCGTTAACTCACATTTAAGTCCCAAAGTGGGAGTGAAAGGTCTCAATTAGCATCTTTTCCTTCAAAGAACTAGCTAGGCCTTCCTATTTAACTTTCTGTTAAGCTATTTCTGCTCATCAAGTAAGAATCTAAGAAGTTTCTGCTATTTCTGAGTCAGCAAAGTAATAGTTTGTTAATCTCCTTGGCATTAAGCTAAATACCTTTCACAAAATGGTATATAGGAGGCAGGTTGGGGCATTAAGGATTTTCCTCATATACCTATACCCATGGATTATTCCCTTCCAACGTACATTTGCTACAGATGTATATAAACAGGTTACAAAAACATGTTACGCTTATTGGTGAATAGTAGTTTATATTTTCGTTTTTTAAAAGATTTATTAGAGGGGCGCCTGGGTGGCTTAGTGGGTTAAAGCCTCTGCCTTCGGCTCAGGTCATGATCCCAGGGTCCTGGGATCGAGCCCCGCATCAGGCTCTCTGCTCAGCAGGGAGTCTGCTTCTCCCTCTCTCTCTGCCTGCTGCTCTGCCTACTTGTGATCTCTATCAAATAAATCTTTAAAAAAATAAAGATTTATTAGAGAGAGAGTGAGAGAGATGGAAGAAGGTCAGAGGGAGAAGCAGACTCCCCATGGAGCTGGGAGCCTGATGCGGGACTCAATCCCAGGACTCCAGGATCATGACCTGAGCCAAAGGCAGTTGCTTA
>NW_019154167.1:1949303-1968556 GCF_002288905.1 Enhydra lutris kenyoni | reverse complement strand
TTAAAGATTTTATTTATTTATTTATTTGACAGATAGAGACACAGTGAGAGAGGGAACACAAGCAGGGGGAGTGGGAGAGGGAGAAGCATGCTTTCCACTGAGCAGAGAGCCTGATGTGGGGCTCGATCCCAGGGCTCCAGGATCATGACCTGAGCTGAAGGCAGATGCTTAATCGACTGAGGCACCCAGGGGCCCCTATATTTTCATTTAGTAAACGTTTTATTGAGTGTCTGCTATATGCCAGGCATGATGCTAGGTACTTTCCTTACATTATCTTTGATTTTCACATATTCTTCATGTCAGTTGGGGGTTTTCCTGCTAGGGATGGAGGTACATATTCACAGTGACCTTTGGTTCTGAGTGCCTACTGTGTGCTGGATTTCTACTAAGTTCATTTTATACTACAGAATAGGAGGTTTTCTAATCATCTTGCCATGCTGCACAATGCTGTGTCTCTATGCTTTAAACAGGGTCCACCCAAGTGTGAAAGCTAGCCTTTGCTTCAGTTTACACATATATTATATTCACTTGAGGCATTTGTGCATGTGATAGATACTAACTGAAATGGAAGGAAGGATTTATTTGCAACATTACAAATAATTTTAAATCAACCCTAAATATCTCATACCACCTGGGATTTTTTTTTTCCATGTGGCCACTTCACCCCATAAAGAGAGACAATCTTTCATTGATTCTTTCTCAATTTGCCCTTATCTCTTAGGTTTCCACCTAAACCCCACCTTCACTTCTTGTATTATTATTGAGGTAAAACTGATATATAAGATTACATTTTAGATGTACAACATAATTTGACACCTGTATGCACTACAAAATGATTACAACCAAAAGTCCAGTTTCGGTAGTAATCATGAATCACCATTCCTTTGACCCACTGTACCTATTTTGCCCAACCCCTTCCCCTCTGGTAACCATCAGTCTGTTCTTTGTATCTGTGAGTTTGTTTTTATATTATTTTGTTTGTTTTTTCTTCAATTCACATATGAGCACAATCATAGGGTATTTGTCTTTCTCTGCCTGACTTTCTTCACTTAGAATATTGGCAAGGTCCATCCTTCTTATCACAAGTGGCAAGTTTTCATTCTTTATGGCTGGATAGTATTGCTCTGTGTATGTGTATCTGTGTGTACCACATACTCTATCCATTCGTCTACTGATAGACATTTAGATTGTTTCCATATTTTGGCTATTATAAATAATGTGGCAATGAAGATAGGGGTGTATGTATCATTTTGAATTAGTGATTTTGTATTCTTTTGATAAATACCCAAAAGTAGAACAGCCAGATAATATGATCAATTTCTTCTTAATTTTTTAAGAGATTTTATTTTATTTTAGAGAGAGAGTGGGGGGAGGGGTATGAGGAGAGGGAGAGAGAGAATCTCAAACTGACTCCATGCTGAGTATGGAGCCTGATGCAGGGCTCAGTCTCAAAACCGTGATATCCTAACCTGAGCTGAAACTAAGAGTTGGGCTTGCTCAACTGACTGAGCCATCCAGATGCCCCTATTCTTAATTTTTTGAGGAACCTTCATACTGTTTTCCTAGTGGCTGTGCCAGCTTACATTCCAGCATCCTATCTAACATTAGTTATTTCTCATCTTTTTGATAATAGCCATCAGGTGTGAGGTGGTATTTCATTGTGGTTTTGATTTGTATTTTCCTACTTACTAGTGGTTTTGAATATCTTTCATGTGCCTGTTGGCCATCTATATGTATTCTTTGGAAAAATGTCTTTTCACACTTTCTGGGCCCTCATTAAATTAGGTTGTTTGGTTTTTTTTATTGTTGAAGTGTAAGAGTTTTTCCTATATTTTG
Organism: Enhydra lutris kenyoni; assembly: GCF_002288905.1. Lineage (NCBI taxonomy): Eukaryota > Metazoa > Chordata > Mammalia > Carnivora > Mustelidae > Enhydra > Enhydra lutris. Next base: position 1,966,720 of record NW_019154167.1, on the reverse strand, counting down.
TCTATTAACCCCTTATCGGATATATGATTTGCAAATACCTTCTTCCATCGAATAGGTTGCCTTTTCATTTTGATGGTGGTTTCCTTTGCTGTGGAGAAGGTTTTTAGTTTGATGTAGTCCCATTGGTTTATTTTTGCTTTTGTTTTCCTTGCCATTGGAGTCAGATCCACAAACCTGTCACTAAGAACCCTATCAAGGAGCTACTGCCTATGTTTTCTTCTCATTTTTATCATTTCAGGTCTTAAATTCAAGTCTTTATTTTAATTTGTGTATGGTATAAGATAGTGGTCTAGTTTCTGTTCTTTTGCATATGGCTGTCGAGTTTTCCCCCAGCACCATTTTGAAGAGAATGTCCTTTCTCCATTGTATATTCCTGGTTCCTTTGTCATAAATTGTCTGTATATGTGCGGACTTATTTCTGGGCTCTCAATTCTATTCTGTTGAACTGTGTCTGTCTTTATGCCAATACCATACTGTTTTGATTACTATATAGCTTTGTAGTATAGTTTGAAATTTAGGAGCATGATACCTCCAGGTTTGTTCTTCTTAGGATTGCACTGGCTGTTTGGGATCTTTTGTGGTTCCATTCAAATTTCAGAATTATTCTCTTTCTATGAAAAATGCCTTTGGAAGTTTGATAGGGATTGCATTGAATCTGTAGATTCCTTTGGGTAGTATGGTCATTTTAGCAATATTAATTCTTCCAATCCATGAGCATGGGATAGCTTCCTTTTATTTGTGTTGTCTTCAACTTCTTCCGTCTCACAGTTTTCAGTGTACATGTTTTTCACCTCCTTAGTTACATTTATTCCTAGCTATTTTATTGTTACTGATACAATTATAAATGAGATTGCTTTCTTAATTTCTCTTTTTGATAGTTGATTATTATTATATGGAAATATAACAGATTTCTTATATTGATTTGGTATTCTACATCTTTAATGAATTCATTTATTGTAACAGCTGGTTTTTTTTTTTTGGTGGAAACTAACGGGTTTTATATATACTAGTATCATGTCATCTGCAGTTTTACTTCTTCCTTTCCTATTTGTATGCATTTTATTCCACTTTCTTACCTTATTGCTGTGGCTAGGACATCCAATTCTATGTTGAATAAAAGTGACAAGAGTGGGCATCCTTGTCTTGTTCCTGATCTAAGAGGAAAAACATTCAGTTTTTTCACCATTGAATATGATGTTAGCTGTGTGTTTGTCATATATAGCCTTTATTAGGTTGAGATATATTCCTTCTATACCCACTTTGTTGAGAGTTTTTATCATAAATGGATGTTGAATTTTGTCAGTGCTTTTTCTGCATCTACTGAGATGACCATATGATTTTTCCTTCATTTTATTAATGTGGTGTATCAGGTTGATTGATTTGCAGATGTTGAACCATCCTTATATCCCTGAAATAAGTCCTACTTGATTGTGCTTAATGATCCTTTTACTGTTTTGTTTAATTCAGTTTGCTAATATTTTGTTGAGGATTTTTACATCTGTGTTTCTCAAAGATACTGGCCTGTAATTTTCTTTCTATGCAGTGTCCCTGTCTGTTTTTGGTATCATTAATACTGGCCTTATAAAATGAGTTTGAAAATGTTCCTTCCTCTTCAATTTTTGGAAGAGTTTGAGAAGCATCGGTATTAAATACCCTTTGGATGTTTGGTTGAATTCACCAGTGAAACCATCTGGTCCTGGGCTTTTGTTTGTTGGGAGGTTTTTCATTACTGATTTAATCTCCTTACTAGAAACTGGTCTATTCAGATTTTCTGTTTCTTCATAATCAGACTTGGAAGGTTGTGTATTACTTGGAATTTATCCATTTTTTTTCTAGGTTGTCTAACTTGTTGGCATATAATTGTAGTAGTTTCTTATGATCCTTGTATTTCTGTGGTATCAGTTATAAATTCTTTTTCATTTCTGATTTTATTTACTTGAACCTGCTCTCTTTTCTTGGTTAGTGTAGCAAAAGGTTTATCAATTTTGTTTATCTTTTCAGATAATCAGCTCTTAGTTTTATTGATCTTTTCTATTGTCTTTTTAGTCTCTGTTTCACTTATTTCCACTGTGATCTTTATTATTTCCTTTAAGGTGTAAAGTTACTTGTTTGAGATTTTTCTTGTTTCTTGAGGTAGGCCTATATTACTATGAATTTTCCTCTTAGAGCTGCTTTTATACATCACATAGGTTTTTGGTATGTTGTATTTCTGTTTTCATTTGTCTCTAGATGTTTTTATTTTTTTCTTTTTTTTTTGGTGACTCATTGGTTGTTCAGTAGCATGTTTCATTTCTACATTTTTAGGTCTTTTTTCCACTTTTCTTTAATTGATTTCTAGTTTTCTGCCATCATGGTTGGAAAAGATAGATGATGTGATTTCAATCTTTTTGAATTTGAGACTTATTTTGTGCCATAACATGTGACCTATCCTGGAGACTATTTCATGTGCACTTGAAAAGAATGTGTGTTCTGCTGTGTGAATGGAATGTTATATATATTATCTCCCATCTGATCTGATGTGTTGTTTAAGGCTGATGTTTTCTTATTGGTTTTCGGTCCAGATGATCTATCCAAAGATGTAAATGGGGTGTTAAAGTTCCCTACCATTATTGTATTGCTGCCAATTTCTCCCTGTAGGCCTGTTAATATTTGCTTTATATATACTGGTGCTTCTGTGATAGTTGCATGTATATTTGTAAACGTTATATCTTCTAGCTGGATTGACTCCTTTATTATGTAATGCCCTTCTTTATTACAATCCTTATTACAATCCTTTATTATGATCTTGTTTTCATATCTGTTTGATCTGGTACGAGTATAGCTAGACCATCTTTCTTTTTTTTCCCATTTGCATGGAATATCTTTATCCCTTCACTTTTAGATGCTGTATCTTTACTTCTGAAGTGAGTCTCTTGTAGACAGCATAAAGTTGGGTCTGTTTTTTTTTTTTTTTTTAATCCGTTCACCCATTCTGTGCCTTTTGATTGAAGAATCTAGTCCACTTACATTTAAAGTGATTATTGGTAGGTATGTACTTACTGCCATTTTGTTACTTATTTTCTGGCACTTTTGGAAGAAACTACCAAAGAAACTACTTCCTTCCTTCCTCTCTTTCTCTTCCCTTGTGGTTTAATGGCTTTCTTTAGTGTTACATTTAGATTTATTTCTTATTTTGTGTATTTACTAAAGTTTTTTCCTTGTGGTTATCATGATGTTTATATGTAACATAGTATGTGTATAATGATTGGTTTTAAGTTGATAGGAAGTTAAAATTGAACACATTCCAAAACTTTTTAGTCCCCTCCCCACATTTCATATCTTTGATGTCACATTTTGTATTTTTTTTGGTTTTTTGCAATCCTTAAATAATTACTGTAGTCATAGTTAAATTTACTACTAATAGCTATTGATCTTATATTTGCTTTATAAATGATTAATCTACTATTTTTACTATATATTTACCTTTTCCAGTGAAATTTTTACTTTTGTAAATTTTCTTGTTATTTGATTAGTGCTACTTCTTTTTAGCTTAAAGAAGTCCCTTTAACATTTCTTGTAAGGCTGAACTAATGGTCATGAACTTGTTCAGTTTTTTCTTATCTGAAAACATCTTAATCTTCCCTTTAATTCCGAATGATGACATTGCTGGGTAGAGAATTCTTGTTGGACTTTTTTTTTTTTTTTAACTTCCAGCATTTAAATATGTCATACTACTCCCTTCTCACCTGAAAGATTCTTGTGAAAAATCTGCTGGTAGACTTATGGGGTTTCCTCTATAGGTAACAGGTTATTTTTCTCTTGCTGCTTTTAAAATTCTCTCTGTCTTTTAACTTTTACCATTTTAATTATAGTGTTTCTTGGTGTGGATGTCTTTGGGTTCTTCTTGTTGAAATTCTCTGGAGTTTCTAGACCGTGTTCTTTCATTTAGAGCATATTCCTCTCATTTTGCCTGATGCTCTGTGTTTATTTCTGTGAATTAAGAAAATCAGCTATCTCTCCCAGCCTTGAAGGAGTGGCCTTGTGTAAGAGATATCCCATAGAGCTTAGAAGTGCTCTGCCCCTGGCCAGCTGCACCAGGCCCTCAAGGGATGACCCCTGTGTGAACACTGCAAGGAGTGGCCTTGTGTAAGAGATATCCCATAGAGCTCAGAAGTGCTCTGCGCCTGGCCATCTGCACCAGGCCCTCAAGGGATGACCCCTGTGTGAACACTGCATTACTGCCTGCTTTGGTGGGGCCACAGCTCTGGCATGGGGATGGGTCAGGCCCTCAGTGGGGTATACTTTCTAGCACCAACAGCCTAGAGGAAGAGTTCCAAATTGTCACTGCCAGTACCAGTGTCAGCAAGTTAGGATGAGTTATCAAAAAATGGCACTTGCCAGTGTCTCCATCCCCCAGTAGAATCCCAACAAGCTTCTGGCTTTCTGGTGGACACTTCAAACTGGTGTTTTTACATTGGGTCTGGTGGTGATTGAATCTGTGCATGAGCCTTTTTGAGAGGGTATTCTCTGTTCCCTATATTTCTGGAACTAATCCCAGTTAGTTTTCAAAGCCAGGCATTTTGGGGGCTTATCTCACGTATGCAAGATGTAGGGGCTGAGGTGCCTAATGTGAAGCACAGACCCATTGCTTCTTAGGGAAAAGCTCCATATTTGTGAGATCCCTCTCAATTGTGGATCACTGTATCTGGGGTGGGTTTGTTTTGTTTTGTTTGTCTGGTTTTGGTGAGAACATGTCTCTGCCTCTCTCACCCATATTGATGCTATTCTTTTATCCTTTGTTATGGAGGTTCTGTTTATCAAGTTTTCAGCTCTTTTTCAGAGGAAATTATTCCATATATTGTACAAGTAATTTGTCGTGTCTGTGGGAGGAAGTGAGTTCAGGATCTTCCTACATCACCATCTTGAATCCCCCAACTTCACTTCTGACCTAGTTATGCATATTTTAGTCCTTATTCTCAAAATGAGCCCTGGACTTGCTTTTTCGTAACTGGAATGGTGTACATATATGTTCAGTGAAACAAGAAAGGCTTATTACTTTCAGAATCCACCCTCCTTATAATAAGGCAGTAGTGGTTGTAAACAACAGTTTTCCCCCTAATGCGAAATAGCACTGTATGGATTGGTATTATCCTCATCTTACAGGTGAGTAAAGAAGTTCAACAATTTAATTACCTGTTCAGGATTATTCACTTAGTAAATGACAAACAGAAATTTTAATCTAGGTCCATTTAAATCTAAATCCTGTCTACTTTCTACCAAACAAGACACGATTCAAAAAGGAAATGGGAAAAGATGCATTTTAAGATACTCAGAGACTGAAAACAGGAAAATTGCTTTGAAAATTCATAGCATCTGAATCCATTTGGAATGGATTTGTCATTGTAGCTCAAAGGTGCTATTTAAGAATGTAGGGAAACATAAGCGAAAAGTTTTAGTAATTTGAAAATTCTGCCTGATAGCACATAAATGGGACAGTTATTATGGTTAGTTACATTATATCTTTAAAAATTCACTTATACATTTACTTGTACCAGATAGATATTTATTAATCCTCTCTACCTTTTTCATCCTATTCCTTTTAAAAATAGTTTTTTTCTAATACGTGCTGTTTCTATTACAGAGACAATTAAAGGCGGATGCTAAAAAAGCTATTGGAAGGCTTCAACTACGTACACTGAAACAAGGAGACAAGGTACATATTTGACTTAAATGCTGTTTGTTTTCAAGCAATGCTACCAAGTTATTGTTAAAACTAAATGTTCTTTCAAAGTATGCTTTTCATGGAATTTATAAATCTTACTGACTTTTAAAAATCTTTTTGATGCTGGAGGTAGGTAGCCTGAATAATAGCCTTGTTGGCCCCCATAGATATCTAGGTTTTAATCCCTGGAACCTGTAAATATTACCTTATATGGCAGAAACCTGACTTTGCAGATGAAATTAAGTTAAGGATCTTGAGATGGGGAGATTATCCTGGATTATCCAGGTGGGTTCTAAATGTAATCACATTTGATTGTTGTTATAAGAAGGAGGAAAAGGGAGAATTGACTCCATTGCAATAGAATATTTGGCAATGGAAGTAAGAGGTTATAGTGATGCAAGAAAGGGGCCATGAACCAAGGAATACAGACAGCCTTTAGAAGCTAGAAAAGACAAGGAAATGGATTCTCCCATGAAGCTTCCAGAAGGAATATAGCACTGCCAACACACTGACTCTTAGACTTCTGATTTCCAGAACAACAACAAAAAAATACACTTGTGTTATTTTAAGCCACAAAGTTATGGTCATTTTTTACCACAAAAACAGGAAACTAAACAATGCCAGCTAACAGTTGCACTTTATTTGAACATCCATTTTTAGATTACAGCAGTTAAGAACTACCTTTGGTGTGTAAACCAGGTATCAGAAAACAGCTATAGAATGTATTGAATTAAAAATTACCATTTATAATAGCACCTGAACCATTCTGTACTTAGGTATAAATCTTGCAAAATATGAACACAATCTGTGTGCTGAAAACTGGAAAACACCAATGAAAGAAATCAAAGAAGACCCAAATAAATGGAGAGATATGCCATGTTCATGGGTCAGAAGACTCACTGTTGTCAATATGTCAGACCCCCCAACTAGCCCATCGATTCAATGCAGTTCCAATTAAAATTTTAGCGGGATCTTTTTTATTTATTGACAGGTTGATGCTAAGTTTATATGGAAAAACAAAAGAACTAGAGTAACCAAAACAATTTTTTTAATGAAGAACAAATTTGGATGACTCATATTGCCTAATTTGCAGCATTATTTTAAAGATATAGTAGTCAATATAGTGTAGTATTGGAGAAGGGATAGACCTTTAGATGAATGGAACAGAAGAGAGTCTAGGTACAGACCCACACATATACGGTCAATTGATTTTTAACAAAGGTACACAGGCAATTAAGTGGAAGAAGTATAGTCAATTATTGGCTATCCATGTGCGATGATTGGCTATCCTTATGCCAAAAACATGAACCTCAATCCATACTTCATACCGTCTGTAAAATTTAGGTCAAAATATGTCACAGACCTAAATATAAAACCTAGAACTATGAAATTCTTAGAAGAAAGCTGTGGATAGAAATATCTTCAAGACGTGGGTTAGGCACAGATTACTTAGATATGACAGCAAAAACAAGCCCATTGAAGAAAGCAACAGAAATCTGACTTTGTCAAAATTAAGAACTTTTATTTTTTTAACATGGTTAAGAGAATGAAAAGACAAGCCACAGACTGGGTGAAAATATTTGCAAATCACATACCTGACAAGGGACTATATCTAGACTATATAAAGAACTCTCAAACTCAGTAGTAAGAAGACAAACAGCGTAGGGAAAAGGGGGTGAAACAGGCATTTACCGAAGAAAATAGATGGATAGCAAATACGCACATAAAAAAGATGCTCAATATCATTGGTCATTAGCGAAGTACAAATTAAAACCACAGTGAGATGCCACAGCACTTTCATCAAAATGGCTTAAACCAGTACAACTGACAATATCCAAGAGCTGGCCAGATGTGGAACAACTGGAACTGTTATGCATTTTGCTGGTGAGAATGCAATGTATAGCCAGTTTCGAAAACAATTTGGCAGTTCTTTATAAAGCCAAAAATAACACTTTCCAAGGAACCCAGAAATCTCAACTACTAGTATTTAACCTAGAAGGAAAAAAAAAACATGTTCACATAAAAACCTGTACATAATTGTTCATGGAAGCTTTACTCATAATCACCAAAAATGGAAAGAACCCAAATGTTCTTCTAATGGTGAGTGGATGAATGAACTGTAGCACATCCACATCATAGAATACCATTTAGCAATACAAAAGGGTGTGTGGAGACCCTCATGATACGCTTAATATCTGAGATGAGTATTAAATGTATTGTGTTAAGTGAAAGGAGCCAAACTCATAAGGCAATATAATACACGATTCCATTTATATGACATTTGAGAAAAGCAAAAACTATAGGATCTGAAAATAGCTTAGTGGTTGCCAGAGGATGGGAATGGGAGTAGAGGTTAACTACAAAGGAGTATAGAGGAATTCGTTGGGGTCACAGAACTATCCTATATCTTAATTGCAGTGAGGATTGAATAACTGCATATTTGTTCACACCTGTAAAACTGCATATTAAAAACAGTGAATTTCACCACATGTGAATTATGCCTTAATTTTTTCTTAAATGGGAAAACATGGCTATAGAACTTGTACAAATGGCATTTTAAATAAATGCTACCTATTCCTCTTTGTATTGTCCCTCTTTTGGTTGACTTTATTCTCTTACCTTTTTAAGTCTAAATGATCTTCAAATTTTAGTTGTAAAGAGTGTTACCAATTGTGGTCACAATGTTTTCCATTAGCGCCTCAGACCTTATTCATATTATTTCTGAAAGTTTGTACACTTCGACCACCTACTTCCTATTTCCCCCATCCTCCAGCTTCTGGCAACCACTTTTCTACTCTTTGTTTCCAGAAGTTTGAACTTTTTTTAGATTACAGTTAAGTTTAAGTAATTCTACATTGCTTATTGAAAGAATCTATGCAATTTAAGTGCATATATATCCTGATCTTGCTTTGTAGTTTAATGTATCTTTTCTTATCCATCAGAGTAACAATAACTATTTGCTCATAGGAAATTGGCCCTGATGGAGATAGTTGTGCTGTGTGTATTGAACTATATAAACCAAATGATTTGGTGCGCATCTTAACTTGCAAGTAAGTTTGATTTTCTTTTATATCATCAATAAGAATATCTAGTTTATTGAAATGATTGGAATGAAGGAAACTACTTTGAATGTTTCCAAATTGATGTAAAGAAAGTGTTCATTTTCATTTAAATAAAAGTGAATGCTTTATATATTAACATCATTGAAATTGGTATAAGGCTAATTATATAGCGTTCCCATAATCTGGTACAATTTGGAAACTATTTCCATATAAAACTAAGAACCTAGCTAGCACCGTAATTTATACACACACACACACACACACACACACATAACTGTATTATTTAATTTAAAATCATTTTAACAATCCTAATGAGGGAAAAAAGTAAAATCAACTTAGGGAGCACCTATTTAGAAGTCTTCATTCTTTAGTTTTCGCTTATCCTTCTCCTGAAGTTGTTAACACTCTTGGTTTTAGCTATTAAATAGTGGTGTTCTTAGAACTTATCACATGACCTAAAGTATCAGCATTATCTTGTACTCTGTACTATATTGTACTATATGAGAATGACTAACTGTGCTATTTTTGGAGTTGGGGGATGACAAGATAATAAAGATCTGAAATACTGAACAAAGTCTTAGGTTGGGTAACAGCCATTTTTGAAGTAGTAAGTATTGAAAATAGGTTTTTTTTTTTTTAAGCTAACATAATGAAGCTTTTATATTTTAAAAGTACCGTGTCATGTAACTTCCAGATTTTGTTTCTATGGCTCCTTTGTAGTGTTTATGCTGTAATGGTGTGTTTAAAAGAAAAAAAGACATCTATTAAAATATGAAACAAAAATATAGGGTAACCTGTTAGTATATTAAGCCAAGTGTTGTTGCTATTTCACAAATGATAACCAAATTATGTGTTTTTTTCTTTCATTAGCCATATTTTCCATAAGACATGTGTTGACCCATGGCTGTTAGAACACAGGACTTGCCCCATGTGCAAATGTGACATACTCAAAGCTCTGGGAATTGAGGTAAACATTGCTGAACTATTTATATGAAGGAACTTAAGTTATTTATGTACCTGGGCCTTCAAGAGAGTAACATCCTTAGTTCTTAGCGTAATATGCTAGTCTTGTGATTTATATCAAAAATTGGACCTATTTACATCATAATGACAGTAAGGTGCCATGTTGGACTACCTCCATTTTCCTTCTTCTTTCCTCTTATTATTTGGTCAGAATTTTAAGTGATGACCATAGAAACTACCAACTGGTTTATGGTAGATCTTGCATTTTTGGTCTTACTATTGCACAGCAACCAAACTTGTAGTTAGATGAGCATCTGTATTTTGAAAAAGTATAATAAATATTAAATTATAATTGTATTTCATAAATGAAATAAAACTTGCCTATTTTACAATACACCAACAACAGAAAGTCAAGCTCAATAAAATCCTCCTGATTTCAGGAGATACAGAGGGGATACTGATTCCCAAATCCCTTAGGGGACAGCATGAGATGTTGTTTTTAAATAAATGTTTTATTTATGAATAATTTTAGATTTACAGAAAAGTTGCAAAGACAATACAGAGAATTCCCTCATACCCCTCACCTAGTTTTTACTATTGTTAATATTTTGCATTACTGTGATATGTTTGTCAAAAGTAAGAAACTGACATTTGGTCATTACTATTAACTAAACTTCAGACTTCATTTGAATTTTGCCGGAAACTGCCTTTCGAAAACTGCTGGAGGTGAACTTGATTCAGGGTAGAGGTTTTTTTGTATTTTTGGTTTGTGTTTAGTGCCTATCCTATAGCAGGCATTGTATTGTGAAGCACTGGGATCACCCAGATGAACGTCAGATGTGAAAGCAATCTGCCTATAATATTTTCCACCCTATTTTTGACCCAGTTACTCCAACTGCTCTGGCTGGGACCAGCAAGCGATTTGTGTGATCGTCAAAAGGGATTATAGGTTTAAAAGGTTAAGAAGCATTGCCGTAATAAGTTACCTATGAAGAAACTTTGTAATGACATGTCAGGGGGAAACGTGTACTCTGAGAGTCTTTTAATTTGTTCCGATGCTTTCCAAAGGTGGATGTTGAAGATGGATCGGTGTCTTTACAAGTCCCCGTTTCCAATGAAACATCAAATAGTGCATCTCCTCATGAAGAGGATAATCGCAGTGAGACTGCATCTTCTGGCTATGCTTCTGTTCAGGGAGCAGATGAACCGCCTTTAGAAGAACATGTGCAGTCCGCAAGTAAGCACCATGCTGAGGGGCAGTGAGTGCCCCACAAATGATCCATTGTGAAGCATACGCCTGGCAGAGTGCTCCTGCTTTTTGTTTCTTCCTTTCATTCTTTAAATGAAAGTAAAAAACATTCAGGTTTTTTCTAGTGACAATGATGCAGTGCAGGACACATCCCTACCTTAACTTAATATGCACATATTCAAGTGCATGTGAAATAGATGAAATGTATCAGGAGTGGGCATTATTCACAGACTAAAAAGATTTTTTTATAGGATAGCTTCTCTCTGATGCATTTAGTATTGGTTATTAACTTACAGAGGCTGAGAAGGAACTTTAAACTTTAGAAGCCATTGTTTATTGTAGAGCAATCAGAAACTAAGATAAATGAGTCCTGAAATGATAAAAAAGAATTCAGTTTACAAAAGCTTGATTTATACACAACTTCTTAGGAACCCATTTTTGCACAGATCAGAAACTGCGTAAGAATATGTGCTGCCACCTGTTGATTATTTACCGTGAGGTGAACAAACTGTGGAAACTAAAATTGAACATATTATTTTCAAACTTCATGTGAATCGGTGTTGTAACTTAGTAATGTTGTACCAGTGGAGAAATTTCAGGGAATTTTATTACTTTTTTTCCTTATGAAGAGAAAACCCTCATACAGAAATTAGTTTCCTTTTCTTCAACTCCCACATTTTTCATGGTTTTTGTTGATTTGATGGTTTTCTCAATACTCATCTTGAAGTAACCTAATCCTAGCATAGATGTAGAAGAAAGCTAAATGTTAAGATGACTGGTGAGAGTTTCAGCTTCCTATTAATATAAACCTTTATCCTCAGTAGACTTAGCAATACAATACACATCATTGCTGAAGATGTCATGGGGAATACTGTCATGCAAATGTATACTTCGTATTTCTTGTAATCTAATCTTCATACATTTCCTGGAGTACAAAGTACTCATGAGAATCTTAATAATCTGTGGATTATTCTACCTACAATAGAGAATCATTGTTTGTTTGCCCAGGTGATTTTTTTGTTTCCATAACTGTATGGTAATAGAATTCAGTGATGATAAAGGAGAGCATACAGGATAATTCAGTTTATGGCTAGGTTTGTTTTTTTTTAAAGTTCCAATCTACTTTTTTTATGTGTTCTGTTCTTCTTATGAGGCAGGGTGGTATACAGAACAGTTTTTGCAGAGAATTTGACAAGCAAATGAAATGATAATCCACAGTCCTCCCCCTATATTCTTTATCTGGATGAATAACATCCACATTTCTCCCCCATATTCTTTATCTGGATGTAGTAACACCCATTCAGGTCCCTCAAACCAGAAACTAGGGAGATCTTAGTTTTTTCCCTCTCTTTCTTATTGATTCAGTATCCCTTTTCTTTAATCCATCCCCTAATTCCCAACTTTAGTTCCACAGTCATAGTTTGAGCCACTGTTTTCTCTCTGCTCATTCCTTCCACTCTTCTTCCCCCTCCCAAGAAACTGTGGAAGACTGTTTCTTGGGGGGGGGTGGTCTAATTCCTGTTCCCCCTTTAAAACTTACCCTCCTTTGAAAAGCCTCTCTTGACTCACTTGTGCAGCCCTACTGTTGGCTTCCACAGACCTTCTATCATTGCATTTATTGTACTGAATTGTATTAAAACTTCTAAATGTTCCTTTGGATAAAAACAGTGTCTTATTAGTCACTATTGTATATCCAGCACTGAGAACAGCCCACCACATAGGAATTCTCAAATAAATGTTGAATGAATTACCATATAGAGTAGACTTTAATTTTATCTATGATTATGTATTACTAGTTTGGATATCTTGCTTATTAGCTATTGATTATTGCGGTGATAGTTGTTTTAAATAACTTTGGAAACAGAGCTGATTAGTTAGTGTCTGTTTGTCCCAACATTGCAGTAAGTTCTGTTAGAGCACTGGTTTTAAAACTTAGGTGTGCATCAAGTCACCTGGAGGGCTTATTAAAACAGATGGGCTGTCAGGACCTGATGGATTCCCTGGGGAATTCTACCAAACTTTCAAAGAAGAAATAATACCTATTCTCCTGAAGCTGTTTCAAAATATTGAAGCAGAAGGAAAACTTCCAGACTCTTTCTATGAAGCCAGCATTACCCTGATCCCCACACCAGGCAAAGACCATACCGAAAAGGAGAATTTCAGACCAATATCACTGATGAATATGGATGCTAAGATTCTAAACAAGATCCTAGCAAACAGGATCCAACAGCACATTAAAAAGATTATCCACCATGACCAGGTGGGATTCATCCCTGGGCTACAAGGATGGTTCAACATTTGCAAATCAGTCAATGTGATAGAACAAATCAATAAGAGAAGAGAGAAGAACCACATGGTCCTCTCAATTGATGCAGAAAAAGCATTTGACAAAATCCAGCATCCGTTCCTGATTAAAACGCTTCAAAGTATAGGGATAGAGGGAACATTCCTGAACTTCATAAAATCTATCTATGAAAGACCCACAGCAAATATCATCCTCAATGGGAAAAAGCTTGCAGCCTTCCCGTTGAGATCAGGAACACGACAAGGATGCCCACTCTCACCACTCTTGTTCAACATAGTATTAGAAGTCCTAGCAACAGCAATCAGACAACAAAGAGAAATAAAAGGTATCCAAATTGGCAATGAAGAAGTCAAACTCTCTCTCTTTGCAGATGACATGATTCTTTATATGGAAAACCCAAAAGACTCCACCCCCAAACTACTAGAACTCATACGGCAATTCAGCAACGTGGCAGGATACAAAGTCAACGTACAGAAATCAGTGGCTTTCTTTTACACTAACAATGCAAATACAGAAAGGGAAATTAGAGAATCGATTCCATTTACTATAGCACCAAGAACCATAAGATACCTGGGAATACACCTAACCAAAGAGGTAAAGGAACTGTACTCGAGGAACTACAGAACACTCATGAAAGAAATTGAAGAAGACACAAAAAGATGGAAGACCATTCCATGCTCTTGGATCGGAAGAATAAACATTGTTAAAATGTCTATACTGCCTAGGGCAATCTATACTTTTAATGCCATTCCGATCAAAATTCCATCAGTATTTTTCAAAGAGCTGGAGCAAATAATCCAGAAATTTGTATGGAACCAGAGGAGACCCCGAATCGCTAAGGAAATGTTGAAAAACAAAAATAAAACTGGGGGCATCACGTTACCTGATTTCAAGCTTTACTACAAAGCCGTGATCACCAAGACAGCATGGTACTGGCATAAAAACAGACACCTACACCAGTGGAACAGAGTAGAGAGCCCAGATATGGACCCTCAACTCTATGGTCAATTAATCTTCGACAAAACAGGAAAAATATACAGTGGAAAAAAGACAGTCTCTTCAATACATGGTGCTGGTAAAACTGGACAGCTATATGCAGAAGAATGAAACTCGACCATTCTCTTACACCGTACACAAAGATAAACTCAAAATGGATAAAAGATCTCAATGTGAGACAGGAATCCATCAGAATCCTAGAGGAGAACATAGGCAGTAACCTCTTTGATAGCAGCCACAGCAACTTCTTTCAAGATATGTCTCCAAAGGCAAAGGAGACAAAAGCGAAGATGAACTTTTGGGACTTCATCAAGATCAAAAGCTTCTGCACAATAAAGGAAACAGTCAACAAAACAAAGACAGACAAAAACAAATCCACGGAATGGGAGAAGATATTTGCAAATGACAGTACAGACAAAAGGTTGATATTCAGGATCTATAAAGAACTCCTGAAACTCAACATACACAAAACAGACAATCATATCAAAAAATGGGCAGAAGATATGAACAGACACTTCTCCAATGAAGACATACAAATGGCTATCAGACACATGAAAAAATGTTCATCATCACTAGCCATCAGGGAGATTCAAATTAAAACCACATTGAGATACCACCGTACACCAGTTAGAATGGCCAAAATGAGCAAGACAGGAAACAACATGTGTTGGAGAGGATGTGGAGAAAGGGGTACCCTCTTACACTGTTGGTGGGAATGCAAGTTGGTGCAGCCACTTTGGAGAACAATGTGGAGATTCCTCAAGAAATTAAAAATAGAGCTTCCCTATGACCCTGCAATTGCACTACTGGGTATTTACCCCAAAGATACAGATGTAGTGAAAAGAAGGGCCATCTGTACCCCAATGTTTATAGAAGCAATGGCCACGGTCGCCAAACTGTGGAAAGAACCAAGATGCCCTTCAACGGACAAATGGATAAGGAAGATGTGGTCCATATACACTATGGAGTATTATGCCTCCATCAGAAAGGATGAATACCCAACTTTTGTAGCAACATGGACAGGACTGGAAGAGATTATGCTGAGTGAAATAAGTCAAGCAGAGAGAGTCAATTATCATATGGTTTCACTTATTTGTGGAGCATAACAAATAGCATGGAGGACAAGGGGAGATGGAGAGGAGAAGGGAGTTGAGGGAAATTGGAAGGGGAGGTGAACCATGAGAGACTATGGACTCTGAAAAACAATGTGAGGGTTTTGAAGGGGAAGGGGCTGGGAGGTTGGGGGATCCAGGTGGTGGGTATTGGAGAGGGCACGGATTGCATGGAGCACTGGATGTGGTGCAAAAATAATGAATACTGTTATGCTGAAAAGAAAAATTTATAAATAAAATGCTCGATGCATTTAAAAAAAAAAAAACAGATGGGCTGCCACCTCTTTGTGACTCAGGAGGTTCGGAGTAGGGCCTGAGAATTTTTGTTTCTAATAAGTTCCTAGGTGATACTGATGCTGTGGGTCCAGGGACCACACTTTGAGAACCACTAAATTAAGGGCCCTAGTTCTTAACCTTAGCTGCACATTAAAATCACTCAAGAGAAACTTTAAACATTACTGATGCCTGGGCCCTTCCCCAGAATGGTTAAATCAGATCCATGAGGGGTGGGGCCCAAGTTTTTTTTTTTTTATATAATTTCAGGCTGATTAAAAATTTCAAAAATAGTATACATAATGCCCATATATCCTTCACTGAACTTCTGCAAATGTTAACATATTATATAATCATATACAATTATTAAAACCAGGAAATTAACTGATAAAATGTTATTAACCAAATGTCAGATCTTCAGATTTCACCAATTGACCCACTAATGTCCTTTTTTCTGTCCCAGGATCCCACATTGCATTTCCCTTTTACTCTTCCATCCCCCCCCCCGATTTATTGAGATATATTTGACATAAAATTGTGTAGTTTAAGGTGTACAACATGATTTGATACACCTATATTTGCAAAATGATTACCACAGTAAGGTTAGTTAACAAATTCACCACATAATTACAAATTTTTGTGTGTATGTAGTGGAATATTTAAGATCTACTTTCTTAGAAACCTTTTTTTAAAGATTTTATGTACTTGACAGAGAGAGACACAGCGAGAAAGGGAACACAAGCAGGGGGAGCAGCCTGGAGTGGGAGAAGCAGACTTCCTGCTGAGCAGGGAGCACAATGTGGGCTCGGTCCCAGGACCCTGGGAACATGACCTCTGCTGAAGGCAGTTGCTTAACAACTGAGCCACTCAGGCACCCCCTTAGCAACTTTTAAGTATATACAAAATTCCACTACTATGTATTTACCCAAAGAAAGTGAAAATAGTAATTCAAAAAGATATATGCACCCTTATGTTTTATTGAAGCATTATTTTCAATAGCCAAGATATGGAAGCAACCTAAATATCCATCAGTAGACAAAAGGATAAGGAAGATGTGGTCTATATAATACAATGGAATATTACACAGCTATAAAAAGGGATGAGATCATGCAATTTGCAACAACATGAATGGGCCTAGAAGTTATCATGCTAAGTGAAAGCAGTCAGACTGAAAAAGACAAATACCATATTATTTCACTCATGTGGAATCTAAAAAAAAGGGGGGAATAAATAAACAAAAAGCATAATCAGGTCTATAAATACAGAAAACTAAGTGATGGTTGCCAGAGGGGAGAGAGATGGCTAAAATGGGGGAAGGGGAGGGGGAATTATAGGCTTCCAGTTATGGAATGAGTAAGTCATGGGAGTAAAGGCACAACAAAAGGACATAGTCAATGATGTTGTAATAACACATTAAAAAGGTAAGTATAGCAAAATGTATAAACTTTAAGAAGTCTATAATACAGTATTGTTAACTATAGTCACCATGCTATACATTAGATCTCCAGAACTTAATGATCTTATAACCGAGAGTTAATGCCCTTTGATCAACATTTCCCCATCCCCTCTACCTCTAGCCCCCAACAACCACCATTCTACTCTCTGCTTCTGAATTTGGCTTTTTTTAAAGACTCCACAGATAAGTGAGATTATGTAGTATTTGTCTTTTTTCTGTCTTATTTCATGTAGCACAAATGCTCTCCATGTCATTACAAATTGCAAGATTTCCTTCCTTCTCATAGCTGAATAATATTCC
>NW_019154167.1:1721616-1949293 GCF_002288905.1 Enhydra lutris kenyoni | reverse complement strand
TGTGTGTGTGTGTGTGTGTGTGTGTGTGTGTGTGTGTGTGTGTGTGTGTGTGTATCATGTTTTCTTTATCTACTCATCTGTCAGCAGATATTTAGGATATTTCCATATCTTGGCTATTGTGAATAATGCTGCAGTGAACATGGAAGTGCAGAAATCTCTTCAAGATAGTGATTTCATTTCCTTTGCATATATACCCCAAACTGGAATTGCTGGATCATATGGTACTTGTACTTTCAATTTTTTTGTGAAACCTCCATACTGTCTTTCATAGTAGCTAGGCCCGTTTACATTCCCAACAATGCACTGGGGATTCCTTTGTCCACATCCATACCAACACTTACCTCTTGTCTTTTTGATGGTAGCTGTTCTAACAAGTGTGAGGTGATTAGCCCAATGTGGGGTTTTTGTGGGTCTTTTTTTTTTAAATCCTGCAACTCTTTTTTTTTTAAAGGATTATTTATTATATCATATTATATATATTATATATATTATTATATTTGACAGAGATCACAAGTAGGCAGAGGCAGGCAGAGAGAGAGAGAGAGGGAGGCTGAGCAGAGAGCCTGATGCTGGGTTTCATCCCAGGACTCTGGGATCATGACCTGAGCCAAAGGCAGAGGCTTTAACCCACTGAGCCACCCAGGCGCCCCAGCCCATTGTGTTTTTGATTTGCATTTCCCTGATGATTAGTCATGTTAATCATCTTTTCATGTACCTTTTGGCCATTTGTATATATTCTCTGAAAATATTTATTCAGTTCTTCTGCCTATTTTTAATTAGATTATTTGGTTTTTTGCTGCTGAGTTGTAGGGGTTTCTTCTGTATTTTGGATATTAATCCTGTATTTGATAAGCAAATATTGTCTCCCATTCTGTAGGTTGCCTCTTCTTTCTGTTGACTATTTCTTCTACTGTGCAAAACGTTTCAGTTTGATGTTGTCCTATTTGCTGATTTGTGTTTTTGGCGTCCTATACAAAAAATCGTTGCCTAGACCAATGTCAAAGAGCTTTCCCCCTATGTTTTCTTATAGGAATTTTATAGTTCAGGTATTACATTTAAGTCCTTAATCCATTTAGAGTTCATTTTTGTGACTGGTGTAAGATAGGGGTCCATTTTCATTCTACCATATGTGAATATCCAGTTTACCCAACACCACTTATTGAAAATACTCTTGTCCCCATTGAGTGTTCTTGGCTCCCTTGTCAAATATTGGGTGACTGCATGTATATGGGTTTATTTCTGGGCCTCAATTCTGATCCATTGATCTATGTATCTGTTTCTCTACCAATATACTGGTTCCAATAGTATATTGGTTACGATAGCTTTGTAATATAATTTGAAATCAGGAAGTATGATGCCTCCAATTTTGTTCTTTCTCAAGATTGCTTTGGATATTCAGAGTCTTTGTGGTTCCATATAAATTTTAGGATTGTTATTTCTGTGAAAATTGCCATTGGAATTTTGATAGGGAATGCGTTGAATCTATAAATGGCTTTGGGGCATATGAACTTTTTTTTTTTTTAAACAGTATTCTTATAATTCAAGAATGTAGAATATCTTTACATTTATTTGTATTTTCTTCAATATCTTTCATCTGTGTCTTACAGTTTTCAGTACATATCTTTTACCTCCTTGGTTAAATTTATTCATAAGTATTTTATTGTTTTGATGCCATTATAAATGGAATCTTTTTCCTTATTTCTCTTTCAAATATTTCATTGTTAGTATATAGGAATGTGACTAGTGTTTGTATGTTGATTGTGTATCCTGCAGTTTTCCTGAATTCATGTATTAGTTCCAACAGTCCTACTGGTGGAATCTTAATCATTTTCTTCATATAAGGTCATGTCATGTAGAAATAATTTTACTTCTTCCTTTCCATTTTGATATCTTTTAATTCTTTTTCTTGACTAATTGCTCTGGCTATAATCTCTAGTACTATGTTGAATAGAAGTGGTAAGAGTGAGTACCCTTATCTTGTTTCTGGTTTCAGAGGAAAAGCTTTCAGCCTTTCACTGTTGGGCATGATGTTAGCTGTGAGCTTGTCATAAATGGCCTTTATTATATTTAGATATATTTCTTCTCCACCCAATTTGTTGAGAAGTCCACATTGCATTTAATGGTCATATCTCTTTCATCTCCAATCTGATTGTTCCTTAGTCTTTCATGACACTGACACTTTGAAAATTACTGGTCAGTTATTTTGTAGAATGTCCCTCACTTTGAACTTGTCTGCTGTTTCCCAATGATTAAATTTACTATCTATTGTGTATTTCTGACAAGACTACCACAGAAATGGTATTGTGTCCTTCTTTGCCTCCTGTCACATAATGAGGCACATGATGTTCATGTCTTATTACTGGTGGTTTTTAATTTTGCTTAATTGGTTAAGATAGTGTCTGCCAAGCTTCTCCTTTTAAAGTTACTATTTTCCCTTTGTAAGTATTATCTTATAGAGAGATACTTGGAGGCAATGCATATGTTCTGTTTCTCATGCTTTTAGCCACTAATTTTAGCAATCAATGTCTTTTCCTTGTAATTATTACTGAAATGTGCGCCAAATGGTAATTTTCTATTTCCATCCTTCTTTCTATGTTAATTAAGCTTCTATTTTAAGGAAAAGCTATCCTTTCTCTATTTATTCAATTATTTTTATAAAATAGTGTGGACTCATAAATATTTCTTTTATTCTGTAATGTTATTCTCATGATTTATTCATTGTTTAGATTGTTGTAGATTTGGTCATTGGGAACTCCCTCAAGGTAGTTTCTATGTTCTTTCAACATGCTTCATTATTTTTTTTTGAGCACTTTCTGGTACCACAAGATGTTCTAAGCCAGGGATTGGCAAAATTTTCTGTAAAGGTTCTGATAGTAAATATTTTAGGCGTTGAAGGCCTTAAGTCTCTGCTGCATTGGGAGGGGGGGATGTTTGACTTAAAACCCTTTAAAAATGTGAAAACCACTCTTAACTATTGATTTGACTTGCAAGCTGTAGTTTGCTGACCCCTAGGCTACAAGAGGTTAATCTTATATTCTCCTTGCTCTAACCCTAGAATCATCCAGGGCAGTCAGTAGCTCTTTAGAGAACAGTACTTAAAAACCAGGATCCTGGGCACTAGGTATGATCATTGCTATGGGAATGTCATTGCTATTAGCCCTTTCAGTGAACAAAGCTAGGAAATATGTGTACGTACTCAGACAAATATACACACACATCTATGTACATTTATCTATCTATTTGAAAAACAGTGAGCTTGATACTGATACATCTGATTGTACTCAAACACCACAGAGTTTATTCTAGCCTTCCCCTTTCCTTACTTGTAACTCACAATTTCACTAACAAGTGTCTTTTTGTCTTTAGCCTTATAGGGTATAGTCAAAATATTGTTTTCCAAAGTTACTTAGGGTTAAGTTCTTTTCTTCCCCACTGTTTCCAGGATGGTTCTATATTTCTTCTGTTATGTAATTATGTTCATCTGTTACCGTTTGTACTCCATTTGAGGAACTCCCTCTACCTTCCTGTTTGTTTGTTTTTTTTAAAGTTGGTGTACCAATCTATGCATATGAAAAACCATAGGTAATTTTTTAAAGCACCCAGGTGATTGAAATGCAAAGCCAGGTTTAAGGATGGAAAAGCAGAAGACATAACTTTTGTTTTTAAGGAGGCTATAATCTAAGTGGAAGTAAGCACACATCTGAATAAAAGAAAGAGTAATAATAAATCAGTTTAATAAGGTCATATATGCCTTATGTAAGACATAGCCTAATCATATAATTATTAAAGGAATAGGGAATGAGCATAATGATCAGAATATGATAGACAAGAAAGGCTTCTTAGATGTGAGTGTTGAATTTTGTCTTCAGAGAGGGGTGAAATCATCCTAAAATTGCCATTTCTTTTTAAAGATGAGAATCTCCAGCTGGTAAACCATGAGGCAAGTTCCGTGGCAGTGGATGTTGTTCCTCATGTTGACAACCCAACCTTTGAAGAAGATGAAACTCCTGATCAAGAGACTGCTGTTCGGGAAATTAAATCCTAAAATCTGTGTCAATAGAAAACTTGAAACCTTAGTAATAACAGAACTGCCAATCAGGGCCTAGTTTACTATTAATGAACTGGATAAACTTAAATAAGAATGATACTGAAAGTGCTGAGATGACTAATATTATGCTATAGTTAAATTACTTAAAATATTTAATCTATTAACATTTTCCACAAACTCATAATGTTTTTCATAGGCAAGTTTCCTCTCAATAGTGATAGCAACATTTTTAAACATTTAAAACTCTCAAGTAGTCATGTTTTTCATTTATAACAATTTTCTTATAAAACACGTTGCTTTTAAAATGTGGAGTAGCTGTAATCACTTTATTTTATGATAGTATCTTAATTAAAAATGCTACTATTTTAGCTTGGGCTATATGTGTCAGGGTTTTTCTCCAGGTGCTTATATTGATCTGGAATTGTAATGTAAAAAGCAATGCAAACTTAGGCTAGTACTTCATGAAATGTCTCTTTAGGCTACATTAAGTTGATAGAACAAGATTAAAGCAAAATATTCGTTTTAACAATTTCTTTTTAAAATTAGGCTAAATGTACTTCATGTGAGTGTTGAGCATAGTTTATCAGAGAATATGGACTGGACTGCATTGATTGGTATATTAATGACACCGATTTGATATAAGATTATAGATAAAAATTTCCTTATAAAAATGCTGTATAACTATTTCTCAATTATGGGATTTTCAAAAGCAGAATATATAAATTACCATACTATTTGAAAATGATAATGAGTAAGTCACACAAAAATTGGTAATTTGTCTTTGTGTATGAATAGTCTACAGAAATTAGTCTGTAGAAAATGTTTTCCAAACAATGTCAACTTTGAAAATTGAGTTTACATTTTACCTAAATGAGCTAAAATTACATTAGGTAAACTAAAATTCTGTCCATATAGCTATAAATTTTGTGAACACATTTTCTTGGTGTTTGAAAAAGAACTTGGGGGGGGGGGAATTCCAGGTGCCTTAATATAAAGTTTGAAGCTTTCATCCACCAAAGTGAAATAAAGCTACTTAAAAATGCACTTTATTTGTATTCTGTGTGGCTTATCTTGGTTTTAAAGTTGTGTTTCCAGTGCAAATCCCAGCAGAATTTAGGCAAAAGCTGAACAGACATGTATTTTTGTTTGCTAAGTGTAGAATGGACAAAACCATTGCATTCTTGTACACTGATTTGAAATGCTGTAAATATTTCCCGATTTGTATTGATTCTCTTTAAATATAAAATGTAAATAAAATATTCCAATAAAAGTTTGTGTCTGGTGTTTAGTTTAGTTAGCCTATACTATTCATATGTGATTGGATTTGGGAGGAAAAAATGGTTGATATAAATGGTCATTGATATCTTTGATGAATAAAACCTAAAACTTTAGTATGATATTTATTTACACATTTCATTAAATAGAGAGGAATTGATGTCATTGTAATATAATTGAACTACCATGAATTATTTCAATGTCAGTAAGGTAAATAATGAGCTTGACCACTGCTAATACAAGTTTAGTAAAACACATTGATGCCCATCCATCTTTATGCTACCCAAGACGTAAACCCATTTTATTACTTTAAAGTTTTCTCCTCCTTCAGCATTCTCTTTGGCAATATGGTTGTTGGGATGCTGTTAATGAGTTAAGTGCATCTCTTTTGTCAAACATGTGAAGAGTAAACATGCTTGGGACACCTCAGAGCCATGATTATCAAACCAGGATACACATATGTCTTGGATGCACATATGTCTTATGAGGCAATATGGCAGGTGTATTTATGTGATGCCACACGATAAACTTGACCTATATTCTTATTTTTTGTTCTGTGGGGGGTTCTTTTTGGGGTGGAATTTATAATTTTTAACCTTTCAACATCTGTATTGAAGTCTAATTAACATACAAAAAAATTGCCCATTATAAATGTAGAGTTCCACAGTGCTTGTCAAACGTATAGAGTAGTGCAACTGTCCCTGCAATCCAGTTTTAGAACTTTCTATCACTGCAAAAAGTTCCCTCATACCTATTTTCAGTTAATTTCTGCTTCCATTCCAAGCCTCAGGCAACGATCAGTCTGCTTTCTATCTGTAGATTTGCTTATTCTGGACATTTCACATAAATGGAACCATACAGTAGGTGTGTGCTCTTTTGTGACTGGTTTCTTCCATTAAGAATATTTCCAAGGGTCATTCATGTTTAAAGCATGCATCAGCACCTCATTCCTTTTCATTGATGAATGATATTCCATTGTATGGATATTCCACATTTGGTTATCTGTCAGTTAATGAACACTTGGATTGTTCCCACTTTTTGTCCATTATGGATAATGCTGCTATGAATATGTGCAAGTCTTTGTGTAGATGTATGTTTTTTATTCTCTTCAGCATATACAAAGGAGAGGAATTCCATGTCACTTGTGAATTTTCTTCCTTTTTTGATAACATAGTTTGAGCAACAGATTATTATTACTCACATAATTATCAAAATATAAACTGATTAACAGTGGCAGGAGAAACATGTAGAGGGAGTCTCCAACTTGAGTGGTTTTCAGAGAGTTCATTTATAGGTTTAGCAAAAGTTAATTTGTATTATCTTACAAACAATCATAATGGTTCCCAGGCATTTAAAGACACGGTTGGGATGCAGGAACATTCCTTTCCCCTCACCCCCATCTAGTTTTTGTTCATTTATTAAGTATTTTAATTAAGCTCTGTAACATCTGGAGAAATTTTATCACCCTAGGCTGTAACAAATATTGAGGTTTTTACTCATTGCCTCTTCTGCTTGCAGTGAATTTTTTAAAATTCTTAAACATTAAAATATATAAAAATTTATATTTACATACTATGTAAGAAATTGATTATGGTGGACTCTTTGACCTCCATAGATACATGTTCATTGTCCTCTACATTAGAGCTAATTTGGTGAAAAGATTGATAAATACTCCCCAGTAGTTGTTTTTTTCTTCAAAAACATATCATGAATGTGAGACACTTGTGGACATACTTTGATTTTGATGGTTAGAGTGGTGTATATATAAATAGGATTTAACATGGATAGCAGCAATTTCTCCTTCAACCAATACCCTAGTTCTCAAACAATGCCTTAGAAAAATGTAATGGGCATGTCCTGATACAAACTTTTTTTTTTAAGATTTTATTTATTTATTTGACAGAGATCGCAAGTAGGCAGAGAGGCAGGTAGAGAGAGGGGGAGGCAGGCTCCCTGCTGAGCAGAGAGCCCGATGCGGGACTTGATCCCAGGACCCTGAGATCATGACCTGAGCTGAAGGCAGAGGCTTAACCCACTGAGCCACCCAGGCGCCCCTGATACAAACTTTTTAAAAAAGCTATTCAGTCATCTAAAATTCTTTAACAGGGCTGGGGCACCTGGGTGGCTCAGTGGGTTAAGCCTCTGCCTTTGGCTCAGGTCATGATCCCAGGGTCCTGGGATCGAGCCCCACATTGGGCTATCTGCTAAGCAGAGAGCCCACTTCCCCTTCTCTCTCTGCCTGCCTGTCTGCCTACTTGTGATTTCTGTCAAATTAAAAAAAAATCTTTAAAATTCTTTAACAGGGCTTATTTTTTTAAAGGTGCCTATGTAGGTCTTAATGGAAACATGATTAATTGCCCCAAAGTTGTTGTAGAGTTTGATTTTCAAATATCTAATTTGCTTAAATCAATAAACCTAAAACTTTAATGTGCTTACAAATTACCTAGAGATCTTGATAAAATGCACTTTCTGATTCAGCAGGTCTGGGATGGGGTCTGAGATTCTGAGTTTCTAGCAAGCTCCTGGGTGATGCAGATATTGCTGGTCCGGGGTCCAGATTTTGAGCAGCAAACCTTTAAATGGTTTAAAGCACCAGCAGTGCTCCACCTGTTTTGAATCTTACTGTCTCTAAACCTGCTACAGGCAGGCTATAAAACATCAACTAAGATTGTGAAATTCATTTCAAATAAGAATCCAGTAGAGTCTTTGAGAGCTTCAGCTTTTCCATGGCACAGGGTTTGGAATTGCTATTTAGGGTTTTCCAGTACCTATTTCCTATTTAGGGTTTTTCACATAGGTGTTTCAGGCTATGATGTAGAAGGTTGAGTCAGCTGAACTATTGACCGCTAGATAAATGAGGTTTTATCTCTGCATTGTACAACATTATTTCCATAAATATGTGGCTTCAATAAATCAGAAAACAAGAAGCAGACAGATAAGGTGAGATGCTGTTAGAGTATACCCGGAAAGTGATGTGAGGCGAATCTGACGTGGTGATAGGATGGGATGGACTTTTGAAAAAGAAGTAGAGCAGGGAGAGTAGGTGAGTGTGTCGGGGTTGGGGGGGGGGAGCAGGCAATGATTGTGGTGAGATTCAGAAGTTCAAGAATATTCCAAGATTCTTAGCTTGATCATCTTGGTAAGCAGTGGTGTTCTGAACTATGAGAACCTAGAAGGATAAATAACTTCGGGCAGGGGAAACATTGGAGAATTAAGTTCGGCTTTGGACATGTATTTGAAGTATCTACATAGCATATGCACAGGTAGTATAGTGTCATGTTTTGTAGTCAGACAAATGTAGATTCAAACCCCAACTCTGTTGCTTATTTAGCTATGTGATCTTAGCAAGTTATTTAACTCCTCTGAGACTCCTGTTCATTTCTAAAGTAAGGATATAAAAATGTGCGAGTTTATTAATAAGGATTAAATCAGTATTATACAGAGGAACCATCCTGTTTCGGACAGCCCTTGTCACAGTTATAACCATTAAGTATATTGGGGGAAATGTGGTTTGATGAGGAAGAAAATTAAAAGGAGAAGGAAAGGTAAAAGGGACACTTTTCACCTCTCTGGTACATTTACCAATCTTACTAGGAACATAAGAAATTATCTTCCTTAGTATATATCCAAATTGGGATGGCTTACCCCAAAGATACATTGCAGTTTGGGCTCTGGGAAGATTGCCTCTTCCCATCTTTTCCAGAAAGCTGCCTTGGGACTGTTTACCACCTTTTAGCAGTAGAGAATCCCAAATTGATCCTTTTATCACCCCCAAGAAAAAAAATCCCTCTTGTAGCACACGCCTGCCTCCCTTGAGCTGGCCCACATCTTGGCTGGTTTAAGCCAGAGACACTCCTCCGAGGCACAGTTCTTTCGCTCCATCTTGGCATCTGGTTATGCCCCACCCCATTTTCTTTTTTTTTAACGAAATGGCCTTGAGGCTTTATTCTCAAAACAGCATACCAAGAACCCCCCTTTTTAATATACATTGCCCCCCCCAACTCCGTCTTCTTACAAAACCGTTTTTTAGTTCAGTGCACTGTTTAATTCTGGTGGTCTCACTTATTTAAATAAATAAAAACATCCCTCAAATATTTCCTCACTGCGGTGCCATACAAATCACTGACCTCATTCACCTTAGTGCTTAAGCAGATGCCAAGGTACAAAAAGGTGAAGGCCACCCTGAAAGGTATTTTTTTTCCTTAAAGAGTTTAATAAAAGGGGAAAATGTTTATAAATTGTTTAGATCCTGAAGAGTAGAGTCAGAGAAGACCTATTCTGTGGCTGATTACAATAGTTAAATAAACAGATAGGGGTGGCAATGGGGAAAGGGAGGCGCCCATGGCGTTAATAAAATCCTGCGGATTCTGGAGATTTTATGGTCCTCCTGTATGCGCAGAAAGAACTTAATTTAAGATTTTGAATTAGACAAGGAGTTGTATCAGACGCTACTCACTGAGTGACCTTGGGTAAGTCACCTCACCCGTCTGTGCTCTTATTTATGTACGAAGTGGGAAATAATATCCACTTCGCAAGACTTCTGTGAGACTTATGTGAGATAATGTATATGAAATCGCTTTAGTGCAAAGTAAGAACTCATTAAATGTCAGCGCTGCAACTGCTGCTTCCCGGAATGGGCCGTTAATGACTCCAAAATTCCAGAAACTTCGTTTTCTACGGTTTACCACCCTCGACTGTAAACGCATGAGAAGAAACAACACATTCATACCTGGGGCTCACTTATTTGAACAAAAACCTCTTTAAACTTTAAATAGGCAAAATACACTTAAGCGGTGGCGGGACGCTCTTTGAAAACACCCCCAAACCCGTTCTCATCGCTGTGGATTGTGGGGAATGTAGTCCCCAGCTCTCATTGTTTGAGCACAGAAAAGCAAGTAGAAAACTACAACTCCCAGGAGGCAAAGAAGCGGGACTATTTCCCAGTCGGGCGGTAGAGCAGTAGGAGGGAATTGGCAATCTCACTGCCTACGTGGGAGAGAAGGGAGGGTTGGGGGAAGTGGAAAACCTGAACCCAAGCCGCTGCTGCCTGAGGAAGATTTGGTGGGAGGAGAAGTAGAGGGAAATACACGGGCGGAGGGTAAGGTGAGGAGGGCATCTGGGTCGCTGCTGCCGGGCGGCACAAAGTTCGCGATGTGGTTGAAGCCTGAGGAAGTGCTCCTGAAAAATGCGCTGAAGCTGTGGCTGATGGAAAGATCCAATGACTACTTCGTGCTGCAGCGGCGTCGGGGCTACGGTGAGGAAGGCGGCGGGGGTCTCACAGGTAAGCTGCGGCCACCCCCACCCACCGCGGGGCCATGCTCGCTGGTACTTAAAAGGCGGTGAGGGAAAACTGTTACTCGTCGCCACCCGCCGCCCGATTTTATACCCCGGCGGAGGGGTTGGGATTCTCCTCCCGCCACCACCTTTCCGCCGCCCTCCCTGAGTCCTGACAGTGCCTCACCGGGCGAGCCACTGCTCTTTGGGTGGGAGGAGGAGGGGTTGGAGGGGTCCTTTCTGAGGCGGAAGAACAATCAGAGGCGGAGAAGGGGTTTTTAGGCAAAGTACCTGCCCGGTCTCTTCCCACGGGGTGGGGGGGGGGGGGGGGGTCTGATGACGAGTGTTAGTCCACGACAGGTAGCATTGAGGCTGGTGACAAGGGCCAGTTCGCAGTTGTGGACTTAACTTTTTATACAGAATTCCCTATCAATAATCACCGTCCTGGGGAGTGCGGGTGTGTGTGGTGTGCGTGTGTGTGTGGGCGGGGAGGATAGTGAGGAGAAAGGGAGGAGCCCCAGTCACATCCTGAGGGATGGGCTTCAAATGAGAGATTAAGAAGGGGGTTGGTGAGCGGATCAGAGTGGTGGGGGGCGAGGGATAGGTCTCAGAATTGCTGACCTCTCCAAATTTAGCATCTTTTACTTTGTCACCCCGTTTTCAGTCCTTGGGATCTTATTTCAGAGTAACCTCCGTAATTCGTTTCCCTCTCGGGGGTTTGGCGCTGCCCTTTCTTTCGAAGCCACGATCGTAAGCAAACCGGTGAAACAAATGGAAGTTTAACTCTGGCCGCCTAAAATCCATCCTGCCTTCAGTGATTTGATTTGCAAATCTAGAACTGTCCCTTGGTCAAGTGTTGAAAGCCTCCAGAAAATTTTATTTTGAGACCTTCCGTCTGGGGCGGGGGCATTCAAACTTTTGGACATGGGGGAACGCAGAGCTCTTTTTGGTGACAATTTGCAGTTTGGTATGGTGGCCTTGAAGTGGTGGGCCAGACTTCGTTTAGGCAGCGTGATGTAGCGGGAAGAGGGAAGAATACAAAAATCTGCATTTTAGACGTCCTCATGTCTTGTTGAATGGCATTCGACAAATTCTTTAATTTATTCAACCATAAACGCCTGCTGTGTGCCACATGGAATGCTAGTGTACAAAGACAATTAAGATTCACTTCCCCGCCTTTGAATTCATTGCTCATTATCTGGATAAGGGGGGAGAGGGTCGGGTTAGGGGCAAGTAACCAGTAAACCAGGCAAATTATAATTATAACCAGTAACTAGTAAATCAAGCAAATTATAATTAGAACCTTTTCAAGGTGAGGTGGAGAGAATTCTGGGGTTCTACAGGATTTTTTTTTAATTTTGCAAGATCTCTTCAACTCATCCAGCTTCTAAAAAGACCCTCTTGAGAATATGGCAACAAAATTTGACTTGTTAAACTTCAGGTTTTGTCATTTTCTGATTTTTAAAAAAAAAAAATTACGAGTGTTATTTTGCAGAGGATCCTTTCCATTTAATAGATGGATATATTTTCCAGATTAACATTTGAAAATCAATCTTGATAAATACCAAGTGACACAATTTACCCTCTTCAGTCCATGGAGAACAGGTCAGAGTATATTTAAAATAGATCTTTATAGCCCTGTGTCACAGCATAATATTTTGGTTCCCCATTTTATTTGACCAGAATTTTTATGGTGCTCTTTTTCACATTACCAGAGAAGTATATTTCACTTCATACAACTGTGTTCCTGAAAAATAATAGGTAAATCAGATTCGTGAGAATCAGATCAGTGTAATGTAGTATGAAATAGTTTTTCACTTGTTGCAAATTTCCTTTAAATAATCATTCCTTGTTTTCTGTTTTTAGTTTTTCATTTGACATGTTTTCTTAAAACATGCACCAGTTGCACCAGTTTCTCTATTCCACCCACTCCCATGTACTCTTCAAATGCATATCTGTAGAATAAGAGATTTGTCTGCAGAAATAAACCAAGATTTCTATCACACGTGTATGTTGGGAATAGCCATAACCCCTAATGTGGTCAGTGTGTCTGTCTGCTTGATTGTTTTACCTGTGGTATTTTCAAAATGCTTGAAATTTCCACATAAGTGCTGCCACTATATTCCATGTAAATTAAGCAAAATGGGTCAGAAAGGAGCAGAGGTGTTTTTAAGGTTTGTTTGGTTCTTTTTGTTCCAGAGGAAAAGTGTGTGCTGATTTTCATAACTGCTCAATTACTGTATTCTTACTTAAAATTGTGAAGCCAAGAGCTTTGCTATGCTTTGCTATGCTTTACTGCAAATTCACATTTGGATTAGCTCTCACAGGAGTTTGACTGGGTGCCAGCATAATCTTGCCTTTGTCTGTTTTGTTTGCTGAAATTCAAAGTTATGTCCTACCCCTTTAAATGATTCCTTTATACATTCTGTTTAATGGAGATAATAACCATCTAGAAATGTTAATAGTTGTACTTTCTTTAAGATTTTATTTCATTGTTATGTGATAATTGGCAATAATCACCAGCAATGTAATGACTTGAGCTGTGACTTGGTGAAGTTAGTTGACTCTTTTTTTTCTAATAATGGAATTGGAGCAACAGAGAACTCTAGGGTGGTTATAACAGGAGACCGATATGTAAGTTAGAACTCCAAGGTCCTTTTCTAAATATCTGAAACATCTCTAATGGATATCTGGTAGATTACTTATTTGGCTAATTTATCTTACTTAATTGTTCTGGTTCACAACAGGGTAGGATATCTTGTGGAAATTTTTGTTATACATAAAGCTTATTTTATAGATAAAGTAATTTTCTTACATCTAGAGAAGTAATTCACCCATCTGGATTTTTGCAGGTATCTTACATTATCCTTTGATCCTCCTGGCTGATAAGGGTAATGACTTTGCTGTGGCATCTAAATTTAGCACCTGGCTTTATGTAATTGAAAATAATGTATGCATATTTGGCTTGTTAAGCAGAAATCAACAATTTGCTCTGCTTGGTAGATTGGAACTACTACATGAGTGGAATTATGGGGCTGCATTCTAGTGTATGGGAATTAGGAAACCTGACAATCAGGAAGCTTTAATTTAGATTATTTGTTGAGACTATTTTATTCTTGAATATTCCATATCTGAAAAGTGTAAGCAGGTTCTTGTGTGTTAGATTGATAATCTCCCTCAGTAGACCTTGTTTGGGGGTTGTAGAACAAAACTAAAAAGTAAAATTTATTAAAATTGAGAAGTTTTAGACATTCTGTTTTCTTATCTCCTCTTTCATCTTGGCATCATTACTTTGGAATTAAATCAGATGTAAAAACTAGAACAAAGTAACATTTTAAATGAGCTTTCCATTTCAAAATGTTTTGTGATATTTATATAAGCTTAACAAATCACCATGTAAATGATTCATCATAATTATACACACACATAATAATAAGGTAGCCTTTTAAAGAATTTTTTTTTTAATTTATTTGACAGATCACAAGTAGGCAGAGGCAGGCAGAGAGAGACAGGAGGAGGAGGCAGGCTCCCTGCTGAGCAGAGAGCCCAATGCGGAACTCGATCCCAGGACCCTGAGATCATGACCTAAGCCGAAGGCAGAGGCTTTAACCACTGAGCCACCCAGGCGCCCCTAAAGAATTTCTTAATGACCATCTGTCAAAAATACATGGCTTTCTCTCTTTTTTCCCACTCCCAGCTCAAGGAGCCCATCTCTGAAAATGTTCTCACTTTTTCTTAGCAAACTATGCCTGCATTCCATGTTCACAAAGGAGCTATCTGATAAAACTTTTGGCTTCCCAGGTGCTTTATTATTGGGACGAGAGTACGCAAATAGTGGCCATGATACCACATTTTAGATAAGGAAATATCAAAACCCCCCCACACACTGTAAATTAATAAATATTATTTTGACTTATTGAAGAGAAAATCCCATAGGGCAAACCTCAGGAGGACAAATCACACCGTGTGCTTCCTTCCTTTACTCCCTCCCTAGAACATTTTGATGCACGTGAAATCAAGTAAAAAATTACAGTTGACCCTTGAACAATGTGGAGGTTAGATATGCCTGGCCTCCCCACCCCCACCCTGCCATGTGCAGTCACAAATCCACATATAAATTTTGACTCTCCCAAAATTTAACTACTCATACCCTACCATTGACAGGAAGCCTTACCAATAACATAAATAGTAAATTAACCTATATTTTGCATATAGTATATTGTATTCTTCCAATAAAGTAAACTAGAGAAAAGAGAGTGTTATTAAATCATAAGAAAGAATAAATACATTTGTATCACTGCACTGTATGTATGGGTAAAAATCCACGTATAAGTGGGCCTGCACAGTTCAAACCCATGTTATTCAAGGGTCAAGTGTACTTTATTATTTTCTTTTCATGTGTACTTTAAAGATGGATAAAATTAACAACATAGGAAGGAACAGATGTTGTCGAGGATGTGGAGAAAGGGGAACGCTTTTGTGCTATTGGTGGGAATGCAAACTGGTGCAGCCACTCTGGAAAACAGTATGGAGGTTCCTCAAAAAGTTAAAAATAGAGCTACCCTACAATCCAGCAATTGCACTACTAGGTATTTACCCAAAAAATACAAAAATACTGATTCAGAGGGGCACATGCACGCTGATGTTTATAACAGCATTATCAACAATAGCCAAATTATAGAAAGAGCCCAAATGTCTACCATCAACTCATGAGTAGATGAAGAACTTGTGGGGTGTGTGTGTGTGTGTGTGTGTGTGTAAAATGGAATATTACTCAGCTATAAAAAGAATGAAATTTTGCCATTGCAGTGATGTGGATGGAGCTAGAGAGTATTATGCTAAGCAAAATAAAGTCAGCCCAAGTAAGACAAATACCGTATGATTTCACTCATATGTTGAATTTAAGAAACAAAACAGATGAACATAGGGGAAAAAAAGAGAGAGGCAAACCAAGAAACAGACTCTTAACTATAGAGAACAAACTAAGGGTTGCTGGAGGGGAGGTGGGCAGGGCAGTGGGTTAAATGGGTGATGGCTATTAATGAGGGCACTTGTTGTGATAAGCACTGGATGTTATATGTAAGTAATGAATCACTGAATTCTACACCTGAAACTAATATTGCACTGTATCTTAACTAGCTGAAATTTAAATAAAAACTTGAAACTACAAAAATAAAAAGTAATAAAGATCTCTTTTTAAAAAAATATTTATTTTTTTTTAAATATTTTATTTATTTATTTATTTGACAGAGAGAGATCACAAGTAGGCAGAGAGGCAGGCAGAGAGAGAGAGAGAGAGAGAGAGAGGAGAAAGCAGGCTCCCTGACAAGCAGAGAGCCCGATGCGGGACTCGATCCCAGGACCCTGAGATCATGACCTGAGCCGAAGGCAGAGGCTTATTAACCCACTGAGCCACCCAGGCACCCCTAAAAAAATATTTAATTCCAGAATAATTAACATACAGTGTGGTATTAGTTTTAGGTGTACAATAGAATGATTCAACAATTTTATACATTATTCAGTGCTCATCACAGTAAGTGTACTCTTAATTCCCCTTATCTGTTTCACACATTCCCCACCCACCTCCCCTCTGGCACTCACCAGTTCTGTGTATTTGAGTCTTGTTTTTTGTTCATCTCTATTAATTTATTCATTTGTTTTTCTTAAATTCCACATTTGAGTGAAATTTATATAGTATTTGTCTTTATCTGACTTCACTTACCATCATACCCTCTAGATCCATCTATGTTGTTTTGAGTAAGAACGTCATTGGTGGTCTTAAGATGTGAAAGATGATCATTGTCACCACTTTTTCTTGGTAGTAGTGGAAGGATTATTTACTGCATAACTATAAGCCTCAGGAGTTTTTTTAGTTACCTGCTGGTAACACTGCTCTCTCTTCCTTTCCCCTCCCTTGCTTGTTGCTGAGGTCTTTCTATAAGCATACAAGAAAACACTACTTACCTTCACTTAGGATCTTCAATCTTCAATCCTCAAAAGTTAAGTTAAAATAATAAAGATGATGTGGATTATACAGAGAGGGGCTTTTTTGGCTAAGATACTGGAAATTTATAATGTAAGTAGGAAATGTATTTGCTAGCGAGTGGCTTTCATTCTAATGGGAAAAAAAAAGACTAAAAATTAAGACATTGACCAACTTTCATTTTTCCAAACCTCCTGCAAAGCTGACCTTTCTCATTTAAAGAGATCTTTAAAAGTAACTTTTTACTTGATTTCACATGGATCAAAATGTTCCAGGGAAGGAACAGAGCATGGTGTACTTTGCCCTCCCAGGGGTTACCCTATGGGATTCTTTTTTTAATAAGTCAGCTACAAGCCAACATCCATAAATACATCAATACACCGCTGAGTTCATTGACTGCACTTGCCTCATTAACCCTACTACCTTTGTTTTCCCTCATTCTTTAATATTTTTATGTCTTTATTGACCTGTAATTGTTTTATAAAGGCTTTGTTTCCTCATCTGTAAAATGGGAACAAAACTTGTCTTCCCTACCTCATAGCACTGTTCTGAGAGTCAAATGAGTTTTAAAACTTGTGAGCAACTATATAAACATCTGATATTCATTTATCCACTAATGGAGTGCCATTTTCTGTAGGGCCAAAGGAGCATCTATATTTATATCTTTTCCCTGTATTTACTTTTCCCATGTTGTATGTAGAAATTGATTTGGAGTAGTAACATTGAATATGTTCAATCTGCAACGATTCCACTATGAAAGTAAAACACTGATAGTTATTCAATAATTTTGGTATAATAGTGATTATGCATTTATTATTTATAACCAAAATGGTATACATGTAGTAGAATAAAATATCACAGCAACATTTCATTTTGATCTATGATTGCCCAAAACGTGGAAGTTCTCCAACAGTACTTCTACAGACAAAAGCAGCACTTGTCTTACTGAGTGATATTGAAGAATACGTATAACTTGAGTCACATTAGTTATAGTTTTCAAAACATGATACTTGAATAGAAATGATTCAGCTGGTGAAAACCCATGCTTCTCATGGACAGTTGCAGTTGTGGAAGGACTGTGGATGTAAAGTAAGCTGCCCAAAACTAATAATAAATAAATAAATAAATAAATAATAACCAAATAAAATAAAAACTAATAATAAAATAAATGGCAGTATAATGTTTACCCTGTTGGAGTACAACTATGACATGTATTTTATATTACATTTACCTTAGAAAATCTGCCCAGATTTCCACCTTTTGCTGCTGCTATATAAGCACAAAAGGTAAGAATAAATTCCATAGGTGGTTGTAGAGGATACATCCATTTAACAGATACTTACCAAGTGCTTTCTAAAAACCAAGCACTGTTTTAGGTACTTGAGATAATAGCAAGTGAGCAAAACAAAATCCTTATTCTCATGGGGCTAACATTCTAGTTGAGGTAGGCAAACAAACAATACATGGCTGGTGGTAATAAGCCATATGAAGAAATATAAAATAAGCTATAGTGATAGGGGAGGAGGTTGGTATTTTAGATAAATTTGGTCAAGGGAGGCCTCTTTAAGATGACCTAATAGCAGAGACCAGAGGGACTAGAGCATATGAAGCCAAGTGGATACTTGGAGGCAGAGTGAATATATATAATTCTTTCTAGGAATTTTGCTGTGAAGAGAAACAGAAAAATGGAGTAGTAGCTAGTTACTGTCCTGGGTGTTAGGTATACAAATATAGTGAATAGAACAGAAATTCTACCTTCACAGAATTCATAATTTAGTGGGACAGATAATAACCAAGTAAACCAGCAAATATATCATTACTGGGGTAGTCAGTAATGATATCTGCCTGATTTTAGTCATTCATTAAAGTCATGAATGAGGGTTATTTGAAACCCCCAACACAATTTTCCAGGGCCAGTTCTGGTGTGAAGTATGCTTATCAGATGTCCTGTTAAATAATACAAGGATTCCTAAAAGCAGTGATTAATAACAATAGGTGGTATTCTGGTGGCAGAATTCCAATCTGACATCTGAAAAGCATTTTGTCAAAAAGCAGTTTCTGTTTGTTTTTTAATTAAATCAGCCAAATATGGAAACTAATAAAATCTGGGATGTGGTATGATAGAGAAATGAGGAGAATACTCTAAGCACGACAAATTATATGATAGTGTAAAAGCAAAAAAAAAAAAAAAAATGGCAGTCATTGGGAACACAGCAAGTATTCCAGATTGATTTATTTGTGGTTGGAAATATAAGACTCAAGAAATAATGCCCTGAGCAACTAGAAAAGGTTGTTAAAAGGAATGCCCTCTGGGTATTTACCCCAAAGATACAGATGTAGTGAAAAGAAGGGCCATCTGTACCCCAATGTTTATAGCAGCAATGGCCACGGTCGCCAAACTGTGGAAAGAACCAAGATGCCCTTCAACGGATGAATGGATAAGGAAGATGTGGTCCATATACACTATGGAGTATTATGCCTCCATCAGAAAGGATGAATACCCAACTTTTGTAGCAACATGGACAGGACTGGAAGAGATTATGCTGAGTGAAATAAGTCAAGCAGAGAGAGTCAATTATCATATGGTTTCACTTATTTGTGGAGCATAACAAATAGCATGGAGGACAAGGGGAGTTAGAGACGAGAAGGGAGTTGAGGGAAATTGGAAGGGGTTGTGAACCATGAGAGACTATGGACTCTGAAAAACAATCTGAGGGTTTTGAAGGGGCGGGGGGTGGGAGGTTGGGGGAACCAGGTGGTGGGTATTGGAGAGGGCACGGATTGCATGGAGCACTGGGTGTGGTGCAAAAACAATGAATACTGTTACGCTGAAAATAAATTAAAAAAAAAAAAAGGAATGCCCTCATCTATAGAATAGGAAAACCTGAGATAGAGAATTAAAGGTACTTGAGAATTAAACCTATGTTGTGTTTTTGTCCCCACTGTTCTTTCAACTCCAGTCTAAATGGTCTTTTTTTTTTTTCTCCCTTGCTCCAGTATAAAGAAGTGAAGTTTTAAAACAATCACATTTGTTGATTTTTTTTTTTAATCATTGTATTAGTTGTCCTCTCGTTTTATACTAACCAAGATTAGGGTCAGCTTTAGGTCCTCTAAATAATGTTTTTAAAGTGCTGTATCATTTGTATATTGAGTTTTCAAGTAAATGTCTTTAAAAGAATGCAGGGAGAGGGAAAACAAGACAAAGAAGAGTTATTTTTATTAACTGTTTTCCAAAGCTCTCAGTGTAAAGTTGGCAGCTTTGAAAATGCCAACTGTGGCTATTGGATTATTCTAAAATAAGCATTCACAGTCCTGTTTTAAGGGCTTAGTTCTGGTAGCAAAAGCAATAGAATAAACTATACCCATAACCTCCACTGAGAACACTACTTTCTCTTCTTGGAATGTATTTTCTACTAAGTGTGTTGGCAGTTTACTAATTAGTTTGTTCATTAACATTTAATGAAGTTGAGATTATAAAAAATTCAGTAAAGGTGTAGTTGTTTGACTTTGAAAACATGGCAATTTATGACAAGATACAGAATCCACTATAAAGTTCTAGCAGTCATTTCTATGGCCAAAATTTATAATCACACGTTTTATGTAGAATTGAAATAAAATCTTGGTTGTAATTTAGAAGTTCATTTAAATGACTCTTCTGCAACTAGAGCAGTGTTGCCTTACACAGTGCCCTCAATCTAGTTTGCAAGCAGAAAGAGACACTTGTCAAACTGAAGTGTCTGAAATTAGTACATAGATAATGAGAACCATCTTCCAGCTGTGGCTGTTTTAACAGCCTCTCCAACACTCATCTCTTGGGATCCTACCTGTCTGTCATTATCATCGATGTAATACAAAAAAGAAATGTTTGGGGTGCCTGGGTGGCTCATTTGGTCCAGTGGCTAGCTCTTGATTTGAGCTCAGGTCATGATCTTAGGTCCTGGGATTTAGCCTCCATGTCCCCCAAAACGCTCAGTGGAGAGTCTGCTTCAAGATTCTCTCTCTGTCCGCCCCTCCCCCCGCTTGCTATCTCTTTCTCTCTCTCTCTCTCTCTCCCCCAAAATAAATAAATAAATCTTTTAAAAAATTTTATACACAAGTAATGAATCGTTGAACACTACCCCAAAGACTAATGATAGACTAGATGTTGGCTAACTGAACATAATAAAAAAAAATAAACAATTTAAACAATTAAAAATTTATCAAGTTTGCAAATGTCTAAAACTTAAAAGGGACAGGGCGCCTGGGTGGCTCAGTCGTTAAGCATCTGCCTTTGGCTCAGGTCATGATCCCCTGGTCCTGGGATTGAGTCCTACTTCCGGCTCCCTGCTCTGCAGGAAACCTGCTTCTCACTCTCCCACTCCTCCTGCTTGTGTCCTCTCTTTCGCTGTGTCTCTTCCTGTCAAATAAATAAATAAGATCTTTAAAAAAAAATTGAAAAGGACAATTAACACCATAGATCAGTTATCTCAACACTGGCTGCATCTTATATTCAATTGAGAGCCTTTTAAAACAAACTAAATGACTCCAGGAGGGATAAATGACAGAAGATAGATGAAATGTTCATAATTATTGAAGTTAGGTGATGGGCACAAAGAAGTGTCAATATATTATTTCCTCTATATTTTTTTTTACATTTGAAAAATTTAATAATACAGAGTTAAGGGAAAAAAATAGAACACCCAGACCATATCCCAAATAAATTACATTAGAATGTCTGGGCTTTAGTAGTTTTGAAACTTGAGCTTGAGTAGTTTCAAAAACTCCAAATGATTCAAATTTGAAGTTTCAGTTGAGAATCACTGTCATAGAAAATAAAATCAAGATTCAGAAATATCTGGGCAAGTTAGAATGCTCAGTTGACATCAGTGGGATAAAATTTAACATGGATAAGTGTAAACTGCATTTAGGTGTTGTTTTTTTTTTAATCAACTGTACAGGACAGAGAATACCTAGGTTGGTACTTGTATTTGTGAAATAGAGTGAAGTAGATTAGTTAATAACAGGTTTAATATAATGTGATGTAATGGCTTATCACATGTAATGTGATCTAATGGCTTAAAAAGGTAGTATGATCT
The DNA here is from genome assembly GCF_002288905.1 of Enhydra lutris kenyoni. NCBI lineage: Eukaryota > Metazoa > Chordata > Mammalia > Carnivora > Mustelidae > Enhydra > Enhydra lutris. Next base: position 1,927,638 of record NW_019154167.1, on the reverse strand, counting down.
TATACTACGTTAATAGAAACTTGGAGCCCACAATATAAAAAACCTGCCTTTATTCAGACCATATCTGACATTCAGATTTGAGTGCCACATTTTATAAGAGACTTTGACAAATAGGTATGTTAAGAGAATGATAGAAGAAAAATCTCACATATCAGACAATCTCATACAACAAACAATTGAAAAAAACTAGGAATATTTTAAGTTAGGAGAAGAGAAGAATAAGCAAGGAAGACAGAATAATTATAAAATAATCATAATATTTGAAGACCCATCGTGTTCAATAAAGAGTATGTTTTGCATGGTCCCAAATGCTACCCAGGAAATAGCATTTTATTTTTTCTAAGAAAAACCTCCTTTTTTCTTATTTAAAAAGTGTGTAAGAAGTAGCTTTTTTTTCATCTTAAAGATAAAAAATGTTCATTGTAAAAGTTTGCAACAATATGTATAGGTATTAAAAAATAATGATCACCCATCATCCCTCTGCCTAGAGATAACCACTATAACTAGGATCACCTACCTTATTTGTGGGGCCCAGTGCAAAATGAAAATTCAGAACTCTTTGTTCAAAAATTAAGAATTTTAAGACAGTGACAGCAGAGAATTAAAATAAGCAGGGGCCCTTCTGAGCATGGAGCCCTTTGGACAGGTCACAAGCCCTTGAAGTTAGCCTTGACTATAACATTTGGATATATAAATCCTTTCATATTTTAGAAAGGACTTTCCAATTTTTTATTGTGTTTAGTTAGCCAGCATATAGTACACCATAAGTTTTTGATGTAGTGTTTAGGGACTTTCCAATTAATAGAAAATCCCACCAAAGCAATAGTCTACCTGGGGAAAAGTAAACTTTCTGGAGTTATAAAGGAATAAGCCAGGCTTTTTATCAGAGATACTATAGAATATGCTAGAGGTTGGACCACATGACCTGTTAGGGTATTTTTCAGCTCAGTTGTGCTTTATCTCTATCTAGCTAAAAAGAATTGGTTCATGAGCAATAATCATTACCTGCAAATAGCCTATTTTTTTTTAAATGGTGGAACCTTGCTTTTTTGTGATCTTCCTATGCCATTCAATAAACAGTATTGTGATGGTGTATATCCTTAAGAGGTTTAGTGTTATTTGTATGGCTGGATGCTACCAAAAACCCCATAGACATAACCAGGCTCTAGAGCATTGGTACCTTATTCAATGTAGACATTCAAAGGATGATTTGAACTTCTTTATAATTTTTAATCTCTTGTTCTGTCATATACATGACAGTGTCTATTCTCTTCTCAATTTACTATAGCTACAGAAATTCCCATGTATAAGCTGTTGATGACCTTGGATGCCCAGGCTGTCAGATAATAAACCTCTATGTACATAGAAAAGCAACCCAAAGTTATCTGCTTGTTTTCTTGTACTCTTACAACCCAGACATTGGCACATGTTAATTCCTGATTGACTTGCAAGGACTTGATGATGATTATAGTTTAATGAGCTAGAAGAGTTCCCCAAATGACTGGAAATATATTCTAGCACTAGGTCCCAAATTATTTGTCGTATAGCCTTATACTAACTGGCTGATTTAATGTACTTACAAAAACTGAACAATTTCCTTTCTACATAGTGTAAGGCACTTGTAATCTCGTGAACACATTTCTGCTGCTGCTGGTGCAAAAAAATGACCTTTCTTGTCAGTGATTTTGACTACTTTGTCCCCAGTCTCTTTCTAGCATAGAACTAATTGTTATTATTACGTTACTCAGGAATGATTATCCATGGCCTCTCCTTTCTTTTCTGCCTCCTCACACATCCACTCTCCTACCATTATTTTTCAGCTGAGCCATACTTTTTTTTTAACCATTTTGCTCTTTCTTCTGTTCTAATACTATTTTTCTAGTGTATGTAAGTAAGACAATAGAATTTAAGCTAGTTTTACTTAAAATGTGGTAAAGGCAGTGGTGCCTGGGTGGCTCAGTTAAGTGTCTGCTTTTAGCTCAGGTCATGATCTCAGATCTCAGAATCATGAAATCAAGCCTCACCTGGGGCTCCCTGCTCAGCGGGGAGTCTGCTTCTCCCGCTCTCTCTGACTCTCCCCTTGCTTGTGCACGTGCGCTCTCTCTCTCTCTCTCTCTCGCAAAAATAAATAAATGAAATCCTAAAATAAAATGTGGTAAAGTCAAAATAAATGATTTTCCTTATAAATTTGAAAATATTTTTTTGAAATTTTTAGAATTTAAATTCTTGGGAGGCAAATCCAGCAGCTAAAACAATGCTGTTTAATAAGTGCTTTTTTTAAAAAAAGATTTTTATTTATTTATTTGACAGACAGAGACCACAAGTAGGCAGAGAGGCAGGCAGAGAGAGGAAGGGAAGCAGACTCCCTGCCCAGCAGAGAGCCCAATGCGGGGCTCGATCCCAGGACCCTGGGATCATGACCTGAGCTGAAGGCAGAGGCTTTAACCCACTGAGCCACCCAGGCGCCCCTAATAAGTGCTTTTTAAAAAAAAAAATTTAATTAACATAATGTATTATTATCCCCAGGAGTACAGGTCTGTGAATCTCCAGGTTTACACACTTCACAGCACTCACCATAGCACATACCTTCCCCAATGTCCATAACCCCACCACCCTCTCCCTACCCCCCTACACCCAGCAACCCTCAGTTTGTTTTGTGAGATTAAGAGTCTCTTATGGTTTGTCTCCCTTCTGATCCCATCTTGTTTCATTTATTCTTTTCCTACCCCCAACCCCCCACCTTGCATCTCAACTTCCTCATATCAGGGAGATCATATGCTAGTTGTCTTTCTCTGATTGACTTATTTTGCTAAACATAATACCCTCTAGTTCCATCCACGTCATCACAAATGGCAAGATTTCATTTCTTTTGATGGCTGCATAGTATTCCATTGTATATATATACCACATCTTCTTTATCCATTCATCTGTAGATGGACATCTAGGTTCTTTCCATAGTTTGGCTATTGTGGACATTGCTGTTATAGACATTCAGGTGCACGTGCCCCTTCAGTTCACTACATTTGTATCTTTAGGGTAAATACCCAGTAGTGCGATTGCTGGGTCGTAGGGTAGCTCTATTTTCAACTTTTTGAGGAACCTCCATGCTGTTTTCCAGAGTGGCTGCACCAGCTTGCATTCCCACGAACAGTGTAGGAGGGTTCCCCTTTCTCCGCATCCTCGCCAGCATCTGTCATTTCCTGACTTGCTAATTTCAGCCATTCTGACGGGTGTGAGGTGGTATCTCATTGTGGTTTTGATTTGTATTTCCCTGATGTCTAGTGATGTGGAGCACTTTTTCATGTGTCTGTTGGCCATCTGGATGTCTTCTTTGCAGAAATGTCTGTTCTTGTCCTCTGCCCATTTCTTGATTGGATTATTTGTTTTTTGGGTGTTGAGTTTGATAATAAGTGCTTTTATTTAAAGTTATAATTCCTTTATTTTGACAATGTTGTCAAGTTGTTATATGTATATTTATATACACAGACATTCATACACTTGATTTTGAAGAGAGTTACCTCTTTTGGTTCTTCTTTCTATCCTTTTATCTTTCTTCTGAATATTTTCCCTTTCTGGTCTTCAAACTGAGAACAGTCTCCTTTTTTTTTTTTTTTTTTTTTTTTTTTGCATTTCCTGAATAATTTCAATCACATTGCTCTGAAGAGGCTATCTGCAATGTTTAGCTTCTACTTTTCTTTCTTTATCCTTCATCTTTTAGCCAAATCCAATTTTTCACAGTCCCTTTTTCATGCTGAAAGTGATAGAATTATTTTTTTTCTTTTATCTCTAAAACCTCCAGGAATTCCATCATTATTAGTTGAAATATAATCACCTCCTCTGTCTCTCTTCCTCATTCCCATTCTCTCTTCCCCAGCACCTACTCTTTAATAATGTTGTCTGAATTTTCTTATTTCTATTTCTTAAATTCTTCCATTCATACCAGGATATTTTTCATATCAGATCACTTTTTTTCTCTGTAATCTGTACATGTTGCCATTGCCAAAATCTTGATACTTTACTTCCACTATCAAAACCCTCTGTCAGGGGTGCCTGGGTGGCTCAGTGGGTTAAAGCCTCTGCCTTCAGCTCAGGTCATGATCCCAGGATCCTGGGATCGAGGGAGACTGCTTCCCTTCCTCTCTCTCTGTCTGCCTCTCTGCCTACCTGTGATCTCTGTCAAATAAATAAATAAAATCTTTTAAAAAAAATCCACGAAACCCTCTGTCAGATTGCTAATTGATATTAGGCTGCATTTGTGACCCCTGTTTTTATTTTTTACTGATTTCTTACATTCACTCTCTTAACCTTTCCTTTCAGCTGAGCCAGATTTCTCTTTGTATCTCTATTCTACCACCTAATCTAATTTACCTCCTCCCTCAATGCTCATTATAACTTCCTACCACACAACTGCCAACCTACCTATATTCTCATTCAAAGCTTGCTTGTAATCTTAATTCCTTTTAAGTGAGTAAAGATAGGAAAATAGCCAAAAGCCTATTTTGTAATTGGTTTGAATTTTTTCTCAAATCTCTATGCTAAATTAAAGAGAAGTGCCTTATAAAACAACACCAACACTCAAGCAATCAAAGGAAGGTAGTTTTATATATTTCAGTCATCCCATTGAAATTTTGCTCCTGTTGTGCCTAGCAACATGTTGAAAGGTAGATGGGGTACAAACCCAGAAGTAGGAGACGTGATTATTGTCCTCCGAGAACTAATAATCTAGATAAGGAGACTAGATTCATATACATGAAACATTTAGAAAATAGTTTTAGTAACTAGCCTAATAATCAAAATGCTAGGTTGTATGGTATAGACTTTAAGTGTTCAAAGTAATCAGGAAAAAGAGAAGGCATTATTGCTTGGGGTTGCCACTAAAGATTTTATGTGGGAAGTAGGTCTTGAGGAAAATGTAGAATTTGGGTTATGGACTGAACTAGAAGACTTACATTAGCATGCATAGGTAAAAAGAGAATTGCTTAGCAAAGACTCTTAACAAAGACATTAAATTAGTTGATTATTAAAGCACCAAACTTTTTTCAAGGGAAGAGTAGGAAATATAATCTGATAATTGCATTGGAACTAATTGATTAAAAGCCTTGAATTCTGAATTGAGGAATTGAGAATTGTTAAAAAAGAAAATCCCCTTCCTATACATTTTAGTTAGTCAAGGTTTTACCTTGTTTAAATACCCAAGATTTTCTTATATAATTATAGTATTTGTTAACATTGAGTGCTTTACTATATGGTAAACATTGTTCTAAATTTTATATGTAATAATAGCTCATTTCATCTTTACAGCAACCCTTTGTGGTAAGGTCTATTTTAACCCCCTTGTATTACAAATGAAGATGAAGAAAAGGTAAGTATAGCTGGTTCGATTTGGCACAAGTGACAGAGCCAGTATTCAAACCCAGGAAATCTCTGGTACAAGAATCTACATTCTTTTCTGCTATATATACAACCTTATAAAGGATATATATAAGTGCTGTAAATATACAGTGAGATTCATACAATTGAACCTGACTTTTTTTTTTATTGAAAGGTAATTTTCTCAAGCACTACTCGTATTGGAGCACATTAATCTCTTCATCCTGAATATATTTTTTCTTTAAGAAAATCTTTATAAGGAAAACTCTGGGCTAGAAATTTTTAAAAAGATTAATCCATGAGTTGTTTTCAGATGAAGAGATATTGGCTTTATGTTTTGTAAAATTTTTATTTTAACGGTCTCTTTATTACAACAGGACTCCTAGTTGGGACTCTTGATTCAGTTTTAGACTCTACTGCTAAAGTTGCTCCATTTCGCATCCTACACCAGACACCAGATTCTCAAGTTTACCTGTCAATTGCATGTGGTGAGTACAATTTTTAAAATGTGTAATCCAAACAAATAAGCATACTAAGAAATTGAATATTTACATGTATTTATACTCCCCAGTTTTGATTTAGAAAGGAGTTAAATATGTAACTCTACATTGAGAGAATAGCCAGATATCTAATTGTTTAGGAAAGAAGGATTACAGATTATACAATTTTTTTAAATCCATTAGTGTGAAGGACCTGAAGCATGTGTTCCAGCAAATTTTGGTCAGCACTACTGCTATAGGATTCCTTTCTTCAACTTACATCTGCTTCACCCAACTGCTGAGAAGATGAGAAATCCTCACATTTCATCTGTAATAACTCAGATTAGGAGAATCAAGCCCAAAACTAAAGATTGTCCCCTAAAAAAGTATAAGTCTGAAAAATTGAAACATTTTTAGTTACACATCTACTTTCTCACACAAGGCATTATATCCTTGAAATAAAAGAGATGTTTTACTGGTAATGCTACATTCTCATTTATGCTGAGGTACTTCAGATCTACATTTATATACATAGTAGAAAGAAAATGAATTAGGATGTTCTTCCTAATAAAACAACTCAAAATTTTTTTAAAAACCCACAATGACAGTTTACTTCTCTTATGATGCCATTATAATGTTGGTTTAAATTAAATCCTTGATTTCTGGCCTTTTTCATGTTGAAAGACTGCCTTTTTCTCTTTCTTTCATCTCCCCCTCTCTTCTCAAGTAGATAGATACACTTAAAAAAAAGCATGTAAATTCCTGGATTGTTCATATGTGTGAACATACAGCATACCATGAATTTTTAAAGATGGGGCTTATCTTTTGCATCTCCCTATATATTTACTTAAGCATTGCCAGTGAGTGTTTTCTTTTGGCTTTCTTAAATTGAATGCCATTTAAACTAAATGAAGACGATGGGGCACTTGGGTGGCTCAGTGGGTTAAAGCCTTTGCCTTCTACTCGGGTCATGATTCCAGGGTCCCGGGATCGAGCCCCATATCGGGCTCTCTGCTCAGCGGGGAGCCTATTTCCCTTCCTCTCTCTCTGCTTGCCTCTCTGCCTACTTGTGATCTCTGTCTGTCAAATAAAAAACAAACAAACAAACAAACAAAAACCTTTAAACTAAATGAAGACAACATTATGAGACATTTGTAACCTCATCTAAATCTGGTTGGTAGAGATTATTCAGGGAAAAATATCCATTCTACTTTAAAGAGGGGGGATTATTACATAACTTATTCCCCCAATATAAGATGATGCAGAAATACAATAATTACCAGCTTGAAGAAATATAATAATTACCAACTTCCTTGTACCTAAAGAACCAAAATAAAGGCTTAAAATTTTCCCTTGACTTTTATTTGTTATTCATTAAAGAAAGTTATTGGACTTGGTATTGTGACATTAGTAACATGAATACAGTTTCTAACTGGATTATAAGAACTAGGCAGTTCTGCAGTTTCAGTTAATGTATCACTTCCATGTATCATAAAACATACCAAGGAGCCAAGATGTTCCTTTTGAATGAGATTTTTATAATCCACAGTGCTGGGGGAGATCTTAAAGGTATCTTAAAGGCTATCTTAAAGGAAAAAAGATCTTAAAGATCTTTTATAATCCACAATGCTGGGGAGATCTTAAATGCTTTAAGATCTTAAACATGTTACGTTCTTTAAGCCAAAGCAACCCAGAGCTAACTGTAATATTTGACCCTCGACAAGCTACCTACCTAACACTGATCCGGCAGTCATGTGGATTTACTTGCTACAGGGTTTCTAACCTCTTTGACGAAACTTCTTTAGGTTAACTAGGGCTTTTAATGAAAAGGGTGAACAAAAGCTTCACCTTCTAAGATGAGTAGAGTTGCCACAGTTGAAATCCATATTTTTTATACAGTGTACATAGTACTGTGATGTGGATGCTGTTTGCAGTCACACAGATTATAGGGACAGTACTGACTGTACTTTTTGAAGGCTATGGATTAAATTATATATTTATGTTCTGGCACTCTGTATATTCTCTTAAAAGGTATTGGTTGCTGTAGGCACCAGTTACTGGCATCTTGTTTTCAGAATTTTATATCTTTTCTCATGAGTTTTATTTACTTTTTTCCCCTTTCATTAAATATTTAAGTCTTTTGTTTCTAATAAAAAATAGTATTTATCCCTACATATACAGATGAAGTGGAGAATAAATGTAATTAATATATTTACTCTTTTATGATCATCATTTCTGAAAACAAGCAAATATAATTTTATTTCTTTTTAAACTGAACTTGTAAATATCAAGAGCAGTTTTGTTGTGGAGTTTCCCTTGAGTCTTTTATTCTCTTTCATTATTAATCAGGAGCCAACAGAGAGGAAATAACCAAACATTGGGATTGGTTGGAACAAAATATCATGAAGACCTTATCTGTGTTTGATTCAAATGAAGATATTACTAATTTTGTACAAGGAAAGATAAGAGTAAGTGATGGATATATTTTGTAGATGGAATGCAAAAATCTTTGAACCTCTTATTCTAGGATCAAAGGCCATGTGGGAAGGTCATTGTTTTACTGACACCTTTCAGGATTGGCAGAAATACACATAGGAATGTCAGAATCAGTGCTAAAGGAAATTATAAAGTCAGTAATTAGTTTTTAGTACCCTTGTGAGTGCTCTTAGGGATATTTTCATTTCAGTATTTCTTGAGTTTGGAGTCTGGATGAATCCTTCACTCAAAAAATATTTAGCAGCTTCAATCCTGAGTTTTGGCACCAAAAAAAAAAAAATAGCACCCATATTTGTAGTAGCTCCTTGTGAGGCATTAGAAAAAGCCCAATTACCAAATTAAAGAAAATTTGCTCACCTCTGTCCTAAGAGAAGCATTTACATACACAGTTGTATTCAGTGAACTTTTTAAATACATAAAATGTGTTTTTATTAGTAGGTAATAATTTTTTTAAAAAATATTTTGCCTCCTTTAGGGATTGATTGCTGAAGAGGGAAAACATTCTTTTGCAAAAGAAGATGATCCTGAGAAATTTCGAGAAGCCCTTTTGAAATTTGAAAAATGTTTTGGTTTACCAGAGCAGGAGAAGTTAGTGACCTATTACTCATGCAGTTATTGGAAAGGACGGGTTCCTTGTCAGGGTTGGCTCTATCTTAGCACCAACTTTCTGAGCTTCTATTCTTTTCTGTTGGGATCAGAAAGTAAGTGGTTTCTGTTGCTTATCATGACTTTGAACTTGCTGAATGACGTGTCAACTCTGTAGTATTGTTAGATTGTATATAAAGCAATAGGATTGATATTAAGAGTAATTAAACTGTACATTAAAAAGTTTGCTTCATCTAGAGAAAGAATCCTTAACATAGGAGCTACTGAAAGTATATAGAGAATGCCTTGCATATTGTGAGAAGTGAATGAATATTAAATAATGATGGTGACCTGGCATATAGTTCCTTTCTTTGTCTTGTTCTAAACTCTCGACTCTCTGCAATTCATGTTTTTTTTTTTCTTTTTAAAGATCTTATTTTTTTATTTGTCAGAAAGAGAGAGAGAAAGCACACAAGCAGGCAGAGAGGCAGGCAGAGGCAGAGAGAGAGGCAGGCTCCCTGCTGAGCAAGGAGCCGGATGCGGGACTCAACCCCAGGACCCTGGGATCATGACCTGGGCCGAAGGCAGCGGCTTAACCCACTGAGCCACCCAGGCATCCCTGCAATTCATGTTTTAATCCTTGTTTTAGAAATACAGTATAAGCATAGTAGCCATAGTATCTAATGGCCCACCGTTGTAAAGAAGAATCAGACAGTAATGTCCAGAGCATACATACAGCTTTTACAACAGTGATTATGCAAATATGTAAAGTAACAGATTCAAATATAAAATCAGAATAATTTTTTTAAAATTGTATCTGTTCCTAGAATCACCAACTATTGTATGTTCATGTTTATGCTTCAGAATTTTAACTAACCTTGAAGTCTAAAGTATTTTAGTTGTTTGTAGCATTTTTCAAGTGGTTAACTATTTTAAAAGACCTGATTGATAAACATTAATCAATATTGAAAAACTTAATCATATCTGCTTATAATTCTTTTTTGCAGTAAAACTCATTATCTCCTGGGATGCAGTCTCAAAACTTGAAAAGACTTCAAATGTTATACTAACAGAGAGTATTCATGTGTGTTCCCAAGGGGAGAATCACTACTTTTCAATGTTTTTGCATATTAATGAAACATACCTTCTTATGGAACAGCTGGCAAACTATGCTATAAAGAGACTTTTTGATAAGGAAACTTTTGCTAATGACCCAATCCTTGATGATCCTCTACAAATCACCAAGAGGTATTCAAAGCTTGATTAACACTTTTTAAGTATTTTTTACCAAAGAATCGTAACATTGTTTATCATTAAAAGTTAACTGTTCTATGTTATATGATAATCTTTCTTTGGTCTTAATCATTGATGTGTGGGGTATTTTTTTAGTTTAATCATATGCATTTCACAAATAGTATTCCCTCCATAAAGTTTAATCTTATGAAGTGGTAGAAGTTAGGTTTAAAAATTATTTATCAAAATCCCAGTAGGATTTGCCCTGGAGTGCTTTTAGAAATATAGAGATTTTTATATTCATGGTTAGTATACATTTCTCTATGAGTAGTCTAAACAGTTTCAGATCTGATATTGTAAAATGTATTGTTTACTTTTAAACATAATTCATAGACTGCATCATTTTTTTTTAAAAGATTTTATTTATGTATGGGGGGAAGGGGCAGGGAGAGGGACAAGCAGGCTCCATACTGAGTGCAGAGCCTGACTTGGGGCTCACTCTCCCAACCCTGAGATCATAACCTGAGCTGAAATCGAGAGTTGGCCACTTAACCAACTGAGCCACCCAGGTGCCCCTAGACAGCATAATTTTTTATGAAGAGGCAAGTTAGTGGAGTCAGTGGAGCATGGGCATTATTTATAATAGTATAACAACACTTGGACAAAGTCATTATCTCTCAGGACCTTAGTATCCTCATGTATCATTTCTACCTCACAGAGCACTTGTGAGGAGTGAACAATGTAACATGTGAGAACACTTTGTAAAATGTAAAACATTAGATAAATGTTAATCATTATTAATGCCTGCATGAGAAGTATCTCTGATAGCTTTTTGCCACTATATTTGGTTTGCTGAAACTGACCAGAGCCCTTTCATACTGCTCAACACTCAGAACAGTTGACTGAAATAAGCATGCCAAAGGAGAGGGAGAGAAGAGAGGATCTAGAAATAGCTAGTGAATGCAGATTCTTCTGGCAAGGAGCATGAGGCTATAGACTGTATGAGAAACTGAGAGGAACCTAAGCTGCAGTCCTATGGATAGAGAACAAGTGACCTAGAGGGTTGTGTGATTACTACGTAGCCCTAACTGGATATAGTTGTTCTATTTGCCTATTTCTAACCATTTCTAAAAAATGTATACATAAGGACTTCTTTGTGAGTGTGTCTGCTTTTGTGGAAAATAGATCAGCAAGGTGAATTTTTTAAAGGTCCCGGTGTGCATCATTTATAAATAGAGCTCTGTGAGGATTAGGAATTCAGTTTATGTTATATTATAGTTGAGCCTTCGTTTTTGTAGTTTGTTCCTTGGTTGGCCACCACAAACATCAACTTTTTAGCCATTTTATTTCCCTTAGAATATCCTCTAAAAAGCCATCTATCAATGAGTCATTCATTACCAAGTCTGTATTTAAATGACATAGGAAATCCACTTTTGTCTATGTGTATTTTTAAGAGAGCCTATTGAAAATCATATATATCTAAATCCTTTTTACCAGTAAGTTAAAAAGAACAATAGCTTATTTAGACTTAGCCTCCAAATGACTTTTTTCTAAAATTGAGTATCTTTATTAGCTTATTATTTTTACAAATAGGTATTTCTTCTATAACTTAAATAGTATAGAAACACATTAGCAATGGTTAAGTTTGGTGTATATCCTTCCAGGCTTTTTAATACATTAATTAAAAAGTATTTGCAAAAAACATGATTGGGACTAAACATCACATATTATTCCACAGTCTCCTTTTCTCCCCACCTTAAAATAATATATCATGGACATCTTTTCATTTATATAAGCAGTCCTCAGCTTTTAAAATAATACTAACCCACCAAATTATAACTTAAGTGAGGTAAAATTAATGTGGTTTTTTGCTAATCAGAATTCTTTTTAAAGACATGATGAAATACCACATATTCAAATAATATGTGCTGGAAGGATGAATATGGTTTTAACTTTGTTTGCTTTGAGTTAGAATTTGCATAATTTACTTACTACCCCAGATGGCATTGCTGCTTAACACAAGTGTTTACTGCCTCTAGAAAAATTATACTATTTTAAGTAATTGGTTTTTATTCATATATTTATATATCAGTTAACAAGTCATCTTTATTTCTTGACACCTATCAGGTGCCCAGGACTGTGCAAGCAATGTTTTTAATTTTGCTGCTAGTGTGAATTTCTTTAAACTTTCATTTGAATGTTTGTTTCACTTAATTTTAATACTATTTTTATATATTTTTCTTCTTGTCTAAATTTTGATCCTGTAAATTTTCATTTTTAATTTTTCTCTTCCTTTTTTATTTTTCATTTTTATTTTGTTTGAACTGGGTGACTCTTGATTATCTGATAACCACATATAGAAGTTGTTTGCCAATACTGGTTTTAGCTATATTCACATATTATGAATGTACAATAATACAGCAATAATCTTCCAGCAAATCACTCCTTAACAGTTGGTTTAAAGTCCTACATCATCTCTAACTTTTGTGCATTGTATTTAGTAATAAAACAAAATTCGAAAAGGGAACAAAGAAAATGTATTTGTTAGGAATCCATGTGTTTCTTCCATTACATAATTTGTTGAAAAACATAGCATGTAGTATGTAATCTTTCTGCTTTAAAGTACATTTCAATTAATCAATATGGGTATGTGTACTCCTTAGAAGTCATCATTTGAACCCTCTTTTTTCTTTTCTGCAGAGGTTTGGAAAATCGAGCCCACAGTGAGCAGTTCAGTGCTTTTTTTAGGCTCCCCAAAGAAGAGACTTTGAAAGAAGTACATGAATGTTTCTTATGGGTACCATTCAGCCACTTTAATACTCATGGAAAAATGTGTATCTCAGAAAACTATATCTGCTTTGCTAGCCAGGATGGCAATCAACATAGTGTAATCATTCCATTACGAGAGGTAATACAGATTTGGTTACATAGCAATTTTAGTTTGAAAATCCTACCTTTCAAAGAATAAAATATCACTTAACTGTAAATTATTGAAAACTCTATATGCACCACCCTTTTAGTAATTTTTAAAGAATAATTTTTTTTCTGAGACAGAGAACATAAAACAAGCAGGTTGGGAGGGAGGAAGGAGGGGCAGAGCGAGAGAGAGAATCTCAAGCAGGCTCCACACTCAGTGTGAAGCCCAATGCAGGGCTTGATCTCACAACCCTGAGATCATGACCTGAGCCAAAATCAAGAGTCAAATGCTTAACCAACTGAGCCATCCAGGTGCCCCAATATTCATTTTTTAAGTTCAGTATTATTCTTTAGGATAAGAATACTAGGATAAGAGCATTATAGCTTTCATTAAAACTGAGAATAGAAAAAAATTTAAAATCTACAAATCAGATAAGGGTTCAAGATGACTCGAGATGGAACATGATCGCCCAGACATTTATGACATAAATACTTAGACTATTGTATTTGATAACACATAGTCAAAAAGAATATAATTGATAGCTTTTATGTAGGTTAGAAATGGATTGTCAGCATTGTAGCGCTGAATTTTTACATTTATCTTGTCATTTTTTAAGGCTACATGTTAATTAACCGTTTTTCTTGAGAAGTGAAATAACTTTCACTGAGTTTACTTGTGTCATTGGTGCAGCTAGTACCCAAAGTCTATTTCTTAATAAGTCATACCATGGATCAAAACTTTAGCCACAAAAGATTAAGCTAAAACATATTTTGCCTGAAAGCGTTAGCAACAAGGGAGAATGTGATTCATTTATGTTTTCACCCCCCAGGTCTTAGCTATAGATAAGCCAAATGATTCCAGCAAATCTGTCATCATTAGCATCAAAGGAAAAACGGCTTTTCGCTTCAGTGAAGTTAAAGATTTTGAGCAGCTGGTGACAAAACTCAGACTCAAGTGTGGGGCAGCTTCAAGTCAGTATCACGATATTAGCACAGAGGTAATTATATAGCAATCAAATCATTTTTTTCAAAAAAAATTCTTTCATGTGCTCCATTCTTTCCAAAGGAACTCAGAGTACTTTTTCTATTCATGCTTAGGTTTTTTTTTTTTTAAAGATTAGAACCAAAGAAATTACATTCTCTAAGTCACCTTTTAAAGCAGAAGTGAGAATTAAGAACTTTATCCTTCTTTAGGAACTATATTTTAAAAATTATTATCATCTGATCTGTCTTGACTATATATCTGCAGTATTTCAGTTATACACATCTTATACTTTCATTTAATATGGCTTTTAATAACTCAGACTATTTGAGAATTCAGTAAGGCCTTAAAAAAGACTCTCCTCTGACTGCTGTAGAGAGACAGCAATTTTAAACCACTCTAAATATCTTTTATTTAATATCGAGTAGCTTAGCCTTACTTACATAATATATCCCACAGCAAAATAGTGGCAAAGCTATTGACTAGTAAAATATTGGAGAAGGCAAATCTTGGCAAAGGGTGGTTAAGAGACTGATTTTGATGTTTAGTGAGTCCTCTATGGAAATGTAGATACTTTCAATTCAAATCAATTTTCATTTTCAGTGCCTAGGAAACTCATGTTTTAATAGATTGATAAAACTTATCACATTATAACTATTGTGTTTTAATTAGGAATTCAAAGGAAAAAATCAACATTGGCTTTACTGGCTATTTTATTTTATTTAGATAGGATTACAGTGGCTTTTACCTCTCCAGAGTAGAAACTAAAAATATTAAGCTAAGTCAGTTATAGTGCAGTATTGATAAGACTAGCTTTTTCTTTGATAATAGAAAAACAATGAAAACATGTAATTAAAAAATACATATGTCTCAGTTCCAGACCCAGAATCAAGTTAACCATCAAGAATTTTCATGCCCCAACTTTGTAATTTTTCATTCTCCTCAGGTGTGTGCCCAGGATATTCCTTAGTTTGATGTTGAGGACACAGGTAAAACCTGTAGTCCTGGTAGTTTCTCTCACAGTGCTTCCATATTCTTGGTTATATCACTTTTTTCCTGTCCTATTCCACTCCAGATTCATTCCCTGTGTTAGATTTAATGCTCTGCTTCTCTTTCTTTCTCCTTCAATCTATCTGTGTCTCTTATATCCAAAGAACTGGAATTTCCCCCCCAAAACTCTCAGGTGTCTCTAGTAGTTGGGTATGATCAATGGTAAAGAAAGGATTTTGTTTCAAAATGAGTTTATCATCTTTTCAGATGTATGCCAGAGTTCTAAGGTTTTCTGGTTTCTCTTACCCATTTTTAGAGGTTTTAGTAAGAGTATTTAGAAAATACCAGTCAGTATACTGGTTTGCTAGGAAATGTTTTTTTAAGTGTACTCTTTAATCCCCATTTCCTTTTTGCCCCATCTACCATCTACCTCCTCTCTGGTAACCATCAATTTGTTCTCTGTTGCCAAGAGTCTGTTTTTTGGTTTGTCTCTCTCTTTCCTTTTTTCCTTTGCTTATTTGTTTTTGCCTTAAATTCCACGTTATGGGGGTGCCTGGATGGCTCAGTGGGTTAAGCCTCTGCCTTTGGCTCAGGTCACGGTCTCAGGGTTCTGGGATCGAGCCCCACATCAGGCTCTCTGCTCAGCAGGGTGCCTGCTTCCCTTCCTCTCTCTCTCTCTGCCTGCCTCTCTGCCTACTTGTGATCTCTGTCTGTCAAATAACTAAATAAAATCTTTAAGAAAAAAAAATTCCACGTTATGAGTGAGATCATGTGGTATTTGTCTTTCTCTGGCTGACTTACTTTGCTTCTCATTATAGTTTCTAGCTCTATCCATGTTGTTGCAAATGGCAAGGTTTCATTCATTTTTATGGCTGAATAATATTTCATTATATATATATTTCACATACTTCATTATATAATATTTTATATATTATATATAATATATATTTAATATTTCATTATATGAAGTATTTCATATTATTCACATATACATATATTCATACACAATACATATACATATATTCATATGTAGTATATATAACATACTTATATAATGATTCATATAATATTATTTCATATAATGAAATATTACATATATAATATTTATATACCTTCTTTATCCATGTACCTATTCATGGACACTTGGGCTGCTTCTATAGTTTGGCTATTATAAATAATGCTGCAATAAATATAGAGGTGCATGTATCCATTTGAATTAGCGGTTTTGTATTTTTTGTGTAAATACCCAGTAGTGTGATTACTGGACAGTAGGATAGTTGTATTTTTAATTTTTTGAGGAACCTCTATACTGTTTTCCAGAGTGGCTGCTCTAGTTTGTATTCCCACCAACAGTGCAAGAGGGTGCCTTTTTCCTGAACATCCTTGCCAACACTGTATCTTGTGTTGTTGATTGTAACCATTCTAACACATGTGAGGTATCTGATACCTCATTATAGTTTTGATTTGCGTTTCCCTGATGATGACTGAAGTTGAGCATCTTTTCATGTGTCTGTTGGCCATCTGGATGTCTTTGGAGAAATGTCTGTTCATGTCTTCTGCCTATTTTTAAGTTGCATTATTTGTTTTGTGGGTATTGAGTTGTTTTAGTTCTCTATATTTTGGATACTAACCCTTTGTCAGATATGTCATTTGCAGAGATCTTCTGCCATTCAGTAGGTTGCCGTTTCGTTTTGTTTATTATTTCCTTCATTGTGCAGAAAATTGTTATTTTGATGCAGTCCCAATAGTTTATTTTTGCTTTTGTTTCCCTCTCCTCAGGAGACATATCTACAAAAATGTTGCTACAGCTGATGTGAGAGATATTACTGCTATACTCTCTTCAATTATTTTTTATGGATTCAGGTCTCACATTTAGATCTTTAATCCATTTTAAGTTTATTTTTGTGTATGGTGTAAGAAAGTGGTCCAGTTTCATTCTTTTGCATGTGGCTGCCCCGTTTTCCCACCCTTTGTTGAAGAGACTTTTTCTCATTGGATATTCATTCCTCTATTGTTGAAGATTAATTGACTCTATAATTGTGGGTTTATGTCTGGGTTTTCCATTATATTCCATTGATCTGTGTGTCTATACCAGTACCATGCTGTCTTAATTACTACCACTTAGTAATATCACTTGGAATCTAGAATTATGATACTTTCAGTTTTTTCCTTTTCAAGATTGCTTTGGCTTTTTGAAGTCTTTTGTGGTTCCATACACATTTTAGGATTGTTTGTTCTAGTTCTGTAAAAAAATGCTGTTGGAATTTTTATAGGGATTGCATTAAATGTGTAGATTGCTTTGGGTAAAAAAGACATTTTAACAATATTTTTTCTTCCAACCCATAAGCCTGGAATATCTTTCCATTTTTTGGTGTTGTCTTGAATTTCTTTCATCAGCGTTTTATAGTTTTATCGGCGTTTTATAGTTTTCACCTATTTGGTTAAGTTTATTCCTACTTTATTGTTTTTGTTGCAGTTGTAAATGAGATTGTTTTGTTAATTTTACTTTCTGCTGTTTCATTGTTAGTGTATAGGAATGAAGCAGATTTCTGTGCATTGATTTTGTGTTCTGCAACTTTACTGAATTCATTTATCAGTTGTAGTAGTTTTTCAGTAGAGTCTTCAGGGTTTTCTGTAGACAAAATCATTTTAGTCAGCAGAGACAGTTTTACTTCTTCCTTTTCTATTTGGACATATTTTATTTCTTTATCTTTTCTGATGGCTCTAGCTAGAACTTGTAGTACTATGTTGAATGGGAGTGGTGAGAGTAGGCAACCTTATCTTGTTCCTGATCTCATAGGAAAAGATTTCAACCTTTTACCTTGGAGTATGTTAGCTGTGGGCTTGTCATATATGGCCTTTATTATATTGAGTTATGTTTCTTTTATACTCACTTTGTTGAGAGTTTTTAATCATGAGAGGATATTGAGTTTTGTCAAATGTTTTTTCTGCATCTATGGGTATGATCAGATGATTTTTATCCTTTATCCTATTCATGTGGTATATCACATTTATTGATTTGAGTATGTTGAACTATCTTTGCTTCCCAGGAATAAATTCTCCTTGATTATGGTATATGATCCTTGTAATGTGCTGTTGAATTTGATCTGCTAGTATGTTGTTGAGAATTTTTGCCTCTGTACTCGAGATTTTGCCTTGTAATTTCTTGTAGTGTTCTTATTTGGCTTTAATATCAGGGGCATGCTGGCCTTGTAAAATTAGTTTGGGAGTGTTCCCATCCCCTTCACTTTTTTGGAAGAATTTGAGAAGGATTGGCATTCATTCTTCTTTAAATGTTTGATAGAATTCACCGATGAAGCCATCTGCTCCAGGGTTTTTCTCTGGTGGGAGGTTTTGGATTACAGATTCAGTTCCCTTACATGTTATTAGTAAGTTCAAATTTTCTTTTTCTTTATGTTTTGTTAATAGTCTCTTTTTTATTGCTGAAAAATATTTCATTATCTGGATATACCACCGTGTTTATCCATTCACCTCTTGATACCTTGTTTGCCTTCAGTTTTTGGCAACTGTGAATAAAGCTGCTATAAACATTCACATGCAGATTTTTATGTAGACATACATTTTCAACTACTTGGTTATATACCTAGGAGCACAATTCCTGACTCATATGGTAGGGCTATGTTTTGCTTTCTAAGAAACTGCCAAACCATCTTCCAAAGTGGCTGTACCATTTACATTGCCACCAGCAATTAATGAGAATTCTTTTTCCATATCCTCAGCCGCAAGTACTTGTTATTGTCAGTGTTTTGGATTTTAACCATTATAATAGCCAATAGTATCTCATTGTTTTTTTTTTAATTTGCAATTCCTCAGTGATATAATATTAAGCATTTTTGTATGATTATTTGTCATCTTTATATCTTCTTTGTTGAGGTCTCTATTCAGATTTTTTGCCCACTTTTTAACTTGGTCTTTTATTTTTTTTTTAAACATAATTGCCTTTCATTCTTTTAATATATTTACAATAGCTATTTTACATTCTTAGTTTACAAAATCTAGGAGCTGGGCCCTCTCAAAGCCATTTTCTGTTGGTTGCTTTTTTTTTTTAATAGTTCTTGTTTTTATTTTTAAACCTGACTTTTTTGGATTACCCCCATGAGTCAGTATAAATTGGTGGTCAGCCAGTGATGCATCAGAAGAGCTCCTTATAGATGCCTTGAACCATTAAGTTTCTACTTTTTACCAGGGGAATTTTTTTTTTTTTTACATGGAGGTATATCTCAAACTTCATGCAGTTTATAAATCCAGCCTAGGTTTCATTGCTTACCTTCAGAATCAGCCAGAATTGAGTGACTGGGGCCTTCCAATGCCCCTTTTCTTTCCTGGGCAGTTTCACACCCCTGTACATGCATACATACATCCAGATCCTCAAGAATACTTTACAGTCTTTCAAAGTTCCCTGTGTTTACCTAGTTATCCAGATCTTCCTTTTAGATTTTTAGCCGGGCTCTGGTTTGCTCCAAACTGAAATCATAGCCTTAGGCAGCTGTGATGTTATCAGCCTAATCCCCATGGCTTTCTCAAAGGCCCTGGGGAATGAGGATTTTTTCCTAGACCTGAGCTCTGAATCAAATCAAATGATAACGCCACCCTGGGAATGGAGATTTTCTACGGAGCTGTTAGTTTGGGTCAAAATACTGTTTGTTCTTGGGGATGGGGAATTTAATGAAGCGCCTAAAGATCCATTGGCTGTGTTAACACAGGCTTTCATGGCTACCATACCTCTGAGCTTGGGAGGGAGGGATGATGACACTAGCCTCAAGACAAAACTTTACGGAATCTGGTGTTCCTACTGCGCTTCATTAGTTTCAGTTGTAATCGATGCTTTTCAGTTCATTCTGTGCCTTTGGTAAATTTCCAGTGTTCTGATCTGGTACTTTTAAAATCTTTTGCCAGTATTTTGTTGTTTTTATAAGGGAGTGGGTTCACTAAAGTCCTGGGTATGCTGTTCCAGACGTTGATTTGTTGACATCTCTGATTTTGATAGAAAAACAATGTCTCTCTGAGACATTGCTTTAATTTTTATTATGTAGATTGATTGTGGTTTATAAATGACACATAAAGCATTAGTACTTTTTCTTCTTGCAGAAACTTTTAAGCATACATTTGGGACAATTTACATTTTTTCTTTTTCAGGTTCCTATTAGCTCTGAATCTACAGATCCATCTGATAATACTGAGGTACAATCTTTGACATGTCAGAGAGAATGCAGTAAAACTGTGAACACCGAAGCCTTAATGACAGTATTTCACCCTCAGAATTTGGAGACTCTTAATTCCAAAATGGTAGGAAAACAAAATACTTGAATCTATGGACTGAAACAGTTGATCAAAAATAAAAATCTTAGAGCAGATTAGAAGGTATCACAACTGAAAACTCTTCTTTTGGTGCTTAAAAACGTTTTCTAGCAAGTATTATTGTGTGACTTCTTTCATTCCATTACACAAAAGGGCTATTACAGAAAAAACAAAAAAACAAAAGGGCTGTTATCAAGAATTAATGAAAATTGAACATTGGGTTTTATTTGCATAGGTTGTCAGTAATCCTAAAAGCAAGGTGATTGAGGGATAATGATGATTCAGAGCTTTATCGCTGAAGTACTGATGCTTTTCCCATTTTTATGTGAATTTAGGTAAGAATTAAAATAGCAAATTAAAGCTGTTATGCTCACGTGGATTCAGAAGAGTTGTGATGAGTGGTCCAGTGTTTGACCCCTCTGTGAATACTGATTTTGATTTTCTGTGTTCTTGATTTCCATAAGTATTGTGTCACAATGAAGAGAGTTTTCAGATTGTTTGAAAGAAGTTAATTTCTCACCATGTTTACTTGGTTGATTTTTTGTTACAGTTGAAAGAAAAGATGAAGGAACAGTCATGGAACATCCTATTTACAGAATGTGGGCGTGGTGTTAGCATGTTTCGGACCAAAAAGACTCGAGATCTGGTTGTAAGAGGGATTCCAGAGACCTTAAGAGGAGAGCTCTGGATGCTTTTTTCAGGTATTACATATATTCACTTTATTAATAGACATTAGCTATGCCCCTTCTAGAAGTTATGCACTAAGTAAAAATAATTATAATGATGGCTAGAATAAAGTCTCATTCATCATGAATGCAGATTAGTCAAAAAGTATAAGGTAGTTCCGTGTATTTACGGGTGAATCCACACATCTATTGTTTGAGCAAATTAGTTTATTAGGCAAGATACAGCTAATTGGGGGTATCTCTATCTCTACCTTCAAAGGAAACTTAAACGGGAAAAAACAGTTCATGAAAATTCTATTGGATAAAATTGGTATCCTGATGTTATAGATTCTAGTGAAGCCTTTTCTTTTGTTTGTACTAGGACATCACTTGAGTATAAAGCTAAATTTAAAGTAATCCGATTCTTTATGTATATATGCAAAGAGTAGATTACATTCTTCTTCTTTTGTATGTTAATGCAATCATCTATACAGGTGCTGTTAATGACATGGCTGCTAATCCTGGCTATTATGCTGAAATGGTTGAGCAGTCCTTAGGGACCTGCAACTTGGCTACTGAAGAAATTGAACGTGATTTGCGTCGCTCCCTGCCTGAACACCCAGCCTTTCAGAGTGACACTGGCATATCTGCTCTGAGGCGGGTACTCACTGCTTATGCATACAGGAATCCCAAAATTGGATACTGCCAGGTATGACTTCATTATGAGCCCATCTGTGTGCATGTTCCAATGGTAAAATCACATTAAATAGAGCTCCATTAATTTGAAAATTGTGATAAGAAGGACAGAGAAGCCTGAGATTGATGGGAGGTATTATTAATCTAAGTAGATGGTAGTGGGAATACTTAAGAGAATTGATATTACTTCATTTTTCTTTTACATTTAACAAATATTTATTGAATTCCTGCTCTGTAAAAGATACTGTGCTGGAGCGCCTGGGTGGCTCAGTGGGTTAAAGCCTCTGCCTTCGGCTCAGGTCATGATCCCAGGGTCCTCGGATCGAGCCCCGCATCGGGCTCTCTGCTCAGTGGGGAGCCTGCTTCCCCCCTTTCTCTCTGCCTGCCTCTCTGCCTACTTGTGATCTGTCAAATAAATAAGTAAATAATCTTTAAAAAAAAAGATACTGTGCTAAGTGCTTAAGACTGTATAAAGATGAATCATATAAGGAGCCTGCCCTTGAAAGCATACAGACGAGTAAGTATTAAAACATACTCATTGGCAAATAAAAAACAAGTGGGCAAAATTAAAGAAATGTGAAGTTCTATTAAGATTTATAATAGGGATAAATTATTTTCATCTGGAGGAATCAGAAAAGGAGGAATCAGGGAAGAGGTCACTTTTTTAGGTCTTGCTAATTGGTGAATTTTGGATGTATGGAGCTGGAATGAAAGAATGTTCTAGGTAAAGGGATCAGTGTAACAAAACACAGGGAGGTAAACATGGATTATATATAGAACCATGTTTTGTTTAGTAGAAATGTAGGGTGAATGAAGCAAAGTAGAGAAAAAAATCAATAAGGTAGTTTGGGATAGGTCAGGAGTTTGAATTTTTTTATAGGTAGTGGGGGAAATCATTGAAAAAAATCCTTTAGGAGCACACTGTATTAATTAGGGATGCTAGATTGCTAACAAAAATAATTTCAAAGAGGTAATAGCTTAAACACAATAGAAGTTTCTTCAAAGGAATAAATAGAGAAGAGCAAGTATTTAAGTCAGTAGGCAGCTCTCCTTTATGAAATTATTCAGGGACTTAGGCTGACAGCAGGCCCTGTCATCTTCAAAACATGGCTTCCAAGGTGCTCTTTCATTACCATTACCCCCACAGGAGTCAGGAGAGAGCATGGAGAAACAATTGTGGTAGATTTTATTGGCTTGTAAGGCCTAGAATGTGTATACATCACTTCATCCACATTGTGTTGGAGGATCTTGGTCTTATGACCACACCTATTTATAAAAAAGTCTGCAAAATAGAGTGTGACAGTGTATATGTGTCCAGATTCTATGGAAAAATGGGAGATTGGATTGTGGTGGATAGCTAGTACTCTCAGCCACACATTGCTTTATAATCAGCTGAGCACTCATAATGATTATGTATCAATCCTATCTATTCATTAATCTTATCAATAGAGAATTTTTTTGAAAAGCAGTTTAAGTGAATGAATCACCTAAAT
Organism: Enhydra lutris kenyoni; assembly: GCF_002288905.1. Taxonomy (NCBI): domain Eukaryota; kingdom Metazoa; phylum Chordata; class Mammalia; order Carnivora; family Mustelidae; genus Enhydra; species Enhydra lutris. Next base: position 1,904,414 of record NW_019154167.1, on the reverse strand, counting down.
CACAAGTATTTACAGTATTTTAGGATCTCTGAGAGGTAAGAAGTGTAGTGCTTCTTTCCTCAAAGAATGAACACTCACAGAGTCTATGACATTATCTATATGTAGTAGTGTAGAGCCACCTTCAGAGTAGGTGGCAGTTGCTTTTGACTTCTTAAAGATTAGAGGGCGCCTGGGTGGCTCAATCAGCTAAGCATCTGACTCTTGGTTTCTGCTCCAGTCATGACCTCAGGGTGGTGGGATCAGGCCCATGTCAGGCTCCATGCTCAGCACAGAGTCTGCTTGAAGTGCTCTCTCTCCCTCTCCCTCTGCCCCACTCACACACATGCACTCTCTCTCTCACTCACTCCCTCAATAAATAAATAAAACTCTCTAAAAGATGAGAATAAGGTTAGAAACATGGAGGGCAAGAGGAAAGTTATTCTGAGTTAAGGTAACAATAAAAGCAATACCATTCAGGTGAGAATAAGCCTGTCATGGAGATCAGACTGGCTAGGTTCATGTTGGAATCAAAGAAGTAAATAAGTTTGTGTGGGACAAGATCATGGAGAATCATTCAAGCCTGGGAAAATTCTGAATTTGATAAGCAGGTTTTGTTTCTTTTGATCAAGAAGCCACGTAAGCCATACTGACTCATTAGGACTAACTGACTAGCTAACTTTATTCATCTTTCACTCTGTCCTTCCTCCCTCCTTTCCTTCCATCTATTTAATCTATTTTCTTCCTTTTCTTTCTTCCCTTCTTCTCTTTTCTCTTTCCTTTAATCTCTATATATAGATATATATATATAGATAATCTATATATATATAGATTCCTTTAATCTTAATGGATATATATAGATAAATTAATGGATATATATACAGATAATCTATATATATATAGATTCCTTTAATATATATATATAGATATATATAGATTATCTATATATATAGATATAGATATATATAGATTATCTATATATATATATATATATATATATAGATAGATAGATATAACTCACATACCACAGACTTTACCCTTTGGTGTTTTTATGATATTCACAATGTCATGCAACCACTATTACTACCTAATTCCAAAACACTTTCATCACCCTCAGATGCTCCATTAAGTTGCTCCCCATTCACCCCACCCCCAATTCTAGGCAATCACTAATCTACTTTTCCACCTCTGTGACTTTGCCTGTTAAGGACATTTTATGTAAATGGAATGATAAAATGTATGGTCTTTTGTGTCTACTTTCTTTCACTTAGGGTCATCCATTTTGTATCATGCATTAATACTTCATTCCTTGTATGGCTGAATGACATTCCATTGTATGGATATACCATATTTGTTTATTCAATGATTGATGGGCATTTGGGGTTATTTCAATATTTTGGCTATTATGAGAAATGCTGCCATGGATATTCATGTACAGCTTCTTGTGTGGACATTTTTTTTATTATTTTGGGTATATACCTAGAAGTGGAATTGCTGAATTATATGGTCACTCTATGTTTAACATGTTGGGGCACTACCAAACTATTTCCCAGAGACGGCACCATTTTATCTTCCCACCAGTAATGTACTGAGGGTTCCAATTTCTCCACATCCTTAATAACACTTTTATTGTCTCTCTTTTTGATTATAGCCATTCTAGTAAATGTGAAGTGGTAGTTCATTGTGGTCTTGATTTGCATTTCCCTAATAAGCTTATTGACTATTTGTATATCTTCTTAGAAGAAAAGTCTATTCAAATCCCTTGCCCGTTTATAAAGTTATGTTCTTTATCTTGGTACTGTTGAGTTTTAATGGTTCTTTATATATTCTGGTTACCAATCCCTTATCAGATATAATATTTGCGAATTTTTCTCCTACCTTGTATGTTGTCCTTTCACTTTCTTGATGGTGTCCTTTAAAGCACAGAAGTTTTAATTTGATTTAATTTAATCTGTTAAAGTTTTTTTAAAGCTTTAATAATGTCCAGTCTATCTGTGTTTCTTTATTGTATGTGCCTTTGATGTCTTATCTAAGAAGCCACTGCCTAATCCAAGCTTAAAAAGATTTACTATGTTTTCTTCTATGAGTTTTATAGTTTTGATGATTAAATTTAGGTCTCTGAACTATTTTGTGTTAATTTTTATATATGGTATATGGAGGGAGTTCAGCTTCATTACTTTACTTGTGGATAACCAGTTGTTCCAGTGGTATTTGTTGAAAAAACTATTCTTTCACTCATTGAATCACCCTAGCACCCTTATTGGAAATCAGTTGACCATAAATATTAGGGTTTATTTCTGGACTTGGAATTCTATCTCATTGATTTATATTTCTGTTCTTATGCTAGTATCACACTTTTTTCTTTACTACAGCTAGGTGGTAACTTTTGAAATAAGGAAATGTGAGTCCTATATCTTTATTCTTTTCCAAGATTGTTTTGGCTCTTTTGGGTTCCTTGCATTTCCACATGCATTTTAGGATTAGCTTGTTAATTTCTGGGAAGAAAAGAAAAAGCCAGCTGTGATTTTGATAGTCATTTATGTTGACTCTGTAGGTGAACTTGGGGAATACTATATATGAACAATTAAGTCTTCTAATCCACAAGCACAGGATATCTTTCTTTCCCATTTATTTAGTTCTTTTTAAATTTCATTCAAAGTTGTTTTATAGTTTCTACTGCCTAAGCCTTGTACTTCCTTTGTTAATTTTATTTCTAAATATTTTATTCTTTTTGATATAGTAAATAGAATTGTTTTCTTGATTTAATTTTTGAATTGTTCACTGCCAGTATATAGAAATAAGATTGATATTTATATATACTAATCTTGAATACTGCAATCTTGCTGAGCTTATTAAGTTTTAGTAGATTTTTTGTGGATTCCTTAGAATGTTCTACATATAAAATCATAGACTCTGAATGGTGATATTTTTACTTCTTCCATTCCAATCAGGATATCTTTTTTTTTTCCTTTTTCTTGACTAATTGACATGGCTATAACCTTTGGTACAGTGTGGAAGAGAGGTAGTGAGAATGCATATTCCTGTCTTACTATTTATCTTAGGGGAAAGCAGTTAGTGTTTCATCATTAAGTATGATGTTAGCCGTGGGTTTTTTGTAGGTTCTCTATTAGGTTGAGGAAGTTTCCATATACTCCTACTCTGTTGAATGTTTTTATCATGAAAGGGTGTTGGATTTTGTCAAACAATTTTTGTCCATTGAGATAATCATGTGATTTTTTTCCCTTTATTCTATTAATATCCTGTATTATTACATTGATTGATTTTCACATGTTGAACCACCTTGTATTTCCAAGATAAATCTCACTGGGTCTTGGTGTATAATTCTTTTTATGTGTTATTAGGTTCAGTTTGCTAGTATTTTGTTTAGAACTTTTTGTTCATAAATTTGAACATAGAATTTATGTTCATAAAATATATTGATACAGTTTTCTTGAGATAACTTTGGTTTTGGTATTAGGGCCTCATAGAATGAGCTGGGTAGTATTTCTTCTTCTCTTGTTTTTTTTAAGAGTTTATAATGAATTAATGTTAATTCTTCTTTAAATGTTAGGTAGAATTTGCTAATGAAGCTATCTGTCCCTAGAGGGTTCTTTGCAGGAAATTATTTCATTACTAATTCAGTCTCTGCTTGTTATAAGTCTATTCAGATTTTTTTATTTCTTCTTAATTTGGTCTCTGTAGTTTGTGTTTTTCTAGGAATTTATCCATTTTATCAAGGTTATCTAATTTGTTAGCACATTCCCTTATAGTCCTTTTTATTTCTGTTAAGATTGGTAATAATGTTCACTATTTTCTGATTTTAATAATTTAAGTCCTTTCTCTCTCTGCTTTTTATCTTTTTGGTTAGTACCCCTATGGATATCTCATTCCCCAGCTTTTCATTTTAACCCTTTCTTAGTCTGTCCTTTGACCCAACTGTTAACCACTGCCTCAGCAAGCCACAGATGTGTTCAAAAACTGCCTCCAGTTGTTTTCAACAAACACTCTGGGGGAAAGGCTCTTTGCTTACCATGAACCCTGTGTTAGGTCAAGTAAATGCAGCCTTGTGAGTGGGGTCTTTCAGTGGAAAGAAACCATCAGAGAGGTCAAATAATGACAATTATGTGGAAATGGAGCTCCTAAAGAGCTCTAGCCCCTGTATGTTCTGTAAGGTGGCTGGCTGCTAGGTGTTTTTAACCACGATTGCTGAAATGTTGGTTTTTAAGACCACTATGAAGCTGAGGAGGGAGGCTGGGTATAGGGCAATTTAAAATGCCAAAGAGCTCACTTTTTAATGAGATTCAGCCATTTTATTAAATAAATGCTTTCTGAATTGTTCTAAGATTTTGGTTAATTTCCAGAGTTCTGAAAAATTGATTCTGACAATATTAGCCAGTGTTCTTGTTGCCTGTATAGAGGAGAACATTTTCAGAGGGACTTACTCTGCCATTTTCACTAACACCCCCGCCCATTATGACTTCTTGAATAGGAAACTTGATGGAGTAAAAAGTAAACTTGAGGGGAGCCTAGGTGGCTCAGTCAGTTGAGCATCTGACTCTTAGTTTTGGCTCAGGTTGTGATCTTAGGGTCCTGAGATCAGCCCCGGATCAGGCTCCATGCTCAGCAAAGAGTCTGCTTGAGATTGTCTCTGTCACTCCCTCCACCCAGCCACCCCTTCCACTCCCCACCACACACCCGGCCCTCACCTGTTGTGCTTGGGCACACTCTCTTTCTCTCTCTCTCAAATAAATAAATAAATCTTTTAAAAAAACTAAACCTGAGGTCAAATACTGTGCCAGATCTAGCAAATAATCGACATCCTTAGTACACAAATCTATAAGAAAAGTATTAAAACATAAAAATGAGCAATGAACATGAAAAGATTAGTTATAGAACCAAAAGTACAGATGGATTAATATAGCCTAAAAAAGAAAGTTCAGCCTCAAAGAAATTAAAGTTAAAACCATGAAATACTATTTTCACTATCAAATCAACAAGGACAATTATAATTATTACAATTCTCAGTATTTAGTATTGGCAAAGAAGCAGTGAAATAAACATTCAAACACTATTGGTCAGAAATATAAATTGGTAGTCTTTCTGTAATACAATTTGGCAATAATATCATGTCTTTAAAAGTAGTATATTCTTGGGGCTCCTGGGTGGCTTAGTCAGTTAGGCATCTGCCTTCAACTCAGGGTCCTGGGATTGAGCCCCTGCTTGGGCTCTCTGCTCAGTGGGAAGCCTACTTCTCCCTCTCCCTTTGCCCCTCTCCCCCACTTGTGCATTCTCTGTCTCTGTCTCTCAAATAATAAAGTTTTAAAGATAAAAAATAAAAATAACATTCTTTGATTGAATACTTTCATTGCTGTATATCTTTCCTGAGAAAAGAGTAAAACAGTTGGATGAAGATATATATACAAAGATATTCATTGCTGTGTTATACATAATGGTGAAAAATTGGATCCAAACCAAATGTCCAACAGTAGTAGAATGGTTAAATAACTTATAGTATATTCAATTTACTGGATTATTTCATAGTTATTAAATACACTGCTTGAAAAGAATTATTTAATGTCATCAAAAATGTATAATGTGATGCTTAGTGAAAAAAATCAACAGTTTGGTCCAGATTTTAGAAGGCGGAAAAAGGAAGGAAAAGACACACACACACACACACACACACACACACACACACACACACGCACACACATCAACTTGTTAACAGTGGTGATCTCTGGGTAGGTAAGATACAGGAGATTTAATTTTCTTCACACATCTCCAATTTTTCCAGATTCTATATATTAAAGTTTTATTCCTTTATAGTAAAAGGATTTGCTATGGCCAAATGTTATATAAAAGTAATGATCTGATATTTGTATGCAAGATAGATTAGAAGGAGAAAGTTAGGGTGGAATAGAGAGGATAAAGCAGATCTAAGGCATTTTATAAGAAGAAACTCTAGGCTATAAAGACAAATTGGATAAAGGATTTCTAGCGTGATGAAAATTAGGATAGCAAAGAAGAGAATCCTATTTAATAGAAAAAAGAAGTTTAGTTTGAACACAGTTGAGGATAATTGACGTCAATTTGAATATCAATTGAGGATGATAGAAGAATGTTCTATAGGTAGTTGAAAATACTGACGAATAAGGAGGGCATGTATTACATGGAGCACTGGGTATTGTGCATAAACAATGAATCATGGAACACTGCATCAAAAACTAATGATGTATTTTATGGTGACTAACATAGCACAATAAAAAAAATACAGATGAAGTTTCTTTCTCCAATTTTAATGTGTTTTTGAGCATTATGTTTTTTCCCAGATTTGTGATAATTAAGATATTTTACTCATTGAAATTGTCTAAAATTATAGAGGTTTTACTTATTTTGTTCTACATTCGTATTACTGCTTTATTTTCTTTGGATTTGCTGTTAAGTAACTGATCAGCCAATGTTAGCCTAAATTCACCTTGTTTTGCTTTGGACTGGCTCAGAGTTCTTATATGTTTCTATTATGATTATTTTTTCATAGTTTTTATTGCTGAAAACTAGGGTTTGAGGAAGAAATGTAATTATCACCCGAACAATATTTATTTATTTATTTATTTATTTATTTATTTTTTGTTTGTTTATCATTTTTTTTCTGTGAATTTTAGGCAATGAACATCTTAACTTCAGTGCTGCTTCTGTATGCAAAAGAGGAAGAAGCTTTTTGGCTTCTGGTTGCTGTGTGTGAACGAATGTTGCCTGATTATTTTAACCGTCGAATCATTGGTAAAACACACACATACATCCCATAGATAAGCACATATTTCTTTTCTAAACAATTTATATGTCTCTTGTCTATCCAATTACATATCAAATGGGAGAACTGATCAATTAGGTTTTGAAATATACAAAATGCAAGCAGTATCAAAATGTCACTTCACATGCTGAAGAGAAGTGCTTTTTGTACTGAATATATGATTGGAAAGATTGTTTAATACATTGCTTTTCTAAGACAAAATACTTGGTCCGTTTCTTAATAAAATAGAAATTTTAGGTTTACCTTCTCTATTTTGCTGAAACAGTGGTTATCTAAAGTATCCAGAGCTACTGGAACATTGTTAATTGTTTCTTGATGAGAGGTAGATTTTTAACCAGCTTAAAGTCTCCATGTTTGTATGAACTGTATTCATATTTGCCAGATTTGAAAGAAGGATCAAGTTCTTGGTTAGTTAATTATATAATATTTTCTTTAGTCATCAGATATTTATAGATGTTGACACTACCACAATACCATATGTAGTCTCTGCTTTGTGCCCTTGTAAGCCTTCAGTATCATGGCTGGGTTATTGATTATATTGTCTTTCATTACAGTTTGTGTATTTATCTTACTAGATAAATCTACTAGATATTAGATCTACTAGATATTAAGCCATTTGAAGATGAGGCTATTTCATTAATTGGTATATTTCTTATGGTACCTATTACAGGTTTCTGCACATAATAAAGATTCAATAAATTACTCTTCAAACAAATTTGAACTGAGGTTCTCAAGTGCTTCTTGATGCATGACACTTTGCTAGCAGATAAAGAGATGTGTGAAATACAGAAAAGGCATTGAAGAAGTTCATAATTTAAGCAATAGAAATGAGATATATTGGCATACTAACAAGTGGGAAGGTCTCAGAAACAAATCCTTTTGAAAGGTGTTCATTTTTAAACTTCCTTTTATGTTTGCCAGGTGCCTTGGTGGATCAGGCAGTTTTTGAAGAACTTATCAGGGATCACCTTCCCCAGCTGACAGAACACATGACCGATATGACATTCTTTTCCTCAGTTTCTCTCTCATGGTTCCTCACACTTTTTATTAGTGTGCTGCCTATTGAAAGTGCTGTGAATGTGGTGGACTGCTTCTTCTATGATGGAATAAAGGCTATTTTACAGCTGGGACTGGCAATACTTGACTATAATTTGGACAAACTGCTCACATGTAAAGATGATGCTGAAGCCGTGACAGCTTTAAACAGGTACTGTCAGAACCATAGTGTTTCAGTCTGGAGAGCCGCTTGGAGATGATGTTGTTCAGCTCCCTTATTTTACAGATGTAGAAACTGAGCCCTAGAAACTTCAAACAATTTGCCCAATGCCACAGAGCTAGTTGCATGAAAAATCTAGGACTTAAGTCCCCTTCTCTGTTTCCAAATAGAATACAATAAGAGTAAATCCCTTTTGAAGTAAACCACTTGGTAACATACACATTTATACTGCTGTTGTTGGTTCAGTATGCTGGGACTTCTCATAGTTCCAGTTTGAGCCATGAAGTGTTATTGTGTAAAAGTGACTTGAAGGGGGAAGAGTAGTTGATAATGTTAAATATCCAGTGGAAGAAATTGTTCTGGTTTTCAAGTAATTTCAATCAGGTAGGCTGAGTTTTATTTATCCAGTGCTTTTTCTGTGAATGTTACTTTATATTGGAGCACTTGTGTAGTGTGTGTATGTGTGTATGTGTGTGTTTGTGTGTGTGTGTGTATATACCATATATGTGTGTGTTAAATGAATGAATATTTGATTAGGGTAACTGCTGGAATGATGCATCAAATACCATTTTGTACAGAATAAAATCTAAACACTGAGAGCATTCAGAACATTCAGAATACTCTGTGTTACCTTTCTTATTTCTCCTCTCCTGCCTCTACATAGTCTATATTCCACCCTTACTGGGCTATGTGGTGTTTGCTGAGTACTTTCTGAGCCTATTTGCTTTCCTTGTACTCTCCTCCCTGCCTCTGAAATAATTTCACCATCCCATTCCCTGCTCCCTTGTCCTCCTAATTCCTAACCATCTTCAAATTCCACTTCTTCATAAGACCATCCTTTGTCCTCTCAGTTGACACTAACCTCTAACTAACTAGGGAGAAATTAGCTGTTACTTCCTCTTGCATTTACTTCCACTCATTCTTATATTACTGTTACTTTTGGATAGGTTCTTTGACAATGTCACTAATAAGGATAGCCCATTGCCTTCAAGTGTTCAGCAGGGTTCAAATGTGAGTGATGAAAAAAGCAGTCATATGAAAGTGGATATTACAGATTTGATTAGAGAGTCAAATGAGGTAAGTTTTTTTAATACCACAAATATAATTACATAGTATAATTTAAATGATTGGTACTATAGTTCTATCTCTAGTGGCATGTTAAAAGTAAGATGATAATACGAGTAAAGACAGAATTTAAAATCCAATTTCACTTTATTTGTGTATTTTTATTGAGGTATAATTGACATGCAATATTATATCAATTTCAGGTGTACAACATAGGGATTCAGCATTTGTGAACTGATCACCACAATAAGTATAGTTATCATCTGTCACCATACAAAGTTAATACAATATTATTGACTGTATTCCCCATGCTGTACTTTATATCTCCATGGACTTATTTATTTTACAACTGGAACTTTGTACCTCTCGATCCTCTTCACCCATTTTGCACCCCCCCATAATTCCCTTCCCATCTGGCGACTACTGCTCTGTTCTCTGTATATATGAGTCTGAATTTTGTTTTGTTTATTTTTTAGATTCTACTTATAATTGAAATCATGTCATATTTGTCTTTCTCTGTCTGACTTATTTCACTTAGCATAATACCCTCAGGTCCATCCATGTTGTTGCAAATGGCAAGATTTCCTTCTTTTTATGACTAATAGTCCACTGTATAAAAGCGATTTCTGTGAACTGTTCCTAGGTTATATAGCCTCCTGTGCTTCAGTTCGCTATTCTTTTTTTTTTTAAGATTTTATTTATTTATTTGACAGAGAGAGAGCTCATAAGTAGACAGAGAGGCAGGCAGAGAGAGAGAGGAGGGGAAGCAGGCTCCCTGCTGAGCAGAGAGCCCAATGCGGGGCTCGATCCCAGGACCCTGGGATCATGACCTGAGCCGAAGGCAGAGGCTTTAACCCACTGAGCCACCCAGGTGCCCCCAGTTCGCTATTCTTTAAATGAAACGAAATTCATTTGCTTTCACAGGTAATGACCACTTTTAAATATCTATCACCATATAAGAAGGTGAAAATTATTCTCTTCTTAGAAACTAAGTATTTTTTCCAATGTTCTTGTACTTAGGCTAGACAGATAGTAGGTGGAATTCTCTCCAGTAAATATATAGAAAAACTGAAATGTGGGAGGTGAAAATTGGCATAACCACTGAACAAGTTAAGAAAATAGCTAGAAATAGAACCAAGGCCTCTGAGAATTGAGTCTGGTGAATTCAATTGTAGGAGAAGTGGATATTTATTATGAATGAGTATCTACTGAAATCATATTTTTTGCAGAAATATGGTAATATTCGCTATGAAGATATACACAGCATGCGCTGTCGAAGTAGGTTATATGTCATACAGACCCTAGAGGAAACGACAAAGCAAAATGTGGTGAGTATCTCTACCCAATGAGGGAGAAGCAATTGGAGTAACAGTTTTTTTTCCAACTTCCTTTAAAAAATCGACACTCCATGTAAACAAAATGAATATAACTAAACTTTTGAGCTAGATCCTTGCCACAGCTTAGCTTACTCTAAATTTTTTTTAAGAGGAAGTAAATTATTTTCTTCTAGTTGAATTATGTTGATTTCTCCAAAATGTTTTGTTATTTGACCTTTACTGTCGAATGTTATGATACAGGCATTTAAGCATAACACATTTGTGATGTGCTGCATCAGTAAGAACAGCGGACCGACATAGCAGTTAGTGCTGCTAATATATATTATTATCCTCAGAAATCTAAGACACAGTGAAAAAGATATAAAACTGTGTTTTAAATACTCTCCTTTCATTATTAGGGTAACTACATAAGAAGCTGTTAGCATTGGTTGCCTCTGGTGAATGGGATTAATAGATTGCTGGTTGGAAGGGAGAGAGTTTTACTTGGGTGTGTATGCATCCTTCTGTTTGAGCTTTTATCATAAGCTTGTATTGTTTTTGTAAAACTACTTGCTTAAAGACCATGTCCTCAGAGATGCCAATCTGGGAAAATAAACATTTCTGAAGATTCTAGGTTTAGCTTTCAATTAAATAATTCAATGATGTTACTGTGGTGTAGTTGGCATAAGCCCCCTTGTTTTGGTTTTCATGTGTGTGGGGAGTGATATAGTTTTTTAAATGAGATCATATCAGTTACTTTGTTCTGCATCTTACTTTTTTCACTCAGAAATATATGATGGTCATTGCATATCAGTACATATAGACCTCCCTTACTTCTCTTAACATACTGAAAATACACCATAGTATGGACATACTATACAGTTGACCCTTGAACAACATAGAGGTTAGGGGCCCCAGTTCCCTGTGCACTCAAAAATCCACCTGTTACTTTTGACTTCCCAAAAAATTAAGTACAGTTGACCCTTGAGCAACATAGGTTTGAACTATGTGGGTTCACTTATACGTGGATCTTTTTTGATAAATATAGTACTGTGGATGTATTTTCTCTTATGATTTTCTTAATATTTTCTCTAGCTTATTGTAAGAACACAGTATGTAATATACATACAAATACATACAAATAACATACAAAATATGTGTTGATCCACTGTTTAGGTTATCGGTAAGGCTTCTGGTCAATAATGGTCTATTAGTAGTTAAGTTTTGGGGGAGTCAAAAGTTATATGTTGATTTTTGACTGTGGGGGGGTATTAAGTGCTCCTAAACCCCAAGGGTCAACCATACTAGTAGCCTATTGTTGACCAGGAGCCTTACTGATTCACTCAGGTTCAAACATTTTTTAAAAATGAATATTGAATGTTAACTTTGATCAAAAGACCTTTCCATATCTTGCGATTATATATTTTTACAGCTTTGTTAACGTAGTGGATTATATTAAGGAATTCCTAATGTTAGGCTTCTGTTGGATTCTTGAAATGAATCCTATTTGGGTCATGTCGTATTGTTATTTTAATATTCTGTTTTGATGATTTTGCTACATAGCTATGTTCTTTACATCTCTGTTAAAGTGACACTGGCTTACAGTTTTCTTTCTGTGTGTGTGCTAACTTTAGTTTTCATATCAGAGTTGCACTCATGTCATGTCAATGAATTTTGAAATAAATTATATTTTACTATGCTTGAGAATAGTTTAGATCACATGGGAATTATACATTACCTGAAAGTTTGAGTAATTGAGCCTATAAAACCATCTGGATCTGCTGCCTTTTGGTAGAAGGCAGATTTTTTTATTACCTTTTCAGTTCTATCAAGAATTTGTTCTTCCTGGGTTACTTCGGTATTTTAACTTTTTTCCTAGAAAATTATCCATTTCATCTAGACTTTCAGATATCTTGGTGTAAAGTTTCTAGAATTCATTCAATAGATATTTAATGCTACCTCCTCTGTGCTGGACACTTTAAAAGTGACCTCTATACCTATGTTTACATTATCATTTTACTTCTCAATGATGTTTATTTTTGCTTTATTTTATCACACTTGCCAGGTATTAGCCAATTTTACTTTTTTTAAAATTAACCAACTCTTTGTTTTATTTATTGTTTTATTTATTATTTCATTTATTTTTAATTTCCAGTTTTACTAATTCTTTTATCTTTACTCTTTTAAATTTCCTAAATACCAAACTCATTGTACCATTGATGCTTATTCATCATGTAGTAGGATAAAGCTGCATATTGTCTAAGTTTATTACTTCTTGGATTATGTTACTTGGCACAGAGCGGGGAATGCACATCTCTCCCAATGTCTTTGAAGTGTTTAATGACAGCCCCACTTGATGACTTCTCAGAGGCAAGAGAGGAATATGTGGAAGGAGACTTAGAATACTGTTGCTTATATTTATAGACATTAAATGGATGTCCTTTGGCCATGATCTCTGGGTATGAAGTGATGAAGGCTAAAGTACATGTCAGAGTAGAACTGAATTGTAGTCTATGTACAACCTTTTTAAAGGCAAAATTGGCGCATTTATCTTTGTTATTCTTTTAAAAGGTTAGAAGAAAATGATTTTATTCTAGCAAAGGGAGATTTCTCAGTGGATTCAAGAAGAATTTCAATACTGAAGTATTAAAATCTAAATTGTTTTTAATCTTTTTAAAGCTGCGTGTTGTATCACAAGATGTGAAATTGAGCCTTCATGAATTGGATGAACTTTATGTCATCTTTAAGGTACTGTTGTTCTTCTTCAAGTGAAAAATAATACTTTTAGGCAAAATTTTACCACAACCACTCTTAAATATTTTATCTTTAATTCTTTTAGTACGCATGCTTAAAAAAATAATTTTATAAAATTATTTCTTATGACTTACTGACTTTCCTCTTTATTTTTCATAGAAAGAGCTGTTTTTTTCTTATTATTGGTGCTTGAGTTGTCCAGTACTGAAGTACCATGACCCCAGTCTGCCATATTTGGAACAGTATCAGATTGACTGCCAGCAGTTCAGAGTGTTATATCACTTGTTGAGTCCCTGGGCTCATTCTGCAAACAAAGATTCACTAGCCTTATGGACATTCAGATTATTGGATGAAAACTCTGACTGCCTTATAAACTTCAAAGAATTCTCCTCTGCAATTGGTAGGATGATGTCCAGTAATTTTTTTTTAAAGCCAAAAATAAAGCTACTCCTAGAAGTACTTAGTAGTGCCTGTTATTGCTAATTTAGTCAGATTTTATCAGCCTGAGTTACATTATCTCCAGCTTGAGCAATAAGTGGACCTTTTTCTGGGTTTATAACTGAAACTAAGTATATTGGTCTCATTTTGACTCAGCCCTCTCAGAAAAACAAGCTGTTACATATGGATGTTTTAAAGGTTAACATGAAGGAAGAGAATATCTGTATCTTCCCCCACTCAGGCACACGGATACTTCAAAAAGAGCTTCTTCACCCGTCAGTAAAAATCAACCACATAACCTAGAAAATTGGTAGAGAAGTAATCCAACAAACATGTTGTACCTGTAGATCGTTCACCAGTTACATTGTTCCTTTGCTTTTCCAGAGACCCCAGCATACTTTCTTACCAGGAATTGCCCCTTGAAGAGTTGTTCTCTCCTCAGATGAGGCGTAAAGCCTCATTTAAAAGAAAAAAGAAAATTTAGGTTGGGGGGAAGGGAAATCAGGCGAGCACTTTTCCTTCTGATAAAGGGTATTTTGCTTATACACTTGAAGGAGAGAATCTGGCTGTCTAGGTGATGGTTTAACTGTTACCTTAAGTAACAGAAGGTTTTTGAATCCTAATTACTGGCTAATATCTGTACCTTAATTTGTATCACTGGAATTGATTGAATGATCTTTGAAAATAATGATAATTTGTCATTGAATTTTATTGAACAGATATAATGTACAATGGAAGTTTCACTGAGAAACTTAAGCTGCTTTTTAAGTTGCATATTCCTCCAGGTAAGAGCTTAACAGTCTTTAGTGGTGTACAGGAGTTGATTCCATTTTAACAAGTATAATTGCAGATATTAAATTTTAATAAATAACATAATTTTCAATATGATATCAGGTCATTACTTCACTGTGGCCCATGGATCATATGTCCAGTACTTTTGCTTAGTTACAGTGAAATCTGTGGAAGAGATTCTCTGTAACAGATGGGTTCACAAGTTTCACAAGTTTCCTTCCAGCAAACAAAGATAGTAGTTTAATGGTAGGTCATGTATAAGAACTACCTACCATTTGAATATTGGTATAATATTGAAATGTGATATTGTTGTTATTGTTGTCAGTTGGGGAGTAGAATTTAACTCTAGACAAACTGCCAAACTTGTGGAATACTGTAGATTATCCAGAAAAAAATGAGACTAGGCAGCAGAAATATTAAACATTTGGAAGAGGAAGCAAAATAAAAGCTACCATTTATTGAGCACTTGCTCTGTTGAGGCATTTACTTTACAGGTATTCTTTTACTTAATTCTCACAATATCCCTGAGAAGTGGTAATGTCCTTCCAATTTTGATGATAAGGAAACTAAGGCTCAGAAAGATTAAATTATTGGGCCAAGATCACATAGTTAATAAATTGCATAGCTGGGATTCAAACCGAGGTCTGACTTCAAGCTCAGGTTTCTTTCTATTCTACCATATTGCCCTAATGTTACCATATAATGCCAGTTTTCTTCAGTGTTTTCCACCGACCTTAAGAGGCTTTCTCAGGCTTGGTCCATATTTTGGGAAAACAGTCTTAGGTTTTAAGCTAAAGGAACATTGCAAAAGTACCATTTAGTTTAGATAGGTTTAATTCACACAAGCAAACAGCACCTCATAATTTGTCTAAAGCCACACCTGGGATTTCTTTCAGAGTCTTCCCAGGATAGCCAGGAACCATTCTTTACCAGACCAAAAATCTAAAAGCCATCTTTGACTCTTCACACACTCAGATCACAAACAGAGCATTAAAAACCAAAGCTAAACCACCTGATAATTTAATTATGAAGGACTTTACATTGTCAAGTCAAATTACTGTTAGAATGTTTAATGTTGCTATGGAATGAATATGCTTTCAGTAGAAGATCAGAAATGGAAAGAAAAAACTACTGTGTATCTGTTACAGCACTCAACTTCATTTTGCCTTATTATTGAAGATGTTCTTAAATGACTGAGGTTATATTTTCAGAGATTTTAAAATGCCAGGTTTTCTTAGTTTTCTCAGAAAACTCTTAGAAAGCAAGTAAGAGAACTCATGGAGCTCAGAGTGATCAAGTACTTCTTGTTATTTCCTATAGAGTAGTACCACTTCTACATTTCTTCACAAATGTCTTTCTTATAGTGACCTTTTGTTTAACTTTCTGCCCCCAGATTTCCTTGACCAGGAAATTGTTATTGTTAGTAAATTGATTTGGGTTATCTGTTTTCAGCTTATACTGAAGTGAAATCTAAGGACCCTTCACAAGGAGATGAACTTTCCAAGGAAGAATTACTTTATTTCAGTCAGCTCCATGGTAAATATCTGTTAAAAATGTCTTTTTTGATGAGTAGTCACTCACAGAGATCTTCCTGGCTTAAAAAATTTTTTACCCAGCTACCATTAATAAAATTTGAGATAATTTTACTTTATATTTCTTTTGTGCTACCATAACACTTAGCACAGAGCTAAATGCATGGTAAGTGCCCCATAAATATTTGACTAATTAACTGAAATGTGTTTTGGGTTTTGATTTATGGAAATTTTTTGTCTACTGGAGGATTAAAAAGAAAATGCATTTTGTTTCTTCTTTATGTTGCAGAAATTTCTAAAATGTATCTGACCATTTTCATGCCTTGTTAAAATACAGTGAAAACAATAGAATCTTTGATGATTGAAGGTCATAGCTATTATTCAAACAGTGAATACTTATTATAAATCACTGTAGGTGTAGGAGACAGGGATGAGTCTGTCTCCAAGACATAATTTGGAAGTGTTATGAGCTCATTTTTGAGTCCTTCGCCTTTTTTTTTTTTAATAAACATGAATGTCTTATAGAGGGATAGGTGCTGATTAATATATGTTTATAATTACTATATGTTGGTGTTTGAATATTAAGTTTGAAGAGTCCTTATAAATCAACTCATCAAATCCCTTAATTTATATGGGTAAGGGCATGGAGACCCAGAATAGAGAAGTGACTTGTGCAAGAGTTCACAATGCGTTATTGCCACAATCAGGATTAGTAGCTCAATCTTCTGACCTCCCGCATGCTTTTTTCCCCTAATAATAAAAGTAACACAATTTAGTTTGAAGAAGGTCATAAGGAAGAAAATACCACCCAGAAATAAATAATATTTGGTATACTTCTAGGATTTTTTTCATAAATATTTTTCTATAAAAATCTCTACTGTAGGGGCACCTGGGTGGCTCAGTGGGTTAAAGCCTCTGCCTTCGGCTCAGGTCATGATCTCAGGGTCCTGGGATGGAGCCCTGCTTTGGGCTCTCTGCTCAGCGGAGAGCCTGCTTCCTCCTCTCTCTCTGCCTGCCTGCCTCTCTGCCTACTTATGATCTCTGCCTGTCAAATAAATAAATAAAATCTTTAAAAAAATGTCTACTATAAAAGTTCTTGAAATTTTTTCTTCTGATGAGAGGAGGTCATGTCAGCTAAAATTGGCTTCCTGAATTGAAGAAAATAACATGTCCCTAAGTCTTTATATAAAATATTATTTTACTTTCAAAAGGTATTTACTTGTTAAATATTTTACAGAATGCAATTTTTTTTTCCTGTAGTTTCCAAGCCTACAAATGTGAAGGAAGCAGAATCACTAAAAAACAGCCCAGAAAAAGGTACTATGATTAGGAATATCATTTAGTTTAAGTCACTCTTTTTGTGAATAGGGTTAGCTATAAAGGCAAATAGTGGATTCTGTTTAAAGGTTATTGATTTGTCCTGAGAACCTTTTCACTTTTCTGTGTGTGTTTAACAATTTAACCTTTCTTGTCTTGATAATTAAGTCTCAGAACTTACAGTCAATGACCCATATTCATTTAATTTTACTATTTTGAAAATATTTATTTTCAATTATGAGAGTTAGTAGATAATAAAGGAAATTTAAACAGAAGTCTTCATACCCCCACTGAATTCCACCCTGAAGTAAATGTGAAAACATTTTGTTCTATATCCTTTCCAGACCCATTTCTGTGTATACACACATACAGACATCTCTCTTCTATTAAAAGAAAGAAAGAAACAAAGAAAGAAAGAAAGAAAGAAAGAAAAAGAAAGAAAACATCCCATAAATACTGTTCTACAATTGGCTTTTTCAGTTTTGTGATACATCATGGGAGTTTCCCTATCAGGAAACTGGATCTGTCTTATTCTTTTTAATGGGTATAGAGTATTCCATTCTTTGGTTGTACCGTAACTCAATAACTAGCTCAATACTGATGGATATTTAGGTCACTTCCAGTTATTTGTATTACAAACTCTGTTGGAACAAACATTTTATATTTACGTTGTAGAATACTTTTATACACATTTCTTTAGAATAGGATAAATTCATAGAGGTATGAGAATGCTGTGTCAAAGAATACGTACATTTAATATTTTGATCAAGGCTGTCAAATTGCTCTCTAAAAATCCATCATCCTTTTTATGTTTTTGAGTAATATTTAGTCAAAAAATAATGAATTGCTAAAGAGCTATTTAAATACAACAGCATCTTCCCTAGGTTGTTCAGTATATCTACCTAGTTTTCCAGTGAGTTTTAAGTAATTATTAATAGTCACATTAATTATCTTCATTAAACTCTTCAAAGGAAATGAATGGATAGTAGTGTTTTGAATTTTTTTAAGAAGAGCCACCATAGACCACTTCAGAATCTGCATATAAGAACATCATATAGAAGCTATTTTAAACTTAATAGTATGCATGAGAACATCTAGGTGAAATTTACATTGTCAAGTCAGGGTGTACTGTTTAAAAATGAATCCTTCTCCCTCTCTCTTCACATCTTCCCCAGTCCCCAGACTTACCAAAGTAAAAGTTTTAGTTTAATGGAAATGGAGAACAGATTCTGAAAGCCAGTGGGTGAGATAAAAAGTAAATTCAGATAATTTTTGGGGTTATTAATAGAATCTCACATCTTAATGAAATAATTTCCAATAGTAGTTATTCCTTCTGAGATTTGGAGAAATAGAGTGGACTGTTCATTATGAAATGGTTTTATTCCACTCATACAGGCAAAGGAAAAGTTGATATTCAAGCATATCTAAGTCAATGGCAAGATGAGCTTTCCAAAAAAGAAGAAAACATTAAGGATTTACCAAGAATGAATCAGGTATAGTATTTTTTCAAATAAAAATTTCTAGGTTCTTGTTTGTTTTTATGAATATGGGTGTATTCAGCTCTAAAATAGCTAACATGCTATTACAAAAATAGTTAAATATTCTACGTATCATCTCTGTAAGTTTCAGATGTGCACAGAAGAATAGCAAATTTTTAAATGATTTTCTGCTTTCATGCATTTAATGCAATGTTTCCTATTTCCAGCTTTATTAGAAGTGTTCATTTATTCAGTAAACATTTTTTTGGTGCCTACTAGATGACACACCCAATGTTAGGTACTAGGAGTAAGAAGTTACTAAAATAGGTCACATGCTGGTTTCTGATCATCTTGTATTTGAACCTGCTGGAACAATACTAATGACTACTACTTGACAAAATTCCAAATCCATCTCTTAAACTGTTCAGTTTATGTTCTTATGTTTTTTAAATTAAAATCTGTTGGTGTAGATACTGAGGATTTCCAGAACTTTACCAAAATGAGAACAATCAAACTGCGGTATTCCTCGTGGACTGGGCAGTATGGTAGCTGAATAAGTACTTTTTAAAATGAATCAATATGATGTTCTAAAATTTTTGTAAATAAGCAGTGCTACAGACTAAGAAAGAGAAATAAAACTTAAGAGTTTGGTACTATTTAAGTACATCCTTAATCAAAATAAATAGTACCAAACTCTGAATCCTTATATTTGCTTTTTATTTACAGAAAAACTTTTCTGTTAGGATGATTGACCTATTGTGTTAGAATCAGCTTTTTTTTTTTAATTGACAAATATCTTTTAGGAATGTCTATGGATTATCTAGGGGCAGTTAGCAAACACACCAATTTATTTCTCCACTTGGGTCCCACCTCAGCCTTCAAAGAGAAACATGTCTAAATGGACCTTGTACTACTAGATAGTTTCCAAAACATTCTTGCATAAATTTAAGTCCTCCTAGCTGATCTGCCCACTGTAGCCCTTTGGAGAGATTAAGGGGAACTCCTTATTAAGCCTTTCATTAAGATTGGTTAATGAGGGGCGCCTGGGTGGCTCAGTGGGTTAAGCCTCTGCCTTCAGCTCAGGTCATGATCTCAGGGTCCTGGGATCGAGCCCCGCATCGGGCTCTCTGCTCAGCGGGGAGCCTGCTTCCCCCCTCTCTCTGCCTGCCTCTCTGCCTCCTTGTGATCTCTCTCTCTCTCTCTCTCTCTCTCTGTGTGTGTCAAATAAATAAATAAAATATTTAAAAAAAAAAAAAAAAGATTGGTTAATGAATGTATAATTCACATGTAAGGAAATAGGTGAATTTGCCTAATTAAAAGGACCACTGGGGTGCTTGGGTGGCTCAGACAGTGGTTTAGCATTTGACTCCTGGTTTCAGCTCAGGTCGTGATCTCAGGGTCCTGAGATCAAGATCTGGCTCAGGAATCTTCCTCTCCCTCTGCTGCCCGCAAAATAAATCTTTTCTAAAGAAGTACCATCTAACATTGAAGGAATACTGACAGGTAAGCTGCCCAAGAATTATTGTATATATATGTGTATAATGTACTCCCATTAGGCAACATCTGAGAAGATTTAAAAGGCATTTTCCTCCATGGCTTATACCCATCTCTCTAGAGCCAAGATTTATTTAGGGAATTAGTCTTTAGTTTTTTGCAACTTCTATGGTGAGGGTTAAATGGTATGAATTCTAAATAGGAGACTGTTTACTTCTAAGTTCTCTTCTTTTTGCTAAAGCTAATATCAAATGTGGTATTTCTAACTTATATCTTTCAGTCACAATTCATTCAGTTTTCAAAGACTCTATATAACTTATTTCATGGGGACCCTGAAGAAGAGTCGCTGTATCAAGCCATTGCTGTTGTAACCAGCCTTTTGCTCAGGATGGAAGAAGTTGGAAGGAAACTACATAGCCCTACAGCATCAGCCAAAGAATTCTCTGGTACAGTCTGTGCTTCTGGAGGACCCAGTGAGGGGAAAACAGAGAGCCACTTGAAGAAAGATCCCTCCTCTTTGAGGGAAGAACCTCAGTGGTCATTTGCATTTGAACAGATTCTTGCGTCTTTGTTGAATGAACCAGCATTGGTGAGGTTTTTTGAGAAACCCATAGATGTAAAAGTGAAACTAGAAAATGCAAAAACCTCTCAATTAAGCTGTAGAACCAAGATGTAAATCTCTTAACAGGAATTGCCTATTATAGACATGTTTACTGAGATTCCTATAGCTGTCAGTTTGATTCTTGGGAATAGGGATCAGGGATTTATCTTGTTATCGGTGTGTTTGAAGGTTTAAAAAAAAGATGTAGAAGCACCGTGATTCACTGCTTTGTGGTAATCTCTAATTTTGATATTCTTCATTACAAATGAACTTTTTATAGTTCATAGGATATGAAATATCAGGGGAATATGCTAAATGTTACCACCAGAGGGCACTACTATATCACTTTTAGTAAGAAAATTCCTAATTTGTACTGCTATTTACATATGAATTGCTGACGATTTTGAAAATGTAATGCTGACGTGTCATTGATAAACCTTACTTTCCATATTGCCTCAGTCCTATTAGAAGCTTTGGAAATCCAGGCCTTTAGATCTGTAGCCTTAATTATCTAAGTGATTACAATACGGAAACCTCATTTTCAAGTTATCTAACTGAAATAATACTAACTTTTTAAAGTTAATATCATTCAGTTTTATAATAATGAATGGTTTTTTAGTAACTTCTACATTCTTCCTACCTGAGAGCGGTTCAGAAGCTGCTGACACACTTCTAACTCTGTGATAAAAACAAGTCAAGAACTCAAAATTCTGGACTAATATAAGGAGAAAAAATGTTGGATTTAATTTTAAGCTGGATAAAGCCAGTCTCTTCAGAAGGGTTAAACAATTTGGTTAACTATATAGGTCTCTCATTAGACTGAGCAATTACTTGAAATTCTTCTAAGCACTGCTCTTTGTGGCATTTGTTTCAGAGTAGCCTGTGACTGCTTTGGTTCTAGCTTTAGATTTTGAATTTTCACCAGTCATGTTTTAAGCTGCATTAAATAGACTGAATTACGGTGTTAGTCTGGCAAGTTCATAAAGTATACTTGTCTGTAATGATAGTTAAGGTAGTTGCTGGTGTCTATCTTAGAAGTTTTGACCATCTGTTTGATTTAGATGTGTGATTTCTATATTTCATGCTTCTTATATTTCAGTCATTACAATGAAAGCCCATTTAGAGCTAATGGGCTTTTGTTAGCACTTTAAAGAAAAAAAACAAAAACAGGCAAACCACACCTATTCAATCTTCTGTGCTGTTTTTGACAAGAGCAATTTATTCATCAATTGATTTAGGAGATTATGGGGAGAGATCATCCTTTGGAGCTTCTGTTTTCACAAAAGGCTTTGGTTTTAAACCCTTTGACTTTTCAGATATGAAACAATAAAAGGGCAAAAATTCTTTATAGAGTATCCCAAGACATCTCCCTTTCTGGAAAGGAATTGGTATAGTCAGCCTCTGACAAGAGTCCACTGTGAACAAGGCCTAACACAAAGGGATTCCTCATCACAGAATATGTTACTTTCAAAAGAGATTCAAGGATTTTAAGTTGATCCTTTAAATTTCATAAATTGGACTTGGCCAAATACTTACTAGTGTTGTCTTTAAAATGATTTGGTCAATTTTTTCTTTTCAAGGAAATTATCACTTAAAGATACAGTTGGTAAATAAGCATCTATGCCTTTTCTTGGAAATAATTTGCTGAAATGTGTCCAAATTTTAGAGTTTACTTAATAGTTTATATGTAAACTATCATACATCTGCTATTTCGCAATGATTGTTTAATTATAGTAGCTCTAGAAAGACACACGGTTTTATGCTTATATATAAAGGGACTATTACACATACTTTGTTGAATATTTTGTCAATTATATTTACAAAAAAGATACTTTCTTAAAAGCATATGTCACTAATATTTCATATGATTTTAAAGTCTGAATATTAAAGCTCAGCCTATATTAATTAAAATTAAATACTTAGATTTTTGAATTGCAAAGTGGTTATAAATGCAAGTTTAAAAGGCAAACATTTATTTTCTGAGTCTGCAGGAGAAATAAGATGAACACATAGTTTTATAGCTGCTACCTTGTTAAGCAAATGAGTTGTTTTTAAAATTAAAAATCTTATGTTGTTGTGTTAAACTGAACCACTGGGTTATACCTTATATATTAAATTAAATGTGTTATAAGGTGGCTTTACTTGTCTTTATAAAAATAAATATTACAGGGGTGCCTAGGTGGCTCAGCGGGTTAGACCTCTGCCTTCAGCTCAGGTCATGATCTCAGGGTCCCAGGATGGAGCCCCGCATCAGGCTCTCTTCTCAGCAGGGAGCCTGCTTCCCCCTCTGCCTCTGCCTGTCTCTCTGCCTACTTGTGATCTCTCTCTCTCTGTCAAATAAATAAATAAATAATCTTTTAAAAAATGAATTAAAATAAATAAATAAATATTACAAATCTACTACAGTAAACACGAAAAATTGTTTACTAAAAGATATTACTCTTGGGCGCCTGGGTGGCTCAATGGGTTAAAGCCTCTGCCTTCGGCTCAGGTTGTGATCCCAGGGTCCTGGGATCGAGCCCCACGTCGGGCTCTCTGCTCAGCAGGGAGCCTGCTTCCCTCTCTCTCTCTCTGCCTGCCTCTCTGCCTACTTGTGATCTCTGTCAAATAAATAAATAAAATCTTAAAAAAAAAAGATTACTTTTACTTATTACTACGTATTTTTATTCACACTTAACTCAGTTATCACTTGAGGACTTCTCTATTAGTTAAAGTTAGGTTGCAGAACACAGAATTCACTCTAGGTAAGGCAGAAAAGATTTATTACCAGACATTAAGTGGCTTACAGAATTATCAAGAGGACTGACTCTAAATTGAACTTTCAAGAACAGCTTCCAAAACCACACCACAGAACCAGGCCACCAAGGGAGTTGCTAATTCTTCTGTCATTAGGAAACTGCTACTTCCTGCTACCATGATATGAAGCCAACATCACAGCTGCTACTCACTGATCCATGCTCCACCTGCTATGATTTATAGCAGCAAAAGAGATGCCCAGCATCCCACCTCTTACCACCCACAAGCTAGTGACTAAATTGCAATAGAACAAGCAAACATCTTCACAGCCATGTTTACCAGCAGAAATGGCAGCAGCCTAGCCTTCGCCTCCCTTCTGCCATTCAAGTCTCATGAGTGTGCATCTGATTGACCTATAATATATCCAGAATCCTAGTTGCAAGGGAATCTGGAAAATATCCTTGCAGCTTTTTTAGCCTCTGCAGTGCAGGAAGGGACACCAAGAGGCCAGAATGGACACGGAGCACTGCATTTGTTTTCTATTGCTGTGTAACAAGTTACCAAGACACATTTATCTCACCATTTCAGTGGGTTAGAACTCTGGGCTCAACTTAGCTGGGTGCTGTGTTTAGGCTCTCACGGGGCTGCAACCAAGGAATCAGCCAGGCTGGTTCTCACGTAGAGGTTCAACTGGGGAAAAATCGACTTCGATGCTTACTTAGGCTTTTGGGAAAATTTTATTTCTTTATGGTTCCTTAAGGCTGTCCTTGGCTCCTAGAGGCTTCGCTCAGTTCCTAACAGCTGCCCTCAACTTCTTCAGGCTGCCCACAGTTCCTTGCCATGTGGGCTTCCCCCAAATGGCCACTTACGTCATCAATCTAGTAAGGAGTGTCTCTAGAACAAGACAGTATCTTATATAATGTAACATCTCCCAGTGGCAGCATCTCATCCTTTTTGTCATACTCTGTTGGTTAAAGGCAAGTGGGTTAAAGGCAAGTGGTTAAAGACCCACTCTCATGGGGAGATTACACAGTGGCATGTACATCAGGAAGCAGGGTCCATAGGGGGCGTACCCTAGAGTCTGTCCACTGTAACTGTCCACTGTAAGCACCTCTCTATGTTATCCACCTCTTTTACCATGCAACATACCCTTCTTTCCATAGCTTCCCATAACAGCTAATAACATCAGTGGCAAGCTGCTACCTGTCGAAACATAAATCCTCATACAAACACAAATACGTTAATCCTCTCTCCTGAGGGAAGATCCGCTTTTCTATTGGTCACTTTGGATCCATGGATGAGTGATACTTACTTGTCCTAATTCAATCTCAGTCCCATCCTGATATACTGTAACGTGTGAACTAAAAGAAAAAAAAAAAAAAAGAAGTTAGTTACCATAAAACTCACCTTATATAAAACTGTAGAGGGTAAGTAGGGGAATAAATTGATTACTATATAGAATTATGTACTTTAAAGAGAAAGGAAGAATAGCTATGGGTATCTACTATAGTCCTCACTTCTGCAACTACTCACGAGGCTGTACTTGTGTTTTATTTTTTTACTTACCACACAATAAATTAACCTCCTTTTGCTGTACACTTCTATAATTTTTAACACAGGTATATATTCCTGTAACCATCATCACAATTACAATACAGAACAGTTCCATCACCCCCCCCAAAACTCCCTCATGCTATCCATTTGTAGTCACACTCTCCTCCCACCCAATGACCACTCATGTTTTCTGCCCACCATATAAAAAACCAGATGTCTTCTTTTCCAGAATCCTCACCTCCTATGGCCATGTGATCAAGGATTGGCTAATCAGATGCCTCTGCTTGGAATTTCTTAATATATAGCAGAGCAGGATGGAAAGTGGGGAATACATTCTGTGACAGTGGTGGCATCTTTGTATTAACACTCTGGTCCTGAGGTATTTCTTAAAGTGCCTTTGGATGCCCAGACTTTATTTCCCCTTTTGGGGGGAGCATCTTCGTGGATCCCTGAGCTCAACAGTTCAACAAAGTCTTTTTCTGCTTTTACCAGCCAGAATCCTTTCTTTGGCTATTTATTTATTTATTAAGATTTTATTTATTTCTTTGACAGAGAGACAGATCACAAGCAAGCAGAGAGGCAGACAGAGAGAAGGGGAAGCAGGCTCCCCGCCGAGCAGAGAGCGTGATGCGGGGCTTGATCCCAGGACCCCGAGATCATGACCTGAGCCAAAGGCAGAGGCCCAACCCGCTGAGCCACCCAGGCGCCCCTTCTTTGGCTATTTAAAGAAAGACTGATACCTGTGACACTGGGAGCCCTATACCACTAGATTCCCCCAAAGCAATGCAAGCAAATTATCCTGGTAGCTACATTCCTCGGCTTAAAATCACCAGTGGCACGATGTTTTATCCTTTATCTCACATTCTACTGCAACTTCCATTTCTGTTATCAGGACCACATCTTTCTCCTATCCCAGAAGCATCAAGCAATAGATTTTCTAGCTTCTAATTCTTGTCTTCCTCAGCAGGTAATGTCTCCTTTATGGCTGCTTTTAAGATCTTGGTCTTTGCGATGTTTCGCAGTTTCTTATGATTTTTTAAAGATTTTATTTATTTATTTGACAGACAGAGATCACAAGTAGGCAGAGAGGCAGGCAGAGAGAGAGGAAGGAAAGCAGTCTCCCCGCTGAGCAGAGAGCCTGATGCAGGGCTCGATCCCAGGACCCTGGGATCGTGACCTGAGCTAAAGGCAGAGGCTTTAACCCACTGAGCCACCCAGGCACCCCAGTTTCTTGTGATTTTTTTTTTAGATTATTTATTTATTTATTTGACAGATCACAAGTAGGCAGAGGCAGGAAGAGAGGGGGGAAAACAGGCTCCCCACCGAGCAGAGAGCCCGATGTGGGGCTCGATCCCAGGACCTTGAGATCATGATCCGAGCTGAAGGCAAAGGCTTAACCCACTGAGCCACCCAGGCGCACCCCCCACCCCCAGTTTCTTATGATTTATGTAGCTTTTTAAAAAAATGCTGTTTAGGATTAATGATTAAATTTTGATAATCAACTATCATTCTCCAAGACCCATATACCTTCTGCATAAGCCAAACAGGCAAGTTAAATGAGGATGAAATAGAAACCCCTCTCCTGCCTCCCGTATAACCACACACATCCTTCATAACTTCAGTGTGCACTCGTCTCTGTGATTTCCCCAGGGATACAGTACTGACAGATACAGCAAACCCTACGTGGCCCCTCCCATAAATAGTCCTTATACTACACTGTCGGGGAGCAAATGTGGCAGATCTGTCAGTTGCTTATTATGGCTATTTTTTTTAAATATTTATTTGTCAGAAAGAGAGCATGAGCAGGAGGCAGAGACAGAGGGAGAAACAGGCTCCCTGCTGAGCAGGGAGCCCGATGTAGGACTCGATCCCAGAACCCTGGGATCATGACCCAAGCCGAAGGCAGACACCGAGGTCTGCCATCCAGGTGTCCCTGAATATGGCTATTTTAAATATACATCCATAAACTAAGAAATGACCATATGAATATTTGCAGATCCACTGGACCTGCTGTAGATGGATTCAGGATAAAATTGTGTCTCCTGACTCCATAGGCCTTGACTCTCATCAGTGGATGACAATTGCATTCTAAATGGCCCTGGATAAGTGTGAATTCAGCATCAGTGTCCAGTGTCTAAAAAGTATGAGTATTTCTAGTTGCTCAGTCATGGTTACCCTGGTAAATGGTCACAGGCTCCTCTGGCCAGAAAGAAAAAGGAAAGCCAGAAAGACAATGTACTACCTGCTTATGTGGACTCCTTCCAGTGTACCTGGCTTTCCTTTCAAGGGCCTCTGGGTATGTGAATTGACTTAAGCCTGCAGGCTGGGGGAGAGGCCATGAATCTCCATCACAATGACTTAAATTAGATCTTTGTTCACCAGACACATATTTTGGCTACATGGATCAAGTAAAAAATTAGTAGGCTGCTCATTATTTTCCCTCTAAACAAAGGGAAGAACAATTAGCCACTACCAAACTTCTCTGCAAGTCAAAACATTCAGATTACGTCTCTGGCCATGCTTCTATCATGTTAACCATGCTCACCCCGTTTCTTGTCATTAAGTGCTGCCGCTTTGTCTTTGCCCGTCTAGGATCCCTTCATTCTCATTGAAATTAGCAAGTTCCTTTCAGTGGCAACATCTCTCATCTTTATCCCCAACCTACTGGAGACTACCATGGTAGCAAGTTTCAGGAATAATAAGGCTCCTCTTATCAATATATTTTTCAATGCCTTGGGGAAGAGAATATCCCCCGGGTCCTCTTGGGGGAAAATGGTTAGGATGTAGGTTAGTGGGTCATATACCATAAATGTACTCCATTGTTTCTATTTCCTTGTCTTTGGAGTATCTCTTATACATTATACCAAGGAATATCTGGCATGTCAACTTCATTTAATATGGGCTAATTTTCAGTCTTGTCTTCAGTCAGCTGAGCAAAAAAGAGCCATTTCCAACTGGGCAAACCAGGAACTGAATCCAGAATCCCTGGTAAGTATTCAGATGTTGATATATTCAGCCCAAACTAAAATTACATTCCTTCCTCCATAGTGTAGTGTTCTCAAAATACGTTCTTACACATATTCTGCAGATTTCTGCCATTATAAATTAACAAAATTCTGTAATTATATCCTCCCAGTTCAGACTTGTATTTGTACCCTTGGAGCATTCTGTGACTAAGTTATAGGTCTGGAAGCAACGAGAAGAGGTAGGGGTGGTACCTGAGGAAAACTGACATTCCCTTACAAGTAGCTTCAAGCAAGCGAACATTCCCTTCAAGCAACATTTCCTTGGTGGTTCAAGCAAAGCAGAACCAGCCTCATCAAATAGCATGCTTCACTGGCAAGTAAAGCTCATTGGTGAAACACTTAGAGTCATCTGAATTCACTCAAATGTCCCCATTTCTATTCTAGGGGTGTCTCTCTAATCAAATAAATGCCCTTACTTTCGTAAAAGTGACCTGACAAGGCTGTGAGTTTGGCATATATTGTAATTTAACAACCCATAGGATCAGATTCTAATTTTCAGCTATGCCAGCTCCATGTCAACAGTAGATAAGAGTATAGAAACTCCTAGTCCTCTGTTTAAATTTTGCGATTGCTGTTTTCTTTCTTAAACCTCCAGAGCACAGTTAGAAGTTATTCCACTGCACAGTCTTTGGGTATCATTAGCACCAAAATAATCTGTAGTAGCAGTTACCTGGTCCATCAAGCCTTGCCTTCAGTAGACACTTCATTATAGATGCCCACATGTGATAATTTGATTGGTTTGCTATTATGTGCCCTGGACTATAAACATCCCGTCTTCTAATCTTAACAGTATCATCACTGCTTTCAAACCAATCATGCTATCTAATCAATCTGACCTTCCTGCTTTCTTGAAATGCTGTTGCCTTTAAACCCTCCTGCTACTACATTCTTTATTGATCAGGGTTCAATTTCAGAGAACGGAAGCTGCTCTCGGTCTAAAGAGGAAGCAATTTTTTACAGGGTGTAAAATGGCTTAGAGAATCATTCAAGACAGCTGTAGAAACAGATGCTGAGCCTTCCAAATGACTCCCAAAGCCACATCACAAAGCCAAGCCATCAAAGAGTGATGCCGTCTCTCTGTACAGTCAGGTAATCTCCAGCTCCAGAATCGTGTTACTGTTGCCACAATCCGGAGGCCGTTACTATTACTGTCAGTTCCAGAAACATGCCACGTACAGTACAACCTTCACCAGCAAAAGGGGTGCCCTATGCTGCCTCTGGACTCCCATGTAGTTAATATCGAGACATGGGCACCTTTGCTAACTTCCCTGAAGAATAACTGAACAGGGGCGCCTGGGTGGCTCAGTGGGTTGAGCCTCTGCCTTTGGCTCAGGTCATGATCTCAGGGTCCTGGGATCCAGCCCCGCATCAGGCTCTCGAGAGCTCAGCAGGGAGCCTGCTTCCTCCTCTCTCTCTGCCTGCCTTTCTGCCTACTTGTGATCTCTCTCTGTCAAATAAATAAATAAAATCTTAAAAAAATATATCTAATCTGTTAAAACACAGCTCACCTTCTCCTACAACCAGCACTCCTTCCCTAGCTTGTTACTTCCCCAAATAAAAAAAAAAATCTTTAAAAATTCCTGTTTAGGGGCACCTGGGTGGCTCAGTGGGTTAAAGCCTCTGCCTTCAGCTCAGGTCATGATCTCAGGGTCCTGGGATCGAGCCCCGCATCAGGCTCTCTGCTCAGTGGGGAGCCTGCTTCCCTCTATCTCTCTGCCTGCCTCTCTGCCTACTTGTGATCTCTCTCTCTCTGTGTCAAATAAATAAATAAAATCTTAAAAAAAAAAAACCTGAACAACTCAACCGCTGTGCTTCTCAGCACAGGCAGCAGAAATGAAGCAAAAGCCACATTACACCTTCTAAATTGCATACCTATGCATCTGACTAGCTGAACCTAAATATTCAGAGCTGCAGCTGCAAGAAGTCTGGGAAGTGTGTTTGTACATGTGCTTTCTATCATCTGCATTACAGGATGACACTCTAGGATGAGGGCAGAATGGAGCTGAACACCAAGTCACCATACCTACTCTAACCTTCATCAAAGACTTAGTATTATTTGGCTGGAACCCCAATTCCAGGATCATAGGAAGCTCAGAGTTCTTTTGGTGATTTTGTTTCTCTTTTCTTATGTCTCTCTGAATCATTCTCTGCTTCTAAATGCACACAGGCTTCCTGAGGCCTCTAATCAGAACCTGGCCCAAAACTCCATCCCTCCACCATCTTCTAAAAGAAATCGAATCACACTTAAGCATATGATGATTTAGGCATTCCCCCCACCAAGATTTGTGAGGTTATAGGGGAGAAAGGCCATATCAAGCAGCACATAGCCATCTGCCATCTCATTGGGCTGCTATCTTTTTCCTCACTTCGCTTCAAGCCGATCCCTCAAGTTCATAACCTTCCACAAGTCCACACTCCACATATGACCCTCCTTGCCTTTTGAAGCACTTCGAGAAGCATCGGAAGCCCACCAGTCCTGTGTACATTTTCTTCAGGCTCCTTTGAAATTCCAATAAATAAAGTAGTTTTTTTATTTCATTATTTGTTATGTAGTTCATTAACTGTTATTGTTCTGATTTGTTAATCTTGTATCTTATGAAGAATAGCTTATGTCCTCATGTTTTGAAAAGGAGTACGAAAAGGAGAAAGAGTCAAGGACCCAGCACTTTGTATAAGACATGAGAAATATTTCGTTCACCCACACCTCAGGGACTTGGCTTTTTTGTGTCATTATTTCAGTAATTTATTAAGAGTTGCTCCCTATTCCCTGATGACTCATTAATGGTATCCTAAGCATCTCCCTCTAACGAGGGAGACTTGCTCACTTCCTTGCTTACCATTCCTGGAGGAATCTCCTCACAGGATTAAAATTGAAAATTGGAATTAGCTGTGGCTCTCTTCTTCCCAGTTATTAATTTTCAGATGCCCAGGCTAATTGTTCCTCTCCTAAGCCAACACCTGAATCAACAATATGAAAGTGGATGAATTCCAAATACTGGCTTTTGTCTGATTACCAATTTGTAAAGAAACAAAGACATAATATGGGTCAATGTTTTTCTTTTTCTTCAAATTTATTAGATTTTTAAACAATAAGAACAAAAGAAATATTCTTGAAAGGACAAAGCTATATTGATAAGGAATGGATCAGTGGCCGCCAGGGGTTAGTGGCAGGGGACGGTGTGGTTATAAAAGAAATTCGGGGGGACTGATGGAACTATTCTGTGTTCTAATAGTGGGTACATGAATCCACACATGTGTTAAAACTCAGACGTGTATGCCAAATGAAAAAGTCAATTTCACGTGTGGTAATTTAAAATAAAAAATTTCAGAAGAAAAAAAACCAGTTTTTTGTATTGCACAGGCTGTATCTAAAAACGTACATAAGGGACTCCTGGGTGGCTCAGTTGGTTAAGCAACTGCCTTCAAACAGGTCATGATCCTGGAATCTTGGGATTGAGCCCCACATCTGGCTCCCTGCTCAGTGGGGAGTCTGCTTCTCCCTCTGCCCCTCGCCCTCTCATACTCTTTCTAACGTGCCCTTTCTCTCATTCTCTCTGTTTCAAATAAATAAATAAAACCTTTTAAAAAAAATTAGAAGGTACATAAGATGCACATCTCAGTAATTTCCTCTGAGGAAGGCAACTGGAGAGATGGAAAACAGGTTGGAGAAATATCCTTATTCCTCGTTTACCTTGTGTTTTGAATTTTTAAAATAAATTATTTTATTAAAGTATAACATCAGTATACATTTAGATGAATTATCACCAAGTGAACACACCCAGGCAACCACCACTCAGGGCACAATATGGAATATTGCCAGTACTTCAGGAGCCTCTCCCTCCTGCCACCTCCCATTCATTATCTTTCTCTCTTCCCCAGAGAAAATCACAATCTTGATGTCTAAGACCACAGATTAGTTTCGCCTCTAGAAATTTATATAAATGGAATCATACAGTATATATTTCTTTTTGTTTGGCTTCTTCCTCTCAACATTATGGGACTCACTCCTATAGTATATCGGCAGTTCATTTCCTTTTATCGTGGTGTAATATTTCACTGTATGGATATATTATAAATTTTTATCCATTTTACCATTAATGGACATTTGGGTTGTTCCCAGCTTTGGAATATTTTGAATAATGTGGTTTCAGACATCTTTGTACTTGTCTTTTGTTGCCTCTATTTATATATCTCTTTTGGGTATATCTTTTACATAGCTAAGAGTGGAATTACTGGGTCAATAGGGTACATACATGCTCAGCTTTTTGGTTTTTTTAAAAAAGCTTTTTGGTTTTTTTAAAAAAGATTTTATGTATTCATTTGAGAGAAAAAATGAATTGGGGGGGGGCAGAGGGAGAAGCAGACTCCCCCCTGAGCAAGGAGCTAGACCTGGGACTCTATTCCAGGACCCTGGGATCATGACCTGAGCCAAAGGCAGATCTTAACCAACTGAGCCATGCAGGCAGCCCACATGTTCAGCTTTGACAGATGCCAAATGGTGTTTCCAGTGGCTGTACCAATTAACACTCCAATTGATCACAAATAATAGTTCTGGTAGATGAGTATCCTCTATCAACTTGGAATGGTCTTTCTTTTTTCATCTTAGCCATTCTGCTGAGTGTGTAATGTCATGTTGTGGTTTAATAAAATAAGATCCATTGAAGTATAATGTACATACAAATTAATGCACTCACTTAAAGTGCTTATTTTGATGAGTTTGAGAAATTTATATGCCCACACCACACTCAAGGTAGAGAACATTTTCACCACCCAAAAAAGTCCCGTTGTTCCTCAGCCAGGACAACCTTCCCTATCCTTAACGCCCAAGCCACCCTTGATCTGCTTTCTGTCATATAGTACATTTATCTTTACTAGAGTTTCATAGAAATTGAGTCACATAGTAAGTTCTCTTTTATGTCTGCCATTTCTTCTCAGGATAATGTTTGTAAGATTCATCTATGTTGTTGCCTATATCAGAAGTTAATTCTTGGGATGCCTGGGTGGCTCAGTGGGTTAAAGCCTCTGCCTTTGGCTCAGGTCATGATCCCAGGGTCCTGGGATCAAGCCCCGCATCAGGCTCTCTGCTCAGCAGGGGGCCTGCTTCCCCTCTCTCTGCCTGCCTCTCTGCCTCCTTGTGATCTCTGTCTGTCAAATAAATAAATAAGATCTTTTAAAAAAAGAAGTTAATTCTTTTCAGTATTCCATTAGTATGAATATTCCACAATTTGTATATTTATTCACTTGTTCATTGTCATTTGAGTTATATCCAGCTTTTGGCTATTATGAATAATGTTGCTAGGAACATTTGGGTACAAGTCTTTTTCAAAACATGTTTTCCTTTCTCTAGGTTGAATACCCAGAAATGGGAATGATAGGAGATATATATATATACACACACATATATATACATATATATACAGATATATATACATACATATATATAATATATATAAAATATATATATATAAAATAAATATTTTATATATATAAAATATATATATATTTTTTTTAATCTCAAAGGGAACTTCCAAACTGTTTTCCAGATTAGCTGTATCATTTGCATTCCCACCAGCAATATATGAGAGCTCCAATTGCTTCACATTCTTGCCAGCACTTGGCATTCCTAAATTTTGTCTTTTTAATTTTGGCCATTCTCAAGTGTGTGTAGTAGTATTTCATATTGTAGTTTCAATTTGCATTTCACCGATGACTGATGAAGTTCAGCCTCATTGAATATATTTATGGGCCATTCTTGTATCCTTTTGTGAAGAGTCTGTTAGACTTTCACTGATTTAAAACATTTTTAAAATCAGCTTTATTGAAGAGCAAATCACATACAATAACATTTACTGATGTTTAAACAGTCTGCGGAGTTTTGAAGAAACTTTACGCTCATTATAATCATGACTCCAATCAAGATATAGAACATTTCCATCAGCCCAGAAACTTCTCCCAGGCCCCTTTGAATAATCCCCTCCCTCCACCCCTGGCCCTTGGCAACACTGATCTTTTCTTTCTTTCTTTCTTTCTTTCTTTCTTTCTTTCTTTCTTTCTTTCTTTCTTTCTTTCTTTCTTTCTTTTCCTTCCTTCCTTCCTTTCTTTTTCTTTCTTTCTTTCTTTCTTTCTTTCTTTCTTTCTTTCTTCCTTTTTCTTCCTATCTTTCACACTGATCTGCTTTTTATCACTATAGTTTTAGTTTTGCTTTTTCTAGAATTTCATATAAATGGAATCACACAGGATAGCCTTTCTTTATTATAACATTTTATTCTTTGTATTCATATACTTTTAAATTAGCATTATTGAGATATAATTTATATACTCTGAAATTCTCCCATTTCAAATGCACAGTCTGATGAGTTTTAGTAATCTTACAGAGCTGTACATGTATCATCACAATCTAGTTTTAAAACGTTTTCATCACCCAGGAAAGAGAGTTCCTAATCTTCATTCCCACTGCCAGCCCAGGTAACAAATAATCTACTGTCTATCTGGCTACTTTCACTTATAATGCTTTTGAGATTCATTCTTGTGTTAGCCAACTATCGGCAGTCAATTCCTTTTCATTGTTAAGTAATATTCCACCGCATGGATATATGACAAAATGTATATCTATGCAACAGTTAATGTACATTTGAATCATTTCCACTTCTTGGCTATTATCAGCAATGTTGCTATGAACATTCATGGTACAAGTTTTGTGTGATCATATGCTTTCATTTCTCTTAAGTAGGTACCTAGAAGTGGAATTGTTGGGTCATATATACTAACACTACGTGGGACATTTTGAGAAACTGCCAAATTATTTCTCCAATGGCTGATCCATTTGACATTTCCACCATCAATGTGTGAGGTGTCCAATTTCTCCATATGCTTGCCAACACTTGTCTATTTTTTTATTGTGGCCCCTCTAGTGGATGTGAAGTGGTATCCCATTGCAGTTTTAATCTGTGTTTTCCTAATGTCTAATGATGTTCAGCATCTTTCTATGTTCTTACTAGCTGTTATGGGCTGAATCATGTCTCCCCAAATTTCATGAAGTGGAGCCTTGTCCAGCTGAGACACAGCAGTCATCAAGGTGTTGGGCTGCAGAGCACCGTGACCTGAAGAGGTAGATGAGTTTGAATCCACCCAGAACCCTACCACACTAGACAGCATCCTTGGAAGCTTGCTGAGGACTCCTCAGAGGCCTAGCAGAGTTGGGCCTGGAGACCCCAAGGCTGGCTAGTCCAGCTCAGAGTGGCTACCACTGCTGCCGTCAAATCATGGGTTGGGGGGGGGCATCCTGTGGTTCACTGCTGCTTCTGGGTCTGAGCCCAGCCAAGGGGAGCCATGGAGAGGGCTCTGGGTCTCTGCAGGAAAGGGGTTGCAGCCTGCACCTCACCACCCCCTTCTCACTGCCCATTCTTTTTTCAAACTGTATCTCTGAAATCCCGTGTGTAGTTCACACTGGCAGAACATGTGAACTTGAACTAGCCACATTTCAGGTATTCAATCATCAAGTGTGGCCAGTGACTACTGCATGGGACAGCACAGTTCTATGGCTTTACCAATATATTTTGTCACTTATTCTGTCATTTACAGAAAGAAGTATGATAGAATTGTCCTATGACTATGGATGTACCAACTTTAATTTCTATCCAGTTTTGCTTTAAAAATGTTGAGTCTAGGATATTGTGTACATCAAAATTTTTAAATTTTACCTTTTTCTGGTGATATGAGTCTATTGTCTTTGTGAAACAATCCTTGTTCTCTCTAGTTCACGCTTCCTGCATGAACCCCTTAATCTCACTCTCTTCATGACTTATTTGCTATAGTTGCTGCATAATTTAGTGCTCCATATTTTGCTGACCTTACATGACATTATTATTATTATTGTTGATTTATACAATGTTTACTTAAGATTTACCAACAGATTTACTATTTTTATTATTATCACTTCTTGAATCTCTAAGCTGCCATCTTGATCACTTATATTTGATATTTCTTTCAGTATGAATCTGCTGGTGACAGATTTTCTCAGTTTTTGTCTGAAAATTTTCTTTAGTTCACCTTCTTTTCCTAAATCTTTTATTGTAAGATCATTTGGGTTCACATGCAGTTTTAAGAAATAATATAGAAAAATCCCATGTACCTTTACCCAGTTCCCTTAAAGGTAACACCCTGCATGTATATAGTTCATACACCCTACACAGATACGGTACAATATCACAATTAGGAAATTGACATAGATTCAATACACTGACTTTATTGAGATTTCTCCTTTAATCATTTTCGTGTGTGTGTGTGTGTATTTCATTCTGTGCAATTTTATCACTTGTAAAGATTCTTGTGACCACTACCACATCCAAATACAGAGCAGTTCTATATCACAAGGCACTCTGGTCTTATCCTGTTACAGCCACATCTACCTCCCTGATGCCCACCCCAGCTTCTAGAAATCACTAATCCAGTGTCCTGTTCTAAAATGTTATCCTTTCAAACATTATATAAGTGGAACCATCAGTAAGTGAACTCTGGGGATTGGCTTTTTTCAGTCACCACAATTACCTGGAGATTCATCCAGATTGTTATGTATATCAACAGTTAGTTCCCTTTTACTCAAGAATAGTAGTCCATGGTATGGATACGCCCCAGTTTGTTTAACCATTCATGCATGGGGGTACATGTGGACTGTTTCCAGTTTGGGGATATTATAAATGAAGCTGCTATGAACATTCATGTACAAGTTTGTGTGTGAGCATAAATTTTCCTTTATCTGGGATAAACTACCAAGAGTGTAACTGCTAGGTTGTATGGCATGTACATGCTTAGTTTTGTGAAAAACTGCCATTGTCATTTCTTGGAGAGGCTGTAGCATTTTACATTCCCACCAGCGATGTATAAGTGATCTATGTCCTTGGCATCCTCTCTAGCATTTGGTGTTGTCACTATTTTTTATTTTACCCTGTCTGCTAGACATGCAGTGATATCTCATTGTGGTTTTATTATTTATTTATTTACTTACTTACTTACAGAGAGTGTGGGCTCACAAGCTGGGGGGAGGAACAGAGGGAGAAGTAGACTCCCCGCTGAGCAGGGAGCCCCATGCGGGACTCCAACCCAGGACGCTGGGATCATGACCTAAGCCAAAGGCAGCCGCTTAACTGACTGAGCCACCCAGGTGCCCCCCTCATTGTGGTTTTAATTTACATTTCCATGAGGTTAATGTTATGGCCTGAATTGTCCCCCAACCCCACCAGATTTGTATGTTGAAATCCTAACTCCCAATATCTCACAGTGTAACTGTTTGGAAAGAAGGCCTTTAAAGAGGCAATTCGATTAAAATGAGGCTGTTAGGGTGAGAACCTAATCCAATATGGCTGGTGTCCTTATAAGAAGAAAAGGTGACACAAAGGGCATGTGTGCTTAGAGGGACATTTATGCAAAGAGGCTGCAAGAAAGCGTCCAGCAGTCAGCCAGAGAGAGAGCTCTCAAAAAAAAAAAAAAGCAACCGTGCCAACATTATTTTGATCTTGGACTTCTATCCTTCAGAACTGTGAGATAATAAACTTCCATTATTAAAGCCAATTTGTAGTAATTTTTTTTAAAGAATTTTATTTTATTTTATTTTCATATTTTTTATTTCTTTTATTATGTTATGTAAGTCATCATACAGTACATCATTAGTTTTTGATGTAGTGCTCCATGGTTCACTGTTTGCATGTAACAACCAGTGCTCCATGCAATCCGTGCCCTCTTTAATACCCATCACCGGTCCAACCCATCCTCTTACCCACCTTCCCTCTAAAACCCTCCTTTGGTTTCTGGGAGTCCATAGTCTCTCTTAATTCATCTCCCCCTCTGATCTCTCCCCCTTCGTTTTTCCCTTCTTTCTCCTAATGTCCTCCATGCTATTCCTTATGTTCCACAAGTAAGTGAAACCATATGATAATTGACTCTCTGCTTGGCTTATTTCACTCAGCATAATCTCCTCCAGTCCCATCCATGTTGATGCAAAGGTTGGGTATTCATCCCTTTTGATGGCTGCGTCATATTCCATTGTGTATGTGGACCACATCTTCTTTATCCATTCGTCTGTTGAAGGGCATTTCTGCCTTTTCCACAGTTTAACTACTGTGGACATTGTTGCTATGAACATTGGGGTGCATGTAGAGGTTCCTCAAAAAATTAAAAATATAGGGGCGCCTGGGTGGTTCAGTGGGTTAAAGCCTCTGCCTTTGGCTCAGGTCATGATCCCAAAGTCCTGGGATCCAGCCCCGCATCGGGCTTTCTGCTCAGCGGGGAGCCTGCTTCCCCTTCTCTCTCTGCCTGCCTCTCTGCCTATTTGTGATCTCTGTCAAATAAATAAATAAAATCTTTCAAAATAAATAAAAATATAGTTACCCTATGACCCAGCAATTGCACTGCTGGGTATTTACTTCAAAGATACAGATGTAGTGAACAGTTTGAAGTATTTTGTTATGGCAGCTCTAGCCAGCTAATATAGGTACTGATGTTGAACATCTTCTCATGTGTTTATTTGCCAGGCGTTTATCCTCTCCACTGAAATGTCTCTTCATGTCTTTTGCCCATTTTCTAATTGGATTTTTTTTATTATTATTATTTTTTTTACTGTTGAGTTTTGAGAATTCTTTTTCATTTCTAGACATGAGGTTTTTGTTGTCCATGTGGTTTGGAAATGTTTTCTCCCAGTAGACAGCTTGTCTTTTATGTAATTCATAGGATTTTGATGAGGTCCAATTTGTCGATTTTTCCTTTACACTATGGTGATTCTGCTGTCAAGTTTAAGAATTATTTGACTACTTGCTGATCCCCCAAATTTACTTCTATGGTTTTCTCTAGATGTTTCAGAATTTTGTGTTTTAAATTTGTCTGCTACCCATTTTGAGTTAATTCCTGTGTGAGGTGGGGATTTAGGCTGAGGTTCATTTTTGGCCTCTGTATGTACAATGGTTCCAGCACCATTTTTTTTGAAAAGGCTCTTTTTTCATTGAATTGCTTTTGCACTTTTATAAAGAATCAATTGGACATATTTGTGTGGGTGTGTTCACTTACACTTTTGAAAGGTGTTTTTGCTGGACATCAAATTGTATATTGCTTTTTCATTTTTAAAAACTTTCCAGCTGTTTGACAATGTCATCACATTGTCTGGTGGCTTCCATAGTTTCCATTAGACTGTCAGTTTAAGTTGCTCTTTTGAATTTAATCTTTCTTTATTAATGAGTTCCTTAACCATTAACACTCTCAAAACAGTGTAAGCTTTTAAAGGAACATTTGGAAAAAAGAGAACGTAAAGTAAAATGACATCTAATGTTACCAGCCTACCACCACCTCAGATTTGTACTTTTGGATACTAGTTTCCATAAGCATTTTTAATAGGGCTAATTCTTTAATCCTCTGCCTATTTCTTTTAAATCATACCCTTTTCTATATGTTTTCAGTTGTGGTGTCCCCACCGCATTTCTTGCATTTGCAAAAATAGATAATAAGGAAGATTTGCCAATGTTTACATTTATAATTCTTATCTTCTATTCAGTAGTAAGATTTTTTTTTTCAACTAAGTCCGCATGGAGTGGTTTATGGTTTTATATGCCTAAGAGGGGAAAGGTACACAGAAGTATATAATACATTACATAAAGACTAATATCTCTACCCTTCCCTTTTTTAAAAGGTAAGAAGAAACTTTCTTACTTTCAGCAATTTCATTTGTATTCCCATGACTCAGCCTTCATTTTACGTTTTGTTTCAGTTAATGTTTTGGTCAGCTGAGATTTCTCCTGCCATTTTTGATATTGTTCTTGTGCCTATGGTAATTCTTTTATGGATTATTTGTAGGTTCTTTCACCATTTTAGAGAAACTTTTTTTTTAATTTGCAGTATTTTTTTTTAATTTAAGTAGTATGAATCCATAAAGTGGCTTCTAGAAAAAAAATTCCATTTTCCTAACATGGTGAGTATATTTGGTGTGGCGTATGTTCGTTTTACTCAAGTGTGCAGGCAGCCTACCTTGGCAGAAATAGTATAAACTGAAGATTCTGTAAACCATTACCAACCATAACAATCAAAAGTCACCACTCCCAGTAATTCAAGCAAAGCTACTGCTTCCATATTCAGTGTTGTGCGATACGGAGCCTCTTCAGCAGCTTACCCAGGTTGAGTAAGAGACAGAACCCAGGAAAGGTTGAGAAGACAGAAAAATGGAACTATTTCAGCAACATCTAAGAGAGAAGCCATGTGTTTTAGCCTCCCTAGTAATTTTCCTCAATGATTTTTATGCCAGATCTCCAGGGGTTTTTCTCCCAGAAATTTCTGGGGCTTGTGTCTCTGCTTTGAAAGCCAGACTATTACACTAAAGTCCCTTTCACAGTGCTTATTAAAATACAACTGCATATAATACTTTACAATTTTCAGAGTGGCTTCATCATATAACCATCCACACAAACCTTATTTCCAACAAAGCTGTGATGTTGATAGGCTCAAGAAAGTCCCTGCTTTAGAGACGAGGAAACTAAGTCAATTGTCCGAGATATTACAGGTAGTAAATGACAGGACCCAAGCAAGTACCCGAGTCAAGTCGGCTGATTCTGGTGCTCTTTTCCTCCCACAAAACTGCCCCCATCTCAGAATATGCAAATAGCCGCGAATAAAATCTAAATTTACAAAGAATGGGTTTTTATTTTAAACTTTTCTTACTTGTGGAAATTGCCCTTCAGTTTTCCAGAAGTGTTTTGACAATTAAGTAAGTTCGCATGGATCTGTTTGAACAGGGGATATTTTCACTCTTAGCCCAAGACAAAGCCCCTGCTCCCAGCCTAACAACTTTGCTGCGTAGTCAGGTCACTTCTGAGTCCCCATGAGAGAGCCACACACAACTACAAGCTCAGTATGAAACTTGAATTTATATTGAATTTGCTCGCCACGTAATCAGACATCAGTAGGTGAGGAGATTTAATAAGTGCACCCTCTCTGCGCGGTGTAGACATAGGCTGGGACAAGACCAACCCTGAGCTAATCTTCCTAGGTGTTGCGGGTTCAAGGAGGAATTTTCATGCCTGAATCCCACCACTTGTCGTTCTCCTCAAAGCTTTCCTCTCAGAACACTATAGCACAAGGAACAATTAGCAGAACAGCAGGAAAATATCCTTTATTAATAAAAGCTTGATTTGAAAATGCAGCATATGCCTGGTAAACCCTCCTCCCCTATTTCTATGTTTCTCTTACGGGGTTCTCTGTTTTTTGTTTGTTTGTCTGTTTTGTTTTGTTTTTGTTTTTGTTTTTTAATAGATTGGGAAAGGAAATGCAGCTTACACTACTCCCTCCTCTCAGAATCCAAGAAGCTAAGGTCTTCTCTTCAGAACAAATTGGCCTGACCTAAAAATCCAGAGCAGGGGGAACTGAGTAGCTCTGGCGCAGGGTGATCTAAGAAAGAGGTATATCAGACACCTGCAAATGTAGGTAAGAGTATTTGCTCTCCACGGTGGACCAAGGCTGAAGTGTGGAGAGAGGGTTAAAAATGATGTGTGTGTGTGTGTGTGTGTGTGTGTGTGTGTGTGAGAGAGATAGAGAGAGAGAGAGAAGGAGACTACACTTGCTGTTCCATGTAAATCTATTGGGGAATAGATTTCAATGCCGGCTGCCTCTCTTGGGTTGCCATGGTGATGAGAGCGTGAAGAGCAAGTGACAGCGGACAGAGGAATGCAGTGCCATCCAGAGATCCAGTGCTCCAGGGGGAAGTAACGAGAGTCTTCTCTCAGCGGAACCAAGCTTCCCAAGCCTTCAGGGTCAAACAGAGGATGAGAAGGGGGTCTCGTGCTCGATGATTTGTTATCTCAGCAGTGCTTGGGCTGTTGCCCATGTGTCAGAATGAGAGCCGGCCAGCCTCTGGTGCGGACGGTCAAGCCTGCATCCTCTACCTCCAGAATGACGTCACAATATTGCTTCCCTCAGTGCTTTCAAATAGGTATTGGCCTCAGCACCCATGCTCATGGCGCACGTCAACACTTCCTGGTCCCCATACTGACTAAGGACAGAGTTGCCCTTTTGAGCCCCTGATGGTTATGTCTGACAGGAGATGAGTGGCTGAAGCAAGTTGGCTGTAAGGACAAGGCAGAAGTTATTTTCTCAGCAGGACATGCAGCTTGGCTGGGGAGAGAATGTTCTCCTCTCCTCAAACCTGTCATTGAACCTTTAATGGTATTCTTGGCATGTGTTTGAGGTGTGTCAGTCTCTGGCCACCAGTCCTGGGAATTTGCTGCCCTTTTTTCTAGGAGAAGAGTCCTTGTTTGAGAGTTTACTGAGGATACAACTTAGCCTCAGGAGAAGCAAGAAATTTGTTGTCAGAGTGCAGCGATGTGGTCTCCAAACAATAAGCCACGTCCTGGGTTATTGATGCTCCATGTTTAGCTGGAGCTCGGGGACATGTGTGGCTGCAAGGGTTGGTGGAAAAGATTTGGGGATCCAATCTTAACTTCTGTGCTGGACAAGTCACTTCTTGTTCCATCATCTTCAATCTCCTTATTGAAAAATGGGACTATAGCTCCCTCTCTGATTTCATATTATTTTATTTTTTCCTCCCTTCTCCTATGATCCTCTGTTTTGTATCTTAAATTCCACATATGAGTGAAATCGTGTGATAGTTATCTTTCTCTGACTGATTTATTTCGCTTAGCATAATACCCTCTAGTTCCACTCATGTTGTCACAAATGGTAAGATTTTAATTTTTTGATGGCTGAGTAATACTCATTGTATATACGTCTTCTTTATCCATTCATCTGTTGATGGACATCTGGGCTCTCTCCATAGCTTGGCTATTGTGGACACTGCTGCTATAAACATTGGGGTGCAATTGCCCCTTTGGATCACTACATTTGTATTCTTTGGGTAAATACCCAGTAGTGCAATTGCTGGGTTATAGGATAGCTCTATTTTTAACTTTTTGAGGAACTTCCATACTCT
Organism: Enhydra lutris kenyoni; assembly: GCF_002288905.1. NCBI lineage: Eukaryota > Metazoa > Chordata > Mammalia > Carnivora > Mustelidae > Enhydra > Enhydra lutris. Next base: position 1,861,352 of record NW_019154167.1, on the reverse strand, counting down.
TTCCCAGAGTGGCTGTGCCAGCTTGCGTTACCACCAGCAGGGTAAGAGGGAGACTCTTAATTCTAGGAAACAAACTGAGGGTCACTGGAGGGGAGGAGGAGAGGGGATGGGGTACCTGGGTGATGGGCATGAAGGAGGGCACATGATGGAATGAGCACTGGGTGTGATACGCAACTGATGAATCACTAAACTCTACCTCGGAAACTAATGATACATTCTGTGTTAATTCATTGAATTTAAATTAAAAAGAAGAAAAATGAGAGTATATCATGGGGAGGTCTACAAGATTCAAATGAAATCACGGATGTAAAGCTACTCTGAACCACAGAAAGGGGCTGTGTAAAGCAAGCTTATTAATAGTCACAGGATGTACAAAGATGTGCAGCCCAAGATTCTTGGAAGTATACACGGAAGGAAACACCTGTCTTAGCCCAAGTCTTGGCCTCAAGCCTTAGGTGAGTGTATCAACATTGCCTCTCTTGGGGCAAGATAGTGGGCATGGGGACATCCACGACCTAAAAGAGCATGTTAGGGAAGTCAAGAAGACTCAAAGATGAAACTTCTAAAATGATAAGATGTGTCAAAAAAACAAAACAAAACAAAAACCCAGTACTGGGGGACCTGGGTGGCTCAGTCGGTTAAGTGCCTGACTTGGTTTTGGCTCAGGTCATGATCTCAGGGTTGTGAGATCAAGCCGTATGTCAAGCCTCCTGTTGAGCCCACATTGGGCTCCACACTCAGTGTGGAGTCTGCTTGAAATTCCCTTCTTCTCCCTCTACCTCTCCCCCCCCCCACTCTCTCTCTCTCTCTCAAATAAATACATAAATCTTAAAAAAAAAAAAGCAGTGCTATATATATCATTGTATCTCACATCTATAATGTGCCAAGTATTCTAAGTCCTTTACATGTATTATCTCATTTAACTCTTACACTAACCCTGTGAAATTAGTTATTATTATCTTTATCTTACAGATGAAGAAACCAAGGCTTAAAGATCAATGTGCTATTTTGCCCATGGTCACTTAGCTAGCAAGGAGGAGAACCAAGCTTTGAACCAGGGTATAGCGTGACTCCAGAGTCTGTCCCCATAACCACCTGGTGCTAGCTAAAAGGCTAGTCATAGAACCCTTTGCGGCCATGGGCCTCTGGATCCCTTGCCTAGTGCTAAAGGTCCAGGCTCAGTCTTGAGCTGGGCCACTAGGGGGCAATGCATCTCCTGCTATTACTAGACCCCACTTAATTTGCTGGGGCCTTGTGGGAGTTGGCTGTTCTCTCCCAGAGGTGGAAGGCTTTGGGAAGAACCCAGAGCCTGACTCCAGCTTGTTCTTGAGCTTTCCCTCAACCCCCTTTTAATCTGCACTTGGCTCTAGGTCCCAGGCATCCCCAGTGTTGGGGATAGAAATGCCTTTGCATGGCGATTTACCTGCTTCTCCTCCATGTAGGCACAGGAGAGCAGGTGAGCTGTACACCCTGAAGGGTCCTTCCCTAGGGGAATCCATAGAAGGTAGGAGGAGCCTAGTAGGTAGGAGCCAGGACTCTCTATCTACACCACCCCAGCTTTCCCCTCAGCTTCCCCACATCGTGGCTGCCACTTAACCTCTCCAAGCCGCTTTCTTTCTTTCTTTCTTTTTTAAGATTTTATTTATTTGACAGAGACACAGCGAGAGTGGGAACACAAGCAAGGAGAGTGGGAGAGAGAGAGAGAAGCAGGCTTCCCGCCAAGCGGGGGCAGGGGGTGGTGGGACTCAGTCCCAGGACCCCGGGATCGTGACCTGAACCAAAGGCAAGTGCTTGAGGACTGAGCCACCCAGGCGCTCCTCCTAGCCACTTTCTTATCTGTGTGTATGAGCATGACGCCACCCATCCTGCTGGGGTTTGGTGAGCCTTGCTTGGCATAAAGTGTGTGCCATAAGGGGTGCAGTGCCTGGAGCACCACCTAGACAATGGGTAGCTCCTTCCTCTGGGCCCAGAATCTTCGGCCAGAAGGAAGCACTCCCAGCCGGGGCCCAAGCCTTTCAGAGGCCATACAGCGCTGGGGAGCAGGAACAGGAGAAGTCCCTCATTGGCCCCTGGCCCTGGTAGCCCCCTTGCCTGAAGAAGCCCAGCCAGGTTCTGTGGGAACCTGCGACTGCCCAGCAGGAGTCCTCCAAACGTCCTGACCTTGGTGACACCTTTCAGCATCCCTCAGTTTTTCCTCACCCAGAATTATTCCTAACCTCTGACTCACTTCCCTCCCACCAGAAGTGAACCTTTGTTTCTCCCAGGAAACCACCCCCACCGTTATCCCCCGCCCCTCACCAGATTTAATCTTTCCCCAAGCCTGTAAATTTCATTTCTTGAAAGCATGGGATTCTGGAAGGAGACAGACCTGAATCCTGCTTCTGCTGCTTATCATTGTGGAGGAAACCGAGGCACATGCTGTAATAGCTCAGAAACTGGCTCAGCCATTTATTAATTGTGTGACCTTGAGCAGATTCCTTCATCTTTCTGAACCCTGGTTTTCTTATCTGTACTAGTGCTTACGATCCAGGATTGTTGTGAGGATTAAGTGAGATAATACATGTAAAGTGCCTGGCACTTAGAAGGTGCCATGGATTACCAGCTGTGTGATTTGGAGCAATTTAAAAAAAATCACTCTAAGCCTCAGTTTTCCTAACAGTACCTTTCCCTCAGGGTTGTTATATTAAAAGAATTTATCCCTGTCACTTTCCTAACCGTGCACCCAGTCCATAAGAAGAATTCAATGATTATCTGCAGGGCACCTAGGTGGCTCAGTTAATTGTCTGCCTTCAGCTCAGGTCATGATCCCAGGGTTCTGGGACTGAGTCCCTCATGGGGCTCCTTCCTCAGAGGGGAGCCTGCTTCTCCCTCACCCTCTGCCTGCCATTCCACCTGCTGTGTTCTTTCTCTCTCTCCCCCACTCTGTGTCAAATAAATAAATAAATAAATAAGATCTTGTAAAAAAATAAAATAAATCAATGATTATCTGCTATTGTAACTGTTATCCTCCTAGCCACCCTGTTGCCTGTTCCCTCTGGCTAGGGAAAGCTCCTTCTTCCACCTCAGTGTTACTAGCTCCAACCCACTGACCCCCCAACCATGCACACGTGGCTATCTAATGAGCAGTATGTCTCCTTTCCTCCCTAGCACCCTGGTGTCAAAGGGTGGCCTGAGTTCCCTATTCTGACCTATCAGGGACCTCGTGTCACCTCCTGTATTTCGGGTTTACCCCCAGATGGCAAGGCTCAACCTCCGTGTAAGCACACAAGCCCACATACAAAGACCTAGCTAACTCTTAGTTTACTCGTTCATAAATGGGCATAGTAATCGTGCCTGTCTCTTAAGTGCTCATGGGTGTTACGTGAATAGCAAGTACGAGGCAAAGAGTGTTGTGGCTATCGCTTACTGAGTACTCACTCTTCATCAGATTTTTATACCTGGATTTCTGTGCTTTGCCTGGGGGTTGCAAAAAGCCTTCCCACCTGGGAGTAAGCCAAAAACACAGTACCCGACACCAGGCTCCTGACAGATCCAATCAGGGAACTCGGGCCACCAGACCGCCTTGTTAGGGAGTAGGATTGACAACCATTTTACAACAGGGGCCTGAAGCAGAAAGGAGACAAAGTGCCCACTAGACGGACACACAGGCTCAGTTAGGGGGAGAGGGGAGAGATGACTGATGGTGATACCCACTGGGGCAGGGAAGGGGGCTCTCCTTGCCTAGAGACAGAGGAGAATAAGCAGAGAGCTGAGAGCTTGTTGACACGTGAGTGGAGTGGGCCTATGGGTAGAGCCAGCCTGCGTACCCGAACACGGGTACATCTGCGTCAAAAGCCCATGCTCTTGATCATCACAGTATTAACGCCTGGCACAGAGTAGGTGCTCAATGAGTATTTGTGTAATGGAGGAATTTATAGTGCTGCCTCTTTCTGGAAAGGGTTCTCTCTCCATCTTCCCCTGAGCCCATCCTTCAAAGCCCGGCTCGGATGCAGCCTCCCACTCAGCTGATGTACCCTCTCTACATTGCTCTTGGGTGGGGAAAGCCAGAAGCATTAGTGCTGGGATGAGGAAGTGTGGGGCACAAGGATGGGCCAGCTATTGTGGAGCTGGAGGAAAGACTCTTGAGTTTTGCACTGGATCTGAAGTTGCTGCAAGGACCGGATACACTGATAACAAAGTAACTCACACTGGGTTCTGGTTACTCATAACAGTGAATTCCAATCACTTAGCAACCACGTGTGGGGAGGAGGATTAGAAGCCATTTCAGGGCAGGGGACTGGGAGGAAAGGGGGACAAAATGTCTGCCACTGACCAACAGTGTTTGCACACTGAGGAGGAGGAGCAGAGGGAAAGTGAGAGGAGCTCATTCTGAGTTAAGAATTACTGCTACGAGGGTTTTAGGGTCTTTAAGCCTGTGGGGATTTAGGGATTTGTAATTCTATGCTATATAATACTCTAAAACCAAGGATATTGGGATTCCAAGGATTTTAAATGCCTACAACCTATGGTACAAGGACTCGAGCAGTTTTTGAGCTATGAAATGCTGGGAGCTTAGGACCCAAAACAAGGATTTTAAACGGAACACTGGACATGTTAAAATACCAATCCCCCTTCGACTTCAAATCAGTCATGTTTTAACCCTTGCGACAGTGATTTCCAAACTGTCTTCCCAACAATCTAGGGATCCCCGTGCGTGTCTCACAAAGGAGTGGAGAGTTAGTTTTTACAGGAGAGAGGACAGCAGGATGGGAATTCTGCATTAGCCGTTGTGCCTCCGACCAGGGCAACTCCATCTTCATTTGGTTTGTATATTGGTTTGCTGTACTCAGTTCAAAAGAAGGGTGTTTCTAGGGCACCTGGGTGGCTCAGTCAGTAAGTGTCTGCCTTCAGCTCAGGTCATGATCCCAGCGTCCCTAGATCAAGCCCTGCATCAGGCTCCCTGCTCAGCGGAGAGTCTGCTTCTCCCTCTGCCCGTCACCCCACTCCTGCTCTCTCTCTCTCAAATAAGTAAATAAATAAAATCTTTAAAAGAAGAAGAAGAAGAAGAATTAGAAGAAGAAGAAGACGAAGACAAAGACAAAGACGAAGACGACGACGAAGAAGTGTGTTCCAGCTAAAGCACAAAAAAGAAGTTTTTAAGCCTCTGGCCTAGGAAAAAGGGACCAGAAACCTGCGGAGAGTGGCCCAGAAAGCCACATTTGATCTCTGTTGTGTTTTTTTTTTTAATCAAATACTGCAAAGATTCTTCGACTACTATACCAAATGGTGCCAGAGAAATCAGGTGGATCAGGATAAAGCAGTCATTAGCTGAGTAAACTAGTCATTAGCTGACTCTACAGATAAGCCCATGTCTCCTATAAAATTAATAATAACTGCCACTGAAACTACAATTGCGATGACTACTACCATTTACTGAACACTTTCACTATGTGCCAGGGGCTATGCTAAGTACTTTAACACATATTAACTCATGGAATCCTCACAACAATCCTGAGAAGAAGTATTAGTTTCCCCTTATGACAGGTGAGGAGACTGCGGCTGATTGGACAAGTAACTTGCCCAAGCTCATACGGCAGGCAGACGGTAGAGTCCGCTTTACTTACAAGCCAAAACAGAATGGACTACAGGAATCCAGTGGTCAAAGGTCAACTGTCTGGCAGCCTCCATTAAGGAATGAGGTTAAACTTTGACCAATAGGTGGCACCAGTGTGACCAGTGTGTGGTGTGGTGTGTGTGTGTGTGTGTGTGTGTGTGTGTGTGTGTGTGTGTGAGTTCCGTAGTCTGCTCAGGTTGTCCAAATTCAGGCACTTCCCAGAGAGGGCTCAGAACTGAAGCAGTCCACTCTCAAGTTGAAGGAGGAGAGAAATGGCCAGCATTTTGGGCCTGAATCAAATGATGTCACCCGGTCCTGTTTGTAGCTAAGCAAAGATCCGGGAGACCAGCAAGTGGAGGGACAGAGGCAGTTCCTTAAGAAGACCTGAGAATTTTTTCCTTCAACATTTCCTGGGCATGTCCCTTATACAAGGCAGTGTGCTGTGTGATAAAGTCACATGGGGATATCAGACACAGCCACAGGGGGACAGAGGCAGATGCTATGGTAGAGGAGGTCCTGAATATATGGGGGGACTCCACCTGGACTTGAAGTTCTGGGGAGGCTTCTCACAGGAACGGTGTCTGTGTCTGAACTAGTCCTATTGGCTGAAGGCGAGCTCACCAGACGTACAAAAGGTAGTGAGGCATTCCAGAAAGAGGGTTAAAGCCACCAAGGTGTTCAAAGGCATGACACATTCAAGGATGGGCGCCACAGGCTTCAACTGTCAAGAGACGAGTCTGAAGAGACTGGCAAGAACTAGGCGGTCAAACAGCTTAGAATATCAAATTAAAGGCTTCATTTGTGAATATACGAATAGAGAAGCCATAGATTCTCAAGGGGATCTGTGATCAAAAGAAAAAAAGAACGGTAAGTCCCAACTGTTGGTGAGGCAATGAAGAGCATGGTAGGGCTTTCGGCGGGGCACGCTATGGTCTGATCTCGGGACCAGTGAGTGGGGAGGGCACATTGCGTAGGAAGGCAAGAACATGAGTTGGGGTAATCGGGGCAGGATGGGCATGAGGACCTGAGCTGTGGAAGATACAAAGGGAATCGAGGAGATAAAGTTGACAGGATTTAGTAACCGACCCCTTGAACTCCCTCCCTGCATGCATATCCTCATCTCCAAAGCTCAGCAGAGGCTACACGTCTCACTCCCCACCCCGCCCCCCCGACCCATACTCCCTGCGTTTTGGAGGCCTTTTTGCTCCTTTCCTAAGCTGCTGTTGAAGTTTAATTGAGCCTGACTGATTTCCCAAGTTGACAGAGAAATCCTGGCCCCATGCTGGGTCAGTCCTGCCCTATATCCCCATGGAGTAGAATCTGTCAACTGACCTCAGGTAGGGCAATGAATTGGCCTTGAGCTGTTCTCTGACCCTCTGCCTGTGGCTTCACAACATGGGCAGAGTTCAGTTAAGAAATCTGCACAGTTCCAGGAAAAGGGCACACATCATCTAGCTTATTTTTCTCCTGATTTATTTCATACCAACATACAGACCTCAGTGGATAGCATGCAAAATATATGGAGGTTCTCCAAAGCAAGCTGATTTCCTAGATGCCCCTTTCCTGTCCTGCAAGGCGCCTCAAAGAGGTGCCCCCACTTTGCATGGATCTGATATTGGTGTCTCTGCAGGGGAAGCCAGAAGTCAGGCTTTCTGAAGGGAGGCAGGACTCTGGGACCAGCTGGAATGCTGGGGAGTCAAAGACCCCCTAAAGAGTAACTGGTTCTCTCTGCATAGGCAGGTGCTGTCTTGATCTGCTTCCGAGATGCTTCAGAAAGCAGGTCTTCCCCTAGAGCTCCTTGGACCCTCTCATTGTCAACACCACAGCAACACAGACAATGAGATACCAGAGGCCTGGGCTCACAGGCCAATTGAATACAGCCACAGTGAGCTGGGCGCTCCAGGGCCCAACTTATAATCCAGAAAGCTATATCTGGAGATTCCTGCCTCATTGATGTTCTAGAGCCTTGCCAGTCATACTGAACCCCAATCAGACTCTGACCAGTTCAGTTTGGGCATGTCAGGAGAGGGGAAGGAAGATGAACTGTGGCCGTGTGTGGTGCTGACCTTGGTACCCTCACACACTCTTCTGGCCCCCTTTCCTCTGTCTCCTCTTCCTTGTCCTTTTCTTCTTCTTCCTCCTCCTCTTCGCTGTCTGAGTCCTCATATAGGTTGATGGTTGCCTGGACAGGGAAGTTCTGCAGTAAAATCTCCCCATCACTGTACAGGTAGTCAAAGGAGCGGGATTTAGGCCAGAAGAGCCTGTGGACAGAGAAGAAATATGGCCCCTGACTTAGTTAGGTCTCATACGTGCAGAGAGGCAAGGAAGGCCAGATGGAAGTCAACTCCCAAACTCCTTCTCCTGTCCACAGTAGTGAGGCGAAAGGGAAAAGAATGATTGTAACAGAACTTTCAAAATGGCCCCAGGCAGGAAGGTCATATCTAGTGGGCCTAGAGCTGTGGGGAGCCCCTGCCCCGGCATCTGTCAATTCCAACATTGATCCCACCCTCCCCCCACCCACGACTTCAGAAGTCTTCTAGCCAAGAATTCTCTAGCCCTGCATCCTCCACATCTCATTAAGACTTCCTTTGCTGATGCCACCCATTGGGGCTCATTCTTAGGGGTCACTGACAGATCCTCCAAGGAAGCCAACCTTGGTCAACTCTCTGAACCACCCTGGGCTTCAGTTTCCTGGTCTAAGAAAGAGGGATCCTGGCACTGCCTGCCTCCTCCTGCTCCACAGGGCTGCTCTGAGGATTAGAAGAGCTGACAGATCTACGTCAGGTTCCAAGCTGAGCGCCATAGGCTTACCTGACGGGATGATGGAACTCGGAGTCAGCCTTCGTGACTTCTGCACCTGTTGGACCACCAGTAGCCTGTCCAAAGCAAGAGCTAGCATGTGACTCAAAGCCCATGGCTACACAGCTGCCTCCTCTGTACCAGGGCTCACAACCCTCCCTAAGATGATCTAGAAACCTTAGACATCCCTGGGGGAAGCCCCTGCGCCCCGCCCCCCACAAGGGGCTCTGTCCTTCTGGTTGTAAAACAAATCCACAGAGTCCTGGGGGTTGTTTTGCTTTCCTGTCCCTGTTTTAACACCTGTTTGGAGATTGGCCGGGAGACAGGAGTTCTACTGAGCCACAAAGATTCAGGGGAAGGGGCTTGCAGGGTGAGGCTGCATGCCAGGAGACCAGGATTCTAGCACCAGCTCTCCCACAGGTTAGCTGTGGGGTCTGCCCAAATCCCTCCCCACTCCTGGGCACTCATCTCTTCATCCTTCCCTTTGAAACCCCAGAGAGGCCCTCCTCTCTCAGTCATCGTGATATCAAATGTGAGGGAGGCTGTGGAGAGGCATTCCCACATCCGCAGCCCTGGCCCAAAGGCAGGGATGCTCTGGAAGGGGACCTGCCTGACCACTGTGAACGCACGTGGCTGCCTGTGCATGTGACCGTGGGCCACAGGGGCTCAGACTCACCGAATCCACCAGTCTCCAAACCTGGCTCGACGGGTCACTTGTAGAGGACAGCCAGGGCCTCCAGAGACAAGCTCCTCTAGGACAGAGAGGCAAGATCAGTCCGTGGAGGAAGGAGATGGGAACCTCCGAAGCACTTGGCTCCGATGCCGGGGCTCCAGGCAGGGCCCCTCCCGCCTGCTTGAATAATGTGATCATTGCTCTTGTCAGGCTGTTTTGTAATTATCTGTTTACTCGCTGTTGAGCTTCTTGGGGGCAGACATAGGTGTGATTGCGTCTGAATCCCCAACGCCCAGAGCAATGCCTGGTACACAGTAGGCATTTCACTCAGTGTTTGTTGACTGTTACATGTTTGGAGGAATAAATTAGGGTTGCATGGAAAATATCTGGCCCCTGATCTCCTACTCCAACAAGCAGAACTGAGAGTCCTGTCATCTTCCTGCACTGGGGAAAGTGGCCTGAACTATTCCTGGGCCCACTGCTTCCCCACTAGACTTCCAGAGGTCTGGAAAAGAAGCAAATGGAAATCTTAAGGCCTGGTCAGGAAAAAGACAGCCCCCCCCAACCCCCACCACCAGTCAAAGGCTTCTTGGGATTTTGGCCCTCTTTTACCCACTCTTCAGCCTAGGTCATATGGAAGACATGCACGCAGTGTGGACGTCTCCCCTGTGCTTCTCAATGGACTGAGCCCCTTGGCCCATGAGGCCCTGGCTGCTCAGCTTTTAGCTTTGGCAATGCCTCCGTCCCCAAGTTCCCTCCTGCCACCCAGAGGGATGAGTGATGTGAGAAACCAGTTGAGGCACTCTAGCCTGAGATGTGGAAGGGGCAGTCTCTGGGGGCTGTGAGGTCTTGCCCTACCGCTCCACAGGGAGCAGGGACACCCTGGCCATTCATCCATTTCATTGTCCCAGGACTCCCAGAACCCCACTAAGCCAGAGTTCGGGTCGCCAGAGGCCAAGTTCCACTTACCTTTCTCTGCCACCTACTTGCTGTCCAGAGGAAACAAGGGCCGATGGACTTAATAGGCCAGGGAGTGCCTGGGGGTGCTGCACAGGGGCTGGAGCTAGGACTGGGGCTGGGACAGGGGCAGCAGCAGCAGGAACAGAAGGGTCCATCCTTAGGCGGTCGAGGCCAGGCAGGCCGTAGGGGCTCTCATTTCTCAGAACCTCCTGCATTCTTTTGGCCTTTCCTGGGAGACCCTTTTATAAGGCCTGTCTGGACTCATAAATTATTCAGGGCAGAGCAGGGCTGGGGGACCTGGGAGGAGGGATGAAGATTTAGAACAGGGAGCTCAGGGAGGGGGAGCTGGGTCTCTGGGTGTGAAAACCCTCCCAGTTGAATAAACAGAGTGTCTGTGGGGGGTGAGGGGTTTTCTTTACCTCCAAGTCAGAAAAGAAAACACAGAAGGGGCAAATCACACACCATTTGTGCAAATTCCCCAGGCAGTAACAAGGCTGGAGGGGGGAAAGGAGGGAAGCTCATTAGCACCCCAAACCACAGAAAGCTGTCAGGCACAGAGGGCTGGTGAGACGGGCCTTTGGCAAAGCCAGTTCCCAGCAAAAAGGGACAGCTGACCCGGCTAAGGCAAGCGACGGACTCACACGTTATTTCGGCTCAAAACCCACAAGAGATGTGCCCAGTGGACCCAACAGAGGGTGACTGCCGTTAAGCATGCCACCTGGGTCAGGAAAATAGGAGGTTGTGGGTGGAGCAGATCCAGCTGCCCGTGGAGTCACCCTGGAGCCTTCCTTCCATGCCCTTTGTTTTCTGTGTCGGTTCCTTTGCAAAAGTGCCCAAATCTCCTCTCGCGGCCTCAGCAGTAAGTGGTCTAGTAAAGGAGTGCAGGCAGCATTTCAGGGCTTGGAGGTCAGATTTCAAGTCTCAGAGCTCGACTCCCAGTCCAGAAGCCAGGATGCTGGGGGGAGTGTTGTGGGGGGATGGCGGGAGGCAGGGTCTTTCTGGCCGCTAAACTGCCTCAGAACCATCCCCAGCCCAGGGGCTTTCGTTCCCCTCACATGTGAGACGAGGGTGCAGGGTGCAGGTCCAGTGGCCTCAAGGGGCCTTGCCAGCCTGAACACTCTGTGACGGGGTTGCAGGGTAAAGGGGTACTGACCCCGGGGGCGGGTCAAGCAAGCCAAGCGGCTGCAGCACCGTCTTTAGCCTTAGCCAGCCTTCTGGGCCTTTGCCAAAAAGCTTCCAGTTACAACTGCTGGTGGCCTCCTTGTGCTTTAAAGTCCCGGAATATTTCTCCGGAGCTCAGCATCCAGGACCAGCATGGATTTAGCTTCTTGGGTATTCATCCAGGTCGGATTTTGATTGTCCAAAATTTGAAACAACCTCAATGTCCAATAATAGGAAACCAGCTACATTCATTAGGGTAAGTATTTGCCAGTGAATACTAAGCAGGCCCTCACAATCAGGCTCTAGAAGGATAATCATCAACACAGAAAGTGGGAAAGAACATCAGATCCTAAAATCGTCTGAGCAATTCGATTCAAGGGCTCCTCTTTTCTCTCTTCACCCACCCCCCCCCCACTTGAAATTCCAGCCCCACCGGGTGCTCTGTAGCAAAGGAAAATTGGAAACAATATCAACAAATGCCTCACTTTAGAAAGCTGGCTCAACAACTCCTTGAACAGTGAGACAATTTCACATTCAAATTGGCTTGGGGAAAGAAAACAAGCAGGGTTTTTCCAGGATGCCGTGTTGGGGGGTGGAGGGGGAGACTGCTTGGAAGAAGGAAGAAGGTGACTGCGGTCAGTTCTGGGAATAAGCCTGTGGGAGATTTTTACTTCCTGCTTCGCGCTTTTCTTAACGTCCTCCGAAGTTCCACAGGATCCTGCTGTCCTTTGAGCAAGAGAAAAGAAAGACACGGGAAAATTAAGAAAGAAGGAAATGCTTATCAGGGAGCAGAGAACCCTCTCAGGGGGAAAGGACACTTATTCCGTGGGAGCGAGGCCGAGACCTAGGGCGAAATCTACAAGGAGACGCATTTTGGCTCCATCCAAGGAAAATTTTCTAACAGCCCAGCCACCACCTAACCCAAGGGCCTGGCACGGCCCCAGCCCTCGATAAACAGAGGTTTATTATATGTGTTGAAAGGAGGGCAGTGGCATGTGCTGCCTCAGACCGAGGTAAGCTCTCTGGCCCTGCTTTGTGGAAGCCCAGGCTGGAGCCTGTGTCCCGGAGAGGGGAAAAGGAGGGCTGCTGGGGAAGTCCGAGTTTCTATCAGTCTCTGAGGGTTCTTGCTCAGTTGACCTCCAGAGGATGAGAATTTGCTTGTATGGCTTGGCTTCGCAGGTTCCAATGAGGTGTGAGGCTGAGGGGGAGGATCCAGGTGGAAGAAAATTCTGGAAGGACTGGGGCCTGCAAAGAAGAAGCAGACCTACTGGCACTCCCTGGGAGTTTCTTGACCTCTAGCTGACCATGGCTTCCACAAACAAGCAGGACAGAAGAAGGCTAGGGAGAAGAGGGAGACATGACTCCTGAGCCCAAGCCAACTCAGCTGTGCCACCCATCCCACCACCTCCAACCTTGAACCTGTGTTCATTCAGTCATAGTCCTTCACCGCTGGGGCTGTCCAGCCCCCTCACTCCTCTGAGCAGCCCTCAGGTTTCCCCTCCCAGCATGCTCTTCTGGAGCCCAGGTGGCCTTTAGGCCTGTCTGCAATGGCTCTTTGGTCTCCCCACACGACTGCTCCTCCTGAGAATTGTCACCACCTCATTCAGTGTATGTGAGATGAAGCCCCTGGCCCATCTCAGTGGGCTCTCTCCAGCCTGAAGGATTTAAGGCCTGCAAGCATCACTGGACAAAAGTGGGAGCCTGACTATTTTCCCTTGCAGTCAGCACAGAACAGGAAGGAGCAGGATGGCCAACAGGGTAGTAAGGAAAGGTGTGGAACAACCAAAATGTGTCACATCTTGGCAGGGTGATTATGAGCCTACCTGTGTTTCCCCTGACAGCCCTGTGGTATCTCTGGGCTTTGTCAGTGATTCCTTTGCCAGGTCCTTCTGAGAGGACTGGGCGCCTCCTCTGGGCTACATGGCACTGGGCATTGCCTGGAAAAGGAAGGGACTAGAAAGAGGAAAGTGCTGAGGACACTGCCTCCAGGTGCTTATAGCCTAGGGAGGGAGACAAAACCTGCACAAAGCTAGACAGACTTAGACAACCTCAACTGGGGCCCTGACCCCCTCAGCCACCCTCGAGTGAGTTCCCAGTCAAGCCCCAACTCCAGCCTCCACATTTCCCTGGGCCCCATTCCAAACTTCCTTCAGCTCCCAACCATGTTCCTGCTCCACCCCTCTCCTCCTACTTCCCTGAGAAAACAGAGGCCTTCAAGCATGAATTACCTCAGTGCCCTGCCCCACCCCCCCCAAAATTGGCCGGCCTCTCCAACTTCCTTCCCTTCCAGCCCTCCCTTCTCAGGGGACAAGGTGCCCCTCTTGTTAAAGGCTAATCCCTTTATCTGGGCCTTGGCCTCATCCACCCTCCTTCTCTGAGCCCTTCCTCCAGACATTATTCCCCCTTCTCTTCAGGGAAGTCCAGTTTCTTTGTACTAGTTCTTTCCTTTCTGATTATAAAATGGTGGTCTCTTTTATGCCAGAAAATAAGGCCCCTCCGGCCCCAGATATGTTCTCTTGTTCCCTTAACATGTTCTCCCTATCTCTGTCTCTTTTTCTCTCCCTCTCCACTTGCCTCTCTCTTTTCTTCCCATCACCCTCAAATGTACCTCAACTTACTACAGTTTGGCCCTGCCCCATCTTCCTAGTGAATGGGCACCACCAAAGGTCACCAACAACCCCTTCTAATTGCCAAATTCAGTGATCTCTTTGAATCCTGGATGGCAAAAGACACTAGTGGCCAAGCCCTCTTTTCTTACACCCTCCTTCCGCTCTTGGTTTCCACCATTACTCTCTTGTTTTCTCCTACTTCTGGAACCATTGCTCTTGGTCTCTGTTGCTGACATCTGCCCATTGACCAGACATGTGGTTCTCAGTAGCAGTCCCCGAATTAGGCTGATACACAGTGATGTTTTCAGTTAGTCACAGCAAAATGGGAAAAACATGCAAAGGAGAGCTTTTCAATAATCCAAACTTAGTCACTTATAAAAAAGACTGTCCTTTATTCTGAGACTATGCTCTTCCTATTTGTGGGGTGGGGAAAGCAAAATAGTCTTTCTTTTGTGAAATGATCACAGTGGATATTCTTTTTTTTTTCTTTAACGCTCCAACTTGGCAAACTAAAACGTTGGTTTCTCTATGTCAGTCCCATTAATGTTTGTTGAATGAATCAAAACTTGAGGATGATATTTCCTCCCTGGCAAACCTCTTCCATACCCACCTCAGGAACCAGTATCATATGGGCCCAGTCACGCAAGCAAAAACCTCAGCCATTTCTCCCATCTGTCTTCTCTGGGCTCCCCTGCTCACCTCATTGTTTCTTTGACTGTGGTCTTATCCATCCTCTCTCACCCGGCCACATGAAACAGATTCCAAGGCTGTTTTCCTTTGTCCTTGACTTGGCTCTTCTACTCCATCCTCCCCCACAGCCACCCCAGTGATCTTACTGAAACACACACCTGAGTACAGTCTTCCTGCACTGGAAAACTTCTGGTGATTCCCAGTTGCCCAGAAGAAATATCCAGACCCCTACGAAGGGAGTGACAGCTGAAGCCCTTCACTTCCTGAGCCCGACCTGCTTCTCCTGGTTTCTGCCTCCCGTGGCCTCCATGCACCCTCCACAACAGCTTCCCTTGACTTGACCTCCTCTTTGTAAACAGGCCATGGCCTTTCACCCCTAATCCTTTTGGGGTTTGGGGCCTCTGGAGGTCTTAATCCCACCCTGTGTCAGGCTTATCATGGACAATGTTGTGGGTCACAACTGAAGGTAGGGCTTACAAACCAATGGAGTAGGTCATAGCCAGCATTTAACCAAATGAGCGAATGGCAAAGAGAAGCACGGATCACATATGGTGAAGATGTAGATCATTCTATGCAACTTTTGCTTTTGTCATATGGAGATGGAGATAGAGGTGGAAGCATACACAAACGCATGTACTATGTACACCATGCCGCACAATACATTTCTCGCTGGCGGTCACAGTCACGGTCACCAGATTTGCCCTCGCGCCTACACGTTGTTCGATGATTCACTTAGCGCTGCTCACGTCACAGTCCTTGCTCTCCAAATGGGTCTAGTCTCACTAGGGAGCGTAACAGAGGTCAGGAGAAGGGGTAATCCCGGTTGGGAGACCTCTTGGAGGAGGGGGTGGTTGAGCTGGGCTGGGCCTAAGTCGGCAGAGAGAAGGGGACGTTGTCATCCTGGCAGGCAGAGCTGGCACAGAAATGGAGTAAGAGGAGAGAACATTTGTTAAACATTTATGTACCAGGCACTGTCCTAAGCATTTTGCATGGATTAATTTGTCTCATAAACAAGGAAGATACAAGCCTCATTTTATAGATGAGATTAAAATACTTGCCCAAGGTCAGAGAGCTAAACGTGACAAGACTGGGATTTGAACTCAGGTCGACTCTGTGCTTTTAACCACTGCAGTGCACCACCACTGGGGGCTGGTGAGGAGAGGGGGGCCATCCGGGGAACAGTGAGAGCCCTAGCCCTCAGGGATAGGGCCAACAATGGCAGGCAAAAAGGCCCAGAGCTGATTCTGCACTCACCTCAGCAATGGAGATCTTTTTTTTTTTTTAAAGATTTTATTTATTTATTTGACAGAGAGAGATCACAAGTAAGCAGAGAGGCAGGCAGAGAGAGAGGGGGGGGGAAGCAGGCTCCCTGCTGAGCAGAGAGCCCGATATGGGACTCGATCCCAGGATCCTGAGATCATGACCTGAGCCGAAGGCAGAGGCTCAACCCACTGAGCCACCCAGGCGCCCCAGCAATGGAGATCTTACTCTCTCCCTCCAGCCTTTGCCTCTTGAGCCGGGGCCCCTGGGGTTGGGAGGCAGGAAGCCCTAAAAGGCCAGTATGGGGGCCCGAAGCAAGGCAGGGTCTGCTCTGAGAGAGGAAAAAAGGGGAAAGTTTTCTCCCCACCCAGTCTGTCCCCAGAGCAAAAATAGCAAATGGTACCTGGGACCTCTGCCCTCAAGTCCAAATGTCCCAAATGTGCCAAGTCCTGGACGCAGGCCCTTGGGTTCCTGAGCTAGAGGGTCCCCTCTGGAGAACAGTTTGTTGCCAGGTCAGCCCTCCTCCCGCACCCTCTGCCTCTTGGCCTGCCACTGGAGCCAGGCTGTGGCCCATGTGGTGCAGGGAGAGCCCCCTTGCAGCTCCCCATTTGCTCCTCATTTGGACAGCAGGGGCCTAGAAAAACAACTTGGAGGAAGCAGGAGGGGCAGCAGGAGGGTGCCCAGGGATGGTAACTCCCAGCCAGGCTCCTTCCCTCTGCTATTCAGTTCATCCTGCCCCCTCCCTGGCTCCTCTGGCCAGCCTTGCCAGCCCCTCTTCTCCGAGGCAGCCTCTTTCCCAGCCTGGCCTGGGAAGCCTCTGAAAGAAGGCTCTGAACTCTGGGGAGTGCATTCTCTTCTTTCCCTTTTGGTCTTGGAGTCCCGCTGATCATGCCTAAGTAAGGCCAGATCTTGCTGACTAGTGGCAGGTGTCTTCCCAGGAGGTGGGTACTGATGGGGTCCTGAGAATAGCCACCAGCACCACAAAAATAAGGGAGCATTTATTGAGCGCTTATGATGTGTCAGGCACTGTGCTAAGCACTTTCTTTTTTTATTACTTTGTTTACTCCTTACGGAGGTCCTATGATGTAGGTACTGTTATCGCTCCCATTTCAAGAGGAGCAGGAAACTGAGGCACAGAGAGATGAAGTGACTTCCCAAATAGCTAGCGAGTGACATATCTGAGACGGGAACGCTGGTTGGTTTGGTTTCAACACCCCCCCCCCCGCCACCAGGAGACTGTAGAATACAGCTGCGTAGAGGGTGTGATCCCTTGTGTGGTCGCCCCCGTGGGCTGCTGTGGTGGGAGGCAGATGGCAGAAGGGGCCAGTGGAAGAGGAAGACCGGCATCACAACCTGAGCAAGGCTCTCCTGTCCCGTCACCAGTGCTCTGGGGCTGGGCGGATCCGTCAATGGCTCCACCTCCCAAATACAAAACTACAAAACAGGGCGCAGCTCTTCACTGAGCCCTCACCAGCCGCTGCTCTAGATGGCTCGGGCTGCCACTCTAGCTCAGGTCCCCATCGTCTAGCGTCTGTGTATCTACGCTGGACCTTCATGGGGAAAAGCTTGGCCTCGAGACTCAGATACACTCGGGGGCGTCCCAGCTCCAGCACCTAGCTGCGTGGCCCGTGGCAAATGACTTACCCTCCCATTGCCCAGTGTCCGCATAGTAGAAATGACATAAGGGTCCCTACCCCACAGGGTTGTAGTGAAGGTTTCACGAGACAGTGTAGAGGTTGTTCAGTCAGACATGTCCTTGGACCTCAGCTTCTGTTGCCTGTTATCATTATTGTAATTATTCCTCTCTCCAGCCCGTCCAACCGTCCAGGTGGCCTTGGGTCAATTAACCAATCTCCCTGAGCCTCAGTTTCCTGGGGGGGGTGGTGGAAAGAGTCATGCCGTATCACAGGGTTGACGTTGAGGATGAAATGAGATTCTGTAGGTAAATTGGTGTTGATTCTTTTTGTCCCCCATATTGTCAGGTGTTTTCTGCACACGTGGCCAGATTTGCCTTCTTAGCTCAGCTTCCACCCCGTTCACACACCGGCACCCACCAGCAACCCGGTGGCTGGCGGCAAATGGCAGGCACGATTTTCTCCGTGTTTTCAGCCTCACCTCCAACTCCACCCAGAATTCCCTCTCACTTCCCGCAGGCTTTGCTGTTACAAGGGCCCTGCACGTGATCATCCGCACCTCCCTGCCTAGGTCTAGAAGGCCTCTCCTCTTCCCCATGACTAAAATTCTACCTCTCCCTTTCCAGGTCTCTTTGAACAGACACTCTCTCCAGGGAGCCCCCAAAACATGCCAATATCCACCAGCTTCTCATCTGAGTTCCCTTTTCAGATGTGATGGGAGCCTCCCTATTGAGGTGATCAGGGAAGGGGCTTTGTCATCTCTCCTCACTCCTGTTGGCACCTGGCAGAGGGCTGGGTCCACAGCAGGTGCTCATTCCGTGTGAATGGACTGTCATTCAATGGCAGAGAAGACAGTCTGAAGCTAATAGATTCAGTCTAGCAGAGCTTTGGGGCTCTAGTGTTGGGTGGCAAAAGGTCATGACAGATACATGGGCCATGATGAGATTCTCTGTTAGTATTTTGGCCTTGCAAGACAGAACATCCAACATCCCAGGAAGGGGGAGTTTTAGAGGGTAACTTCTGACTTGGCTGGGACAGCTCAGGAGCAAGGCAGGTCAAGAGAAAAAGGGTCACAGCAGAGGTCCTTGGGGGAAGAAATCTAGAAATTCTTTCCTCCTTTTTATTCCCAGCTGCCTCCTCTATGGACAGGACAGGAGTTTCATCTTCAGGGACAACCGATGGCTCAGTTGTTGGGTGTCTGTCTTCAGCTAAGGTCATGAACCCAGGGTCCTGGGATTGAGCCTGGCATAGTGCTCCCTGCCTGGGTGGGGAACCTGCTTCTCCCTCTGCCTCTGGCCCACCCCCGTCCCATCATGCTCGCTCTCTCTCTCAAATAAATAAATAAAATCTTTTTAAAATGTTTCATCTCCACCCTCCTTCTTGTGTCCCCTTCCAGTTTTGGCCTAAATCACCAGCCCTAAAAGTGTGACCCAAAGACCACTGGGCGCCACTAAGATTCATTCAAGGGACTCAGACAAAACTACTCGCATAACACTAAGATGTTATTTGCCATTTCACTGTGTTGACATTGCCCTGGTGGAGCAAAAGCAGTATTTTTTGGCATAAATGCTGGCACCTTAGCTCGGATCAAGGCGGTGGCGCCAAACTAACATTCATGCTGTTCTTCATCATCAATGTATTCCTTGTAGAAGAAATGTCAGTTCCACTTTAAAATGTCTTGATGAAACCGTAAAGATTATTTTTTATTAAAATTAACCCCTTGAGTACATGTCTTTTCAAATAGTCTGTGTGACAAAATAGGAAGGGTGTGTAAAGCACTTCGACTGCATACTCAAGTGTGATGAGTGTCATGAGGAAAAGCACTTGTGTGATTGATTGCAATCTAAACTAGCCAGCTTTTCATAGAACCCTCCTGCTTTTTTTTTTTTTAAGATTTATATATATTTGAGAGAGAGACAGAGAGACAGAGAGAGCACAGGCGGGGAGAGAGGTACAGGGAAAGGAAGACGCAGACTCCTGGCCGAGCCAGGAGCCCCATGTGGGACTCCATCCCAGGACCTGGAGATCGTGACCTGAGCCAAAGGCAGATGCTTAACCATCTGAGCCACCCAAGCGACCTTATCCTTTTTTTTTTTTTTTTTTAACTTGAAAGAACGATTGACAGACGTACTATGGTTATTCATACACGGGCCAGTGTTCTGTTGAAAATGAGCGAAGTGATTGTCATCTCAAGGAAATCCACTGATTGTATTTGTTGTCCACGATAACATTTGAGCTTTCAAGTGAAAACCAGACTTTTGGAAAACTTGATCTGTCACTGTGAACTTGAGAGTTTCTCAGTACCCTAAAGACATTTCTGATAAGATATTCACAAATGCAGCCTTCCATATTGTAGAATCATACAATGAGTCAACAATTGGAAGATCTGTATAACCGGGTAGGCCAGTATTTTCCAAATGACTAATGCATGTTACCAAATCATCCATAGATAATAGATCCATTCAAAGTGCAAGACAGACCAATGGATTTTAATGTAACAGAGTACAAAAAGTTCATTGATATGGTTTCAGAGTCAACATCACAAATAAGCATCAGGAAACTACCACTTGTGAAGTTTAAGTGTAAGTATGAAAGAAGAATATCCACAAGGTATTAGTTTTCTACTGTTGCAATAACAAGTTACCAGCAACTTAACAACTTAATATAGCACCTACCTCTTACCTCACAGTTCTGTAGTGCTGAAGTCCAGGTGGGTTCACTTGACATCTCTGCTTGGGGTCTCACAAGACTGAGGTCAGGTTATCTTGTCAGCTAAGCCAGACCCTTATCTGGAGGGCCTGGGGGAAAAGTCTGCTTCTAGGTTCATATAGAATGTTAAAATAAATCCAGTTCCTTCAGGTTCTAAGTCTGAGGTCCCCATTTCTTGCTGGCACTCTCCTTGGAAAGGGCGCACATTACATTAGGCCCACCTGGATAATTTCTGTTTGCCAGCTAACTAACATGATCATGGAAGTAATAATATCCGTAAACAACTACTCTCAAAGGGGACAGAATTTATACACAGGTGAGTGTCATTTGGGAGTCATTCTTAGAATTCTGCCTAAAAAGCTATGTAAACAACACCCATCTCTATGACATATCATCATGAAGTTGGGTTTTCTTCACCTATTTTAACCGAAAAACGTATTGCTACAGACTGAGAGCAAGAACAGATACAAGAATCCAGCTGCCTTTTTGTTGAGTCAGATATGCAGCAGATTTTGCAGAAATGTAATACGATCCTACTTTTCTTGTTGATTTTTTTTTGGCTTGGAAAATAATTATTTTTTCATAAATATATGTTACCTATTTTAACATGCAATGAGTTTATTGTTTTAAATGTAAAAAGAAATGGTTTTGGGGTGCCTGGCTTGCTCAAGTCAGTAGACCACACGACTCTTGATCTCGGGGTTGTAAGTTCAAGCCTCACATTGGGTGTGAAAACTACTTAAAAATAAAATCTTCTTAAAAACACAAAACAAACAAAAAAAGCAGAAACAGATCTATAAATGCAGAGAACAAACTGATAGTTTCCAGAGGGAAGAGGGTGGGGGGAATGGACAAAATGGGCAAAGGGGAGTGGGAGATACATACTTCCAGTTATGGAATGAATAAGTCACGAGAATAAAAGGTACAGCATAGAGAAGATAGTCAAGGATAGTGAAATAGTGTTGTGTTGTGACAGGTGGGAGCTCTGATTGTGGTGAGCACAGCGTAGTATATAAAGAAGTTGAACCCCTATGCTGTACACCTGAAACTAATGTAACATCTTGGGTTAACTATATTACAGTAAATTAATAAATAGCTTTAAAATTTATCAGTTTTAATTTATAGCATGTTAAATATCAATAGATATAACCCATAAAAAGGAAAGCCCTAGTAGAGTTTTAACTAATACCTTATTTATTTACTTTTAAATATACACACGTGTCCTTTTAGTACTCTGTGTGACAGAATGTGGAAGGATGCATAAAATTCATGCTTTTGGGTGTGAAGTTCCATGAATTCTGACATGAAGTTCCAAGCGTGAAGTTACACAACCATTCTGTAATGCTTCCAACACCCAAAGAATTCCCTGTGCCTCGGCATTTTGGTCAACCCCTTGCTCCACCACAAACCTCCAGCAAGCACTAATCTAGTCTTGTCATTTTAAGAATGTCATGTAAATGGAATCGTGCTAGAAACAGCCTTTTGAATCTGGCTCTTTTCACTCAGCACAATACATTTGGACTTCATCCTTGTAGCTGCCTATATCTGTAGTACATTCCTTTTCAGTGCTGAGTAGTATTCTGTTGTACAGATGTGCCACAGTTTATCCATTTACAGTTGAAGGACATTGGGTTGTTTCCTAAATAATTTTTTCAGGGTGTAAAATCATCCTGAGACCAAAAATTTTTTTAAAGATTTTATTTATTTATTTGACAGATAGAGACCACAAGTAGGCAGAGAGGCAGGCAGAGAGAGGGGGGAAGCAGGCTCCCCACTGAGCAGAAAGCCTGACTCGGGGCTCGATCCCAGGACCCTGGGACCATGACCCGAGCCAAAAACAGAGGCTTTAACCCACTGAGCCACCCAGGCGCCCCTTGAGACCACAAATCTTGAGAGATGATGATAAGAAAAGGTAATGGAGGTATCATTTTTTAAAAAGATTTTATTTATTTATTTGACAGACAGAGATCACAAGTAGGCAGAGAGGCAGGCAGAGAGAGAGAGAGAGGAGGAGGAGGAGGAAGCAGGCTCCCCACCCAGCAGAAAGCCCGATGTGGGACTCAATTCCAGGATCCCGGGATCTTGACCCAAGCCAAAGGCAGAGGCTTTAACCCACTGAGCCACTCAGGCGCCCTGGAGGTATCATTTTTACATGGGAAACCAGTAGATGGATGAAAGAGCCATATATTGGATGTAGAATTGAAAGGATTTGCAGATGAGATGGGGGTATGGAGGGTTAGAGAAAGAAGAACAAAATTAAGTCTAACTCTGAGGTTCCTGACTTAAACTGGCTTTCTCAGATGGAGAAGACTGAGGTTTTAGTTCAAAGGGAATCAAGGATACAGTTTTGGAGATGTTGAGTTTGAGATGATTTTCAGTTATCCAACTGGAGATGTCAGTATATAGGGGTCTGGATTTCAGAGGAAAAATGGCAATTTGGAAGTCATCTGAGTACAAGAGAGATAAATGGGACCTCCAAGAGTGGGAATGCACAGCAAGAAGAGAGGGAGAACTAGGTCAGCCTCCTGAGGAACATGGCTTTCTTGGAATCTAGCAAAGGAGGAGGAGTCAATGAAGAAGTAAGCCAGAGATAGGAGAACTCTGTTGTATCACAGAGGCCAAGAGAAGCAAGGGCAAAGTGATCCTGGACATTGAGTTCCACCTAGAGGTCAAGGAAGTTAGGGACTGAATAGTGCCCATCAGGGGCACCTGGGTGGCTCAGCCCGTGAAGCATTTGCCTTAAGCTTGGCCCCTGATCTCAGAGTCCTGGGATGGAGCCCTGCATTGGGCTCTCTGCTCAGCAGGGAGTCTGATTCTCCCTCTTCCCTTTGGGTTCTCTCTCTCTCAAATAAATGAAGTCTTTAAAAATAATTTTTTTAATTAAAAAAAAATGAAAAATGCCCATTGGATTTGGTGACATGGGGTGGGCGGTGGAGTCATTTGTGACCTTTATGAAAATTTCTTGGTTTGGTGAAATGACAGGGATATAATGTCTCAAATCTTCTCTCTGCCTGAGGTCCTAACTCCTCCCATACGTAGTCTTCTCATCCCTGCCCCTCTTGCCCGGAGAATCTCTTATTTCTCCTTCTAGACTTTTTCTCTTCGTAACACCTTCTCCTCCCTTTCCCCAAAGACCTTGCTTTATACAGACCTCTCTGAGATTTGGTTCCGCAAAGACCTGTCTCCTACCTCTCCTTCCACTCTCTTTCCTAACCCATCCCTACCCTCATTTTCCTCCCTTTATGATGTCCTGGCTCATTCCTCTCCTTAAGCAGAGGCTGTCTTACCTGGACTGCTCTTTTTTCAGGCCCCTCTCCATCCCCCCACCCATCTAGGTTCACCAGCTCTCAGCAGGGGTCTTAGATTGGTGACCAAGGAGCCTCACAGACTCGACACCCAGGAGTCATATTCTCTGGCAGGATTCCACCAGGATCTGACAGTGCTGACCTGTAGGAAACATGGTGTTAAAACCAAGTCCTGAATGATTGCCAATCTGCTAACCACATCCTGCCAACACAATGCCCTCATCCGCCCTGGCACCTGCCACTGAGATTCTGCCTTTTCCTACTCCCAATTGAACAGAGTCACCACGAGCTGATAAGGTGCCCCTCTCCTCCAAATTCTTTCTCGCACCCCACTGAGGTTTTTCACTTCAAGAATGCTTTCATATTCATTAGTCTGGCCTTGGGAAGTCAGCAGGGTGAAGTCTGGAGAAAGGAGATGTGAAGACTTGCCCTGGGTCACCCAGCTGGTTAGAGGATTAGCCTGCTACCCCTCCCACCGCCTTCGGTTTTGCTTGCTTTCATGTTCCCCAAACATCCCCTCCTCTGGGCCTGAGCTCAGGCATGGCTGCCCTTTTAGCCTGTTGTAGCCTGCCAAGGGGTATCCCTTGGAGAGACCCCTGCTCGGGAGCATTGCCAGGGAGCAGGACCCCAGTCACACTTTGCACTACAGTTCTAGGCCACCTTGGGAAAGAGGATAATTGCTGGTTTGCTTCACTGAATTCACAGTAGGCAACACATTTGACTATTTGCTTTGAAATGACTTCAAAAATGGAGTACAGAGTAATGATTAAGAGTCAAGGGCCAGGGGTGGCTGGATTTGGTGTCCAGGCCTGGCTCAGCTCTGCGGTAGCCCAGTGAGACAATGTATATGAAAACCCTCCACAGAGTTCCTGACACAAAGCAAGTGTTCAATGAAGAGGGGCCACTAGCCTTACCATTTTTCCATAGGAATCCTTGGGAGGCAGTCAGTGTAGTGCGCTGGAAAATTTACTGAACCAGACACCTAGGGACCCAGATTCCAGGTCTAATCATTACTGCTCAGCTTGCGATGCTGGGTGATTCATTCATCTCATCGGGCCTAGACTTTCTCATCTGCACAATACATTGTATTAGCCTTTAAAGCTCATTCTGTATGCACAAAGAGGTTAGGTTATGGTGGAAACATGGAAATAACAAAAATGCCTACTAGTGAATGGTTAAATAAATTACATTTCCAAACAACAGAAGACAATGCAGCCATAATGAATGAGGACGATCCGTTGTTTGATGGACATGGAAATAAGGCCATGTCATATCATTGCATTACTTAGAAATGATAGAAGGTTACAGAACTGTAGGGTATAATGTGATTCAATTATGGAAAAATATTTCTAATTGTGTCTTCTACAGTACGTCAAAATGTAAACGTGATTAGCAGTATATCCCTGGCCGGTGGTATTATGAGAACCTCTATTTTCCTCTTTATATTTTATTTTCTGAGTTCTTTGCAGTAACATCTAGTATGTTTCTAATAAAAAAAAAAAAAAATGACAGCAAACAGAGAAGTTTTCTCTTGCTCCAGTCAGAGAGGCAACCCAATCAAGGCTCTCAGCTCCACAGAAATTTCGAGGTCCCTAAATGGCATGCGTCGGGTATGGTACTGCTGTGTATGGGACAGAGGGGAGGGAGGCCCATAGTAATCATGGCTGCTTCAGTCCCAACTTGTAGGGAACTGCTCTTTTGAACCCACCAGAGTCTGAACCCGGAGTCCACATGTTCGCCTTTGCACTTTGGGGTTCAACCACAGGGGTGGAGTAGGGCTGGGAGCTTGCTGGAGAACTGAGCTGGGTGGACAAGTCCATGGGGCTGTTCGAAGCGCGGGGCTGCTTGGGCACTGGCTCACCAGGGCTGTGTTTATGAGACTTACTTCCTGCTGGGCCTCAGGGCCCATAGCCAGGGACACCTAATGGGCCTCACAGAGCCCCCTCCTCTCCCTACCCCCAAAGCTGGAATGTTCCGAATTCCTCCTTCAGCCAAAACTCTCTCCCCCTAAGGCCTCTCCTGGGCTCACAGAGGTCACCACACAAAAGCCCAGCTGGAGATTTTGACAGGAAAAACACAAAACTCACCAAACTTTTTTTTTAAGTACCTCAATCTTCCAGACTCCAAGGGTTTAATTCTGATCTGTAATAAGTCTCTGACCCAAGGCTGAGATTTGCAGATGGATTTTGCAAAGCTGTGGCTAACAATTAGAAATCCTTTATCACCTCAGCCTGGGGCCCCTTGCACCTTGCTCCCCTCCCTCAGGATCCTTTCCTCATTCTCCAGGGCCATACAACTCCTCCAAGACTCTGCAAAAGAACTGCCTCGTAAGTGTCTTAATTCTGATTTATTGGCTCCCTCTTAAATTCACCTGTGGGCTCTTGTTTCCTAGTTGCTATCACTTTGGCCCGTGGCGTCGCCAGCCTCGGCCATCTTGGGTTTCTGAGGGAAGGGCATGGGAGGGAAAGTTCAGGTGGCACCTGGGTGGGTAGCATTTGTTTCCTCAAGGCTACCACAAACTTTCCAGTGTTTGAAACTATGGGGCCAGAGGAAGCACTCTCCAAATCAGATAATACATTCTGAATGGAGCTTTTGAGGACAGAAGGACTGAGCTATCAGGATGGGAGGAGAGGAGCTACAGTTTACCCCTGTGCCCAACTGGAGGGAGGCTGAGGAGGACTGGAAGGGGTGCTTCTCCCTGCCCCCCAGCCAGCTTCAGTGCCTGAAGCCTCAGGGGGTCCTCAGAAGGTGGATTTCTGAGTGAAGTCCTTGTCTCCTCCTTAACCTCTTAAATAACCCTTCCCCCACTGGTCTGTAAGTCTGTCAGAAATTCCTTCTTTGAAGGAAATCCTGCTATTTGTGACAAAATGGATGGGCCTTGAGGGCACCATGCTAAACAAGATAAGTCTGTCCGGGAAACCAAATACTCATGAGCTCTCTCTTGCCTCTAAGGGGCAATCTGAAAAAACAACACAAAACAAAACAAACTCCGATACTCTGTATCTGTATCTTAGATACAGAGAATTGACTGGTGGTTGTCAGAGGTGGGGGTGGCCGGTGGTGGGTGGGTGAAATGGGTGAGGGAGCCAAAAAGTACCAACTTCCAGCTGGAAGATAAAGAAATCCTGGGACTATAACACACAGTGTGAAGACTGACGCTAACAGTGCCATATTGTGTATTTGAAGGTGGCTGAGAGTGGTAGAAAGTTCTCGTCAAAAAAGAAAAAGAATGTGTAGCTATGTGCGGTGAGGGATGTGACCTAAACTTACTGTCGGGATCACTTTGCCATGCAGACATATAACAAGTCATTCTATTGGTACCCCTGAAATTAATATAAGGTTATATGCTAATTACATCTCAATACAAAAAGAAATTTCTTTAGACTGAGACGTTATTCTCCTCAAGCATCCTCTTGGAAAATGGAGCTGGAAACAAAACATTAACTGCGTTTATAGTTAGAGAGATTGGAGACGCTGTGTTTTCGAAATTTGGCCTGTGTTTTCTAGCATGGTAAAGTGGGAGCGCTTTACTTTGATGGTCAGGACAAAAAAAAAAAATGAACTTCTTTTTAAAGCAATTAGAAAATCCCTCAGTCCCGTTGTAGTTCCCTGAGCTGTCATCCGTCAACCATCAACCGCTGCAGAAGGAAAGGCGAACTGCTCCAAGGACACACCTTCCAGAAAGTAGGGCTTCAGGGGATGGCTTTGCCACTTAATAGAGCCCTCAGCAGCTGGAGGCGAGGTGCAGAGAGGAGAGCAAGTCTCTCAGAGTCCTGGGAGGGGCTGTTAGATCAGGTGATGGAGAAATGAGGTTCACTGGCATAAGAGGGCTATGGGGACCTCCATCTCCCCTCCGCCAGGACCCCATGTCAGCTCCTTCCTTGAGCCTGAGAACCCCACCTGTCTTATCCTGCTTAGTCTTACAAGGTCCCAAAGAAGGGGCACGAGGCACAACACCCTTGGGGCAAGAACTCAGGAAAGGCAGAGCAAGTACCCAGGCAAGAAGGAGTTAATTCAGGAGCCCTGTCAGTCCTGACCCTCCTAATCCTCTCTGGCAGTCCAATCCCTCTGCTAAGGAAGATTAGGTAAGGATCCTAAATGAAGCCTTCTTGCCCAGCCCTTGGGCCATGGAGTGTGTTGGCCTCATGCCCAGAAGACAAATTCAACTGTCAAGGCCTAGAGTTTTCTGTTCCTCCCAAGCTGCCAGGGCTGGACTTTTAGGAGGATCCCTGAAAGAGAGGAGTTTCCTTTAAAGCTGCCTGCTTCTAGTAACAGCTGTTCAGTCCTCCTATATTTGTCAACATGGTTTCCTGTCCCCATTACCTTAATTGAGACCCAAAGCCTTAGAGATGAGCAGACTAGCACCTGGAGAAGTTAGGGCACCTTCTCACCAGGTTCCAGAGAGGTCTGAGACTCGAAGTCAGTCTTCTGATTCTCACTCGGGTCGGGACTCTTTCTCTAAACCATCTACTGCCTCATCACACAAACAAAAACAGAATCCAGCCTGACACACTCTCCAGTAACCTGCTGTTTTGTCCACCCCTGCTTTCCTGACCCTGCTGAAATCTGACCTCCTTCAGGCCATCTCTCCCAATTGAATAAGCTCAATCAACGGGTTCTTCCTCCTGCCCAGTCTCCCCAGTATAGACTCCAGAGACTCCCAGCCTCACTGGTGGCCTTTTTAAAATTCTGCCTTCCCCAAACTACTCTTCCTACTTAGGCCTACTGAGTCAGGACTGACCCTGGGGAGAAGCCCTCATCTTGGGGACACTGCTGACTCTCATGGGAAACTCAAGCTGGGCTCTTCTGCCGGCTTCCCCACAAGGCTGAAGCGGGAGCTGCTCTTCTTGGAGGCAGCGGGTCCGTGCCCTAAAAACCTCAAGGTAGCTCACCAACACTCACGGGGGACCCATAAATAGATCATAAATACAAAGGAAAAGTATGTGACCCAGCCTGAGCTGACAGAGGGAGTCCAAAGAAGTTTTCAAAGGGGAGGATGAGTCCTGAAGGACGACCAGCAATTAACCAAGCAAATGTTGGGTAGTAGAATATCATACTCAAGGCCTTAGAGACAGAGAAAGGCAAATTCAGGGAAATACACCTGTACAGCCATGGCTGGATTGTGCGTGTGTGTGTGTGTGTGTGTGTGTGTGTGTATGTGTGTGTGTGAGAGAGAGAGAGAGAGAGTATAAAGCTTGAGATTGGAGATTATTGGTGGGAAACGAGGCTGAAAAGGAAATCAGAAGCCAGACAAAGGGGGGCATTCCTGATTTCCTGTGCTAGAGAGTTTGAACTTCATCTTGAAAGCAATTAAGAGGCCCTGAAGTTTTTAAAGCATGGCAAGGGGTGGGGTGGCACTTAAGATTAGATTCCAAATTAGAAAGATTGTTGGCTACCACATGGGTAATTGATTGCGGATGTGGAACTAGAGAGACAAATTTGAGATGCCCATGAGAGAAGTGGATGCATTCAGAACATTTTGAAGGTATATTTGATAAGACTTTATAATTGATCACATGTCAAGAAGAGGGGAAGAATCAAGGATGCCTGGCTTGAGTTGCTGGATGAGGGATGGTCCTAGTGAGATGGGGAACACTATGTGAGAAATCACTTGAAGGTAGAGAAAGAGCAGATGATTTCAGCTTTTCAAATGTTGAGTTTGAGGTGCCATGAAAAAATTCAGATGGGGTCATTCCAAATGCAGTTGATTATACAAATCTTGAGTTCATGAGAGAGATCTGGGCTGGAAGTATGGATTCAGGGGGCATTGGCATACAGACAGATTATTGAGACCACCCTTAGAGAATGTGAAGAATGAGAAGTCCCAAAGTCCAAATGAAACCCTACAGGGAACAGTCAGTATTGTACAAAGGGCACAAGAAGAAAAACTTATAAAGAAGACTTAGAAGGGGACTCCCAGGGGACTCAGTTAAGTGTCTGCCTGCAGCTCAGGTCAGGATCCCAGGGTCCTGGGGTCAAGTTCCCGTACTGGACTCCCTGCTCTGTGGAGAGACTGCTTCTCCCTCTCCCTCTGCTGCTCCCCCTGCCTGCACTCTTTCATTCTCTCCCTCTGCATGTGTCAAGTAAATAAAATCTTTAAAAAAAAAAAGACTTAGAATCACAGAAAACAAGGGAGAAGACAGTTTTAGGAAAGAGAGGGACAAAGTGAGATGACAGCGATATGACCATTGGATCTGGGGACAAAAAAACTGTGGACAACCTTAGTTTCAGAGGAGGTCTAATGGCTGGAGCCAGACTAAAGAGGATTGAGCAGTGGGTGGGATGGGAAAGAAGTAGAGACATCAACATGAAACGGTTTGTATAGGAATCTTAATTGTAAGGAAATGATGAGGAGAGAGTAGTAGTTGCACAAGGAGAAGGTCGGGAAAGGGGCTCAAAAAAAAAAAAAAGTGGTGTTTGAAGCTGTCACCAGGAGATGCTCGCCAGGGAGAAGCAGAAGGTGCCATTGAGATGCAAGGTCATGATCAGGATAGGGTAGAATCCTGCCAGCTTAATGGTAAGAAAACCAATGCGTGGAAAGGAGCGGTGCAGTGTCACACCTGGTGAGCGCCAGAGCTGGGATTCAAACTAGATTTCCCTCCCCCTCCCATCAGGTGTGTATTGGCCCCTGTTCCACGCTGCTTGGCATCCACATTGGCCTTGTCAACCTCATCACTGAGGAATAGTGTTGACTGGCAGCTCTGCCTGATGCTGCCGAGATCCAGGACGTGTAATCGAGGTTTACAATATTGAGTAATTAACAAGCTTAATGTATTTCTTCCCTCAAGTGGTTTAGAATTGGAAGAGACAAGCTATTCAGCAAAGGCATATATACAGAAAATAGGAAATCCTGTTTCTTTCACTCTCTCTCTCTCTCTCTCTGGCTCTCTTTCTCTGTGTTTGTCTCTCTGTCTCTCTGTCTCTGTTTTCTCTCTGTGTCTCTCTCCCTTTCTGTCTCTCTTCTCTCTGTCTGTCTCTGTCCATATCCCTCCATCCTCTGATTCCCTCTCCCAACTTCCTTTCCCAACAGCAGGCTGCTCTCATCCCTTACACTGAAGTCATTGGCTCCTTTAGAAAGCCCACATCTTATAGTCCCTCAAACCCCTTTAAAACTTTTATTCACTCATTAAGAAGATATTTTCTTAAAGATTTATTTATCTATTTATTTATTTGAGAGAGGGAAAGAGAGAGAGAGCGTCAGCAAACACAGAAAGAGAGAGGGAGAAGCGGGGTCTCTGCTGAGGAGAGAGCCCGATGCGGGACTCAATCCCAGGAGCCTGGGGTCATGACCTGAGCCGAAGGCAGACGCTCAACCACCTGAGCCACCCAGGTGTCCCAAGAAGATATTTTTAAATACCTGTTCTGGGTGTCATACTCTGCAAGGCACTTGAGATCCAGAGATGAATACAATACAGTCCTTGCCCTTATGTAGCTCACAGACAAGCCGGGGAGGAATAAGGGTTTAAGTAGGAAATTGCAGTACAGGGCAGTAACTCCTCTTCCTAGCTCAGTTTCCTCATCTGTACCATAGGGATGATTAGCACCTACCACAAAACATTGCGGTGATGATTAAGTGAGTTAACACATATAGAAGGCTTCTAATTTATACATCAGTCACATCAGAAACACTATATAACTGTTATTATTATTATTATTATTATTACTATTACTATTACAGTTGTTATTATCACTATACTACCATGATAGGGGTAAGGAAACACAGAAAATGCTACAAGAACACAGAGGAGGTGAACTTGATCCAAGCTCGAGGAAGAGACATAAGAGTGGAACACTAAGTGGTGAGCAAGCACTAAACAGAGAGAAAAGAATGCCAGGCATCTTGCATAGAAGGAACAGCTTGCCCTCAGGTTTGCAAGCAAAAGACAATATGGCATGATTGAGGAACCAAGAGTAATTTAGCTCAGCAAGAATATGAGGAGGACAATGGCAAGAGATGAAGCTTGAGAGGTCATAGAGTACAAACAAGTTTGGACTTTATCCTTTAGCCAATGGGGAGCCACTGGAATGTTTTATGTAGATACTTGATCAGATTAATGTGTTGAAAGATCACCTTGGCAACGACATGGAGAATGAACCGTGGGAGACAAAACCGGAAATAAGACCAGTGAGGAAGTCATTGCTACAGTCTGGGGGGAGGAGGACTGACTCTGGCAAGTAGCGGTAGGGATGGGGAGAAGGGTGCCGTGAATTTGAGGTATATGCAAGAGATAGAGTTGGTGAGACATTGACCATGGAAAGTGAGGAGTCAGTATGAAAATAATGCCAAGAATCACTC
Source organism: Enhydra lutris kenyoni (assembly GCF_002288905.1). Classification (NCBI taxonomy): domain Eukaryota; kingdom Metazoa; phylum Chordata; class Mammalia; order Carnivora; family Mustelidae; genus Enhydra; species Enhydra lutris. The sequence continues at coordinate 1,829,663 of NW_019154167.1, read as the reverse complement.
TCAGGATTTTGGTTGGCACAAGGGGATGGATAGAGGTACAGTTCAGCGATCTCAGGGGGCCCAGGGAAGAACTGTTTGGGGAAAGGTGTGATAGGAGAGATGATGAGTTCTCTTTTGAACATGTCAAATTTGAGGTGCCTGTGGCATTTCCAGGTGGACATTTTATTCATTCATTCATTCGTTCATTCATTTATTTAGTTTTAAAGATTTATTTATTTATTTATTTATTTGAGAGAGAGACAGAGAGAGAGTAGGGGGAGGGGCAGAAGGAGAGGGAGAGAGAGAATCTCAAGCAGACTCCCCGCTGAGTGCAGAGCCCGACACCCGGCTCAGTCTTACCACCCTGAGATCACGACTTGAGCCAAAACCCAGAGTCGGATTCTTAACCGACTGAGCCAACCAGGCTTGAACAATGCAACATGCTAGACAGCTCCGAGTTTCTCAAGGATAGGCTCAGATACCTTCCTCTTACAAAGCCTTCTACAGTAGAAGAGCTTCCCTTTCCTCTGTCCATCCTAGGTCATCGGCTGGGAGATAGCCTAGGGAATTTCATGACTTCCCCCACCCCCAGGCCTTGGCAGAACTTTCGCTCCAAAAATCCTTCCCCATTATCTCCGAGGCTGGGGCTGGTAGGGAATCTATTAAGAAAACAGACAGGAAGTGTCCTTAGTCGTGCCTGGTGGAGGGAACTGGGGCAGGGCTGGGTGGATCTGAGCTCTCAGCGTGTGGACAGAAGTCTTCTTCGCCGACCCCAGTTGGCCCTGGTGTAGATTTCCACATGTGGGGACGATGACCTAGGGCCAGACCCCTCCTCTCTAGGCCCCTGGAGATTTGCGAGGCCTCTAGCAAGCCGGAGTCCAGAGCTGTATCCTAGGACCTGTTCCTCCTGTTCCAGGCTCCTGGAGTTTGGCCTCGGTGTGCAGCTGAGGGCCCCGTGGCAGTGTTGCCGGGCAGTGCATTCAACATCAGGCTCTGGAGACAGAAGCGTGCCAGGTGAGAGCCTGACCCGGAGCTACTGCAGCCGGCATAACCACCACTGTCACCACTACCTTCTCGGAAAGGAGCCACCCGTCTGGCCCCTGGCTTTGTCTGGCTGCCAACCCAACCCAAGGCATGTGCCTACGCAGGAGGCGATGACATTTTGGCTCCACTTTCAAAGTTCTTTTTTTCTTTCTCATGTGTTATTTCTAAAGATAACAAAGGTCAAAAGGCATCCAGCATTTTCTGGTTTCTCATAAGCTTCTGGTCAATATTTAATCTGGTTTATGGATTTTTTTTAGGTCTTCTAGATGCCTTCTTGAGCCTGCTTGTGGCCACCCACAGACACTTGTAAGGAGGAGAGAAATCAGCTTGGGAGAGGCACTCTGAAATGAGGGATTAGAGGCCAGGATCCAAGGAGCAAGCACTGCAGCCTGAAGGCAAGGGAGCAGGCCCCGACGACGCCCCCACTGCCGAGAGGTCCGCAATGGCCTCCCTTGGCCTCCAACTCGTAGGCTACGTCCTGGGCCTCCTGGGGTTGTTGGGCACCCTGGTGGCCATGCTACTTCCCAGCTGGCGAACAAGCTCCTACGTCGGTACGAGCATCGTGACAGCCGTCGGATTCTCCAAGGGCCTCTGGATGGAGTGTGCCACGCACAGCACAGGCATCACACAGTGCGACATCTACAGCACCCTCCTAGGCCTGCCCGCTGACATCCAGGCTGCCCAGGCCATGATGGTGACATCCAGTGCGCTCTCTTCTTTGGCCTGCATAGTCTCTGTGGTGGGCATGAGATGCACAGTCTTCTGCCAGGACTCCCGAGCCAAGGACAGGTTGGCTGTGGTGGGCGGAGTCTTCTTCATCCTCGGAGGCCTCCTGGGCTTCATTCCTGTTGCCTGGAATCTTCATGGGATCCTGCGGGACTTCTACTCCCCACTGGTACCTGACAGCATGAAATTTGAGATCGGAGAGGCTCTTTACCTGGGCATTATTTCCTCCCTCTTCTCCCTGGTAGCTGGAATCATCCTCTGCTTTTCCTGCCCATTCCAGGGAAATCGCTCCAACTACTATGATTCCTACCAGGCCCAGCCCCTCGCAACTAGGAGCTCCCCAAGGGCCAGCCAACTGCCCAAAGTCAAGAGTGAGTTTAACTCCTACAGCCTGACAGGGTATGTGTGAAGAACCAGGGGCCAGAGCTGGGGGCGGGTGGCTGGGTCTGTGAAAACCAGCGGACAGTGCCCCCCCCCACCCAGGGCCGCAGGTGAGGGACACTGGCACTGGGACATGTCAGAAGGTGCTGAGGATAGACTGACTTTGGCCGCTGGATAAAGCGAAGGCAGAAACGGGAACTGGTGTGACAGCTTGCAGGCTGGATTGTCAAGATGGTTGCAAGCCAGCCTTTCTGTTCCCTTCAACTTGCCCACGGCCCTGCCACCTCCCCCAACCCCCACCCCGGCCTGAGTCCCCAACCCTCAACTCCAAACCACAGAGTCTCCCCTCTGCCTTTCAGGTGACCTGCGAATCCACCCCCAAACCCACTCCTTAATTACATCCCACTGACTAACCGTTTCTGTGATCAAAGACCCTCCCTCTGGCTCAGGTTGGCTCTGAGCTCATTGCTGGGGGGTGGCGGGGAGGAGGACTGGTGGTTTTTATGGGCACGGCTCTCACCAACTTCCCAAACTTCTCTCCGAAGAAACTGTTTGGCCAGTAATGGAGCCCAGCGCCTCCATCCCATTGTTGTTATGACTCCACAGTGTTCAGACTGGTTTGTGCGTGGACTGAAATAAAACCACCCTGTGGTACCGAGGGAGCAGAGAGCAACTGGGTACAGGATGAGAGGGAGGGAAGGCAGTCAAGGACCCAAAAAAGACCTGACTCACTGCCCAGGGCATTTCCCGGAATTCCCTCCCACTGTGGGCTGGGGATCTAGCCCCCCTCCCACTAGGGGAAATCACAAAGAAAGAAGATATGGTGGAAAGCTCAAGGCAGCAGCAGACGCTGATTCTGCTGAGGAATTGCCTCCAAGCTGCAGCCCCAACTTTCACTGAAGCTCCTGCCTCCCTCTGACCTGGCCTCCTGCTAAGAAACAAGGCTACGGGTCTCCTGAGTCCTGCACGGTGGTTTCCTTAGGAGGGGGAACATGTCCTTTCTCGAGATGGCTCTTGGCTGGGGGATGACAGCGTGGGAGGCTTGGGGTTCCAAAGAAGAGACCGCTCCTTGATGCTGCCCCAGAAAGAAGAAGAACTTTGGTCTCTAAGAAGCTGGGGGGAGGGCATGTGAGGTGGCTCCAGTGGGAGTTTCTATCAAGCCAGAGAGAGGCGGCTTCCCCAGGGAGTCTGCAAGCCTAATAGAAAATCAGCCCAAAGTCTGCGATCCATTCCCAGGGGTCTCCCCACAGAGCGCCAGAGAGCCTCTGAAAGACAACAGCCCCCCAGGTCCCCCACCTCCGTCACCCTTCAGAAGGGCCCGCCATCCATCGCCAGACATCTCAGAGTTGCCAGAAGGCATCTGAGGGCTTTGGCATGGAATGCCCAAGGAGCTGTGCCCCCGATCTGAGCGAAAGATGAACCGCTGCCTGGGATTTCAATTGGGGAGGGACTGAGGAGAACGTCTCCCAGGCAGACACTTCCACCTCCAAGGTGTGGAAATGCTCCATTTCCCCTGGGGTGGGGGTGGGAGTCACAGATAGACCAAAGGCCTATTCCCTCACACACTGCCCTACAAGTACACCCAGCTTCAGACAAACTCCAGTCCACCTTCCCAAACCTCAGTACCAGCAGAAGGGGCTCACTCGTCTCTAACATGCTTCTCGCCTCTCCACCTTCTTGCTTATGATTAAGCTCTTCTCCCAAGCTGGAAGGCCCTGTCCCCTTAGCCGAGTCCTCCTGTTGTCTGGAGAACTTGTTCAGCACCAACTCCTACACTGAGTCTCCTCTGACCACTCCGTCCCTCTCCTGCCCTCCCTCCTCCACCCCCTCAGCATATAATTATTGCTTCTTTAATGCTTGTAATTCACAATTTTTGATGGATAGCTATCTTTTCGTGTGTGCCTATCTGATTTCACAAATACGTTATAAACTCTTGGAGGGTAGGGGCCATACCCAAGACCTCTCTGTATCCCCCCAGACTATCTGTAAGAGTGCTGGGCACACAGTAGGTGATCAATAAACACTTGTTGATTGAGTAATTTTGTTACTGTTTTATTCATTCAAAAGGGGCCTTGGCAAGCATGGCAGGTATGAGAGAGAACTGGGCCAGGGGGAGGGTAGAATGGAAACTGGCTTTTCTTCCCACAGGGTGGATAAAAAAAATTCTAGACTTTATGGGAGACATTATGAAAACAAGACACCCCCCACCACATTCCCAGGGAAACTTCACCTTTTCATTGTGCCCAGGGCTCCTCCCTCTTCACAATTCTTTCATGGAAGTTATTTACTGAATGGCTGTGTGTTTATTCCTTTCGCTCTCTGAACCAGCACTGTGAGGAAGGAAAAGTCAATCTGACAATCTCCATTCAGCAGATGGGGAAACCAAGGCCCATGTGAATAAAGAGATTGTTTTTCCCAGAGCTACATTGCTGGTGTTGGTGCCCCAGACTCTAGACTCCCCAAATAGGACTCTGCTGATCCACTCATTGGGAGAGCCTGCCAGGGGTCCCCCCAAGCTGCCGGAGGAGAGCAATTTATGGCCAACAAAGACACGTTGGGGACATACACAGTTCTCCTGGAGATCTCCCGCGAAGATGATCTGGGGGAGCAGGACCAATTCACATTTGAAAGAGACGTAATACCTCCGTACTAATTTCCCAAACTCTGGAGGTGTGAGAGTTTGGGAGGCCAATGATTCGGCCAGCCATTGTTCGAACCTCCTGGGGGAATGAACAAAAGCCCAGTTCAAAAAGATGTTAGCTGTGGCAACACTGATGATAACAGCTCCCGCCTGCTTCCCTACCTCCGCCCCAGCAAGATTCAACTTACACAGCCCCTGGAGAGAGTGGGTCGCAGAGCACAGGAACCTGTTACAACAGGCCCTGCCTTGCACTCCCCACGTAGGCCTTCTCTGGTGCAGAGGCGAGGACCCCGCCACCCGAGCCCATTTAGAGGGAATGGAGGTGGGCAGGAATAAGGTGTGGAGAGAAGAGGCTCCCTGAACAGAAGTTGTATAAGGGGTCGCGTCTCTGGCCTGGCACCAGGAACTCCAGAGTGCTTGACTCGGGTGGGGGGCAGTAGAGGCCGGAAGAAGGGGTTGCTTTGCTGACTGTGTTGTGCTGAGGGGGCAGCCGTCTGGTCTGGGCTCTGAGGACCCACCACAGGGCCACTAAAGCACTTTCAGATCCACAACTGCCTTGCGTTCTCCAAATACCCAAAATGAAGCAGGTCTTTTTACAAGAGACAAAATGGAGGCCTCCCTAAAGTCACAGTGTCAGAGTCTGACTCTAAGCTTAGAAATTCTTCCCCCAGCAATGTGGGTCTGTGATTCTGCCTGGGAAGGTGTAAGAGTGTCTTCTCCTCTTCGGACTGCCGCAGCCCTCCTCTCCCTGTCTGCCCTTGGGTTAGAAGGGCCTTCGAGGGAAATAGGGCCCGGGGCTTCTGTTCATCTTAGGATGAGGCTTCCCGGGGACGTCCTCCTTCCCTGTAATCTGGGAAGAGTCTACAGAGGAAGTTAGATTTTCATCCTTAACTAGAAAAACCGGGGCAGAGCCGATAAGGAGCAACTGTTCCCTTTGGCTGGGTGTGCAAGGAAAGCTTTGCTCTAAATAATTTCCTCGAAATATCCCGGTGTCTGAGTCCAAGTTGAACAGCTTTCAGCTCACCCCATTGCCTTCCATCATAAAGTAATTTAGATTAGCCACAACCAAGGGGATAGCAAAGGCCATTGTGTTTATGCCCCGAACTGATGGCTCTGACCCTTGCACAAGGAGAGATGTTTCTGCCCTCCCTCATTCCTCTGATAATAGTGTGACTCATGTTTTCTCCCCGTCAGGGCCTTACTGACCTACTGCTATGTGATCATTAATAGGGGAGGGGGAGGCTGAAACTAGCTTCTTGGGGGGAAAGGCGAGCTCCAGCTTCTTGAGAAACCTTCATCCAGCCCATCCAACAGCCATTCAATGGGCTCCACAGCCAGGCAGCCCACGTGGCCGGCACCCTCACTCCATGTGGGAAGAGGCTTCGAGGGCAATAAGTGCAATGAGGGTGAACAGCAAGGTAAAGTCTGTGCCTTGCAGGAGCTGACAGCTGATGCAGGGCCAGATAAGACATGCACACCTAAGCGTGGTGCAACGCGTGATACGGTGTGTCCTATGAGAGATAGGAGGGAAGTTCCAGAAGGTAGGGGTGTCAGCGGCTACTTCAGAAAGGCTTGTACATCCCCTCAAATCCCAATCCATATGAAGGGAGGGTCTGGCACCCCTTGAGCTTTGGTGGGGGGGGCGGGGAGGATGATCTAAAGAAACTGCCTCCTGTGGCTAAGGGACCATGGGAGACAGAGCAAAACAGTGGACAGCAGCGCTGAGGAGGAAACACGGTTATACCGTGCAGCTCATCCAGAACGCCTCTGAGTTTGCCTCACAGGCCTCCTGAGTGGCTCCAGTGGAAAGAGTGCCCCTAGCGCCCAGCCCCTTCTCCCTCATCTGCTTCTCTTGGGCAGCTTCCTGGAAATTGGTGGGGGCAGTGGAGGCAGTGCCCATCCGAGTAACCTGAGGCCTTTTGGCCCCGGACCAGAGGAGAAACAGCTGTGGGAGAAGGGAGAGAGGACGGAGAAGGGCACGGCGCTAAAGGCGGGCAGATGAGGCCTGGGCAGAGTCAACTGTTCCCTCCCACTCAGCCCTGGGTCCACGGACAGGTGATTCTTCTGTGCTTGTCGCTGCCCACTCTGGGACACAGAGGCCCCAGGCAGGGAAGCGCATGTGCTGCTCCGCTGGCTGAAGCCTGGCCTTTGCCCAGCCTGGTCTCCCTGCCCCAGCGGCTGCGGACTTTGATGAGAACTCCTGTTATCTCCCTGAGAGAGAAAACCTCAAACAGGAAGTCCAGCAGGTTATCTCTCTCTTTTGCCCTAAGTGGTGGCTCCTCCACGCTGCGATGTGATCGCTGATAAAATATTAACAGGTTGTTATCAGGCCTGGCACTGAGGAAGCTGTAATGGGACCACCCCTCTGTCTCCCACAAGCTACCACTTTCCTGAGACCAGCTGCTCAGGAATTCCTAGCTAACTCTTGCCTAAAGTTCCCTGCTCTGGGCCTCATGTCTCCACAAAACAGGTGGCAGTGGTGTTGGGCTTAACAAAGCAGGAGGTCACTCCACAAGTGCAGACCATCAGGTTGCACTTCCCCATTATCCCTGAAGTCCCAATCCTCCAGAATGGCACCCTTGCTGCTTCATAAGTCACCTCTGAGGAGGGCTTCAAAGAACTTTCTATTTGCAAACATGGCCTCGTGGAGGGAACACTGAGAAAGCTCACATGCTTTCAGACAGATACGTACAATGCAATGGGAAACAAGGTGCTCAATGAGTCTCATAGCATGGCAGACAATCCCAAGTTTCAGCGGGGGCCCCTTTCCTCCAACAGCACTTCGTGAGCCTGTGACATTTGACGAAGTTCCTGTGGGTTGCTCAGGAGAAAGGCCACTCCCACCAAAATCACAAGCAGCCTCTTTGCTTTTATGTAGAATCACCCAACGGGAGGCAAGAAGGTGGATCAGCATCCCCCACAAAGGCTATCTGCTGACATTGCGAAGACTCTGTTTCCTTGGTTTAAAGGCACTAAGTGCCTCGATGGGAGAAAAAAAAAAAGCACGTATATTTTTCTAGCAAGAGAAACCCATTCAGTCATAGATTAGCCACTGATGTCAGAATTTGCACTAGTTTCTCAGTTTAGCGCTTTTTTTTTTTTTTTAAAGAGCCAAAATGAGAAGACAAGCCCAGTGGGCTTAAGAAAAAATAGAACATCAATTCAGAGGCAATGGACGCTGGAATCACGGGAAGCAGGGGCCTTCTCTAAGTAACGCGTGCACTCTTCAACTAAATGATTCAATAGGCTTTGATGGAGATGAAGGAGAAATCAAGAAAGAGGCAGACAAGATGAGAAAGGTGGTGCCATCTTTTTCTCAGCAATTCCAGAGGCACCTCCTGTGGTTAATTTTACTCTTCTGTGTGTAATAATAAACCAGCATGTTCTCAAGAGTCACTTTCTCACTCCCCGAGAAACTTGCCCACCTCAGCACTGTCTGGGGTGGGGGTGGGGTAGCAAGGAGCCAGTGAGAACCCTCACAGGCAGAGGCCAACAAGTCCAAGACCTCCTGGAGTGTAAGAATAAGATCTTGATGGCTGTTTTGATATCAGGAAAGCTGCCAAGTGACAGCCCTGCGTGAAAAACCCAGTCAAGAGGAAATGAATTTCCACATTGTTTGGAGGGATATTCGTTACATAAGTGAACGATTTCCTGATCATGAGGGCAGTTAAACATTGTGTGGGATTGTGGAACTTTCTTCCTTGGAAATTCCTATTAGCATGGGCTGGCTTTAGCTTTTTCTTATCAAAAGGAAGAAGACAAGACTAATCGTTTTTAAGACAGGCCATACGGTGTTGTGGGCAAAGAGCCTGGGCTTTGGAGTCAGACAAACTTGGGTTTGGTTTGGCGTCTGCACGCTCTCTAGCTGTGTGGCCTGGGAGGGGCACTTCAATTCTCTCTGCTTTAGTTCCTACATATGTCAGATGGAAATGATGCCTGCCTCTTAGTGTGGTCATGGCATATGGTAGGTCCTCAACAAGGGGTTAACTGTGTTCTAAGCATATTGGTGACCCAAAGGGTAGTGTCAAAGTCACACCAAAATGTGTGTCTGTGGGGAGTTGGGGCAGATGACAAAGTCTATTTCCCACTACAGATCTGAATCTACATCAAGGGATATTCTTGCCCAGGTCAAAACTTCTCCAGATTCTTCCCCAAAGTCTAGATTCATAGGATTCACAGGAATCATTCAGATTCCATTAATAGAGGCCAGAGGAAAAGCAGACTTGAGAAGTTGGAGAATGAAGGAGGGGTGTTGGCTCTTTGCCCTTTATCCAGATCTGTGAAAAACTGAGGTAGAACAGAACCATGATCAATAAGATCCTACTTCTAGAGAAAATCTTAGTCCAGGGGAACTGCAAACTGAGGTTAATTCCCCCAACTCTGGGACAACTGGGGAGATACAACAACCACTTTCCTAGTTTGTAACCTATAAGGGTGCCATTGGTAGGCAGATTAAGCATAACCCCTGTCTTGCTAGTATTCCCCAGCCCTTGGTCCCTTCTGTTCCTTATGCTTCAAGTTAAATAATTCAATATTTCTCAAACACACTTGGGTGTTCCTTTATTCACAACCCCTCCTCCCACATAGTCTTATGACTTTACTTACACTCTTCCCTACAACCTGGAAAACCCTCTCCACACACCTCCGCCTTTCCGATCATTACCAGTTTCCAAAGCCTTCTGGAAAATCAGGACTTTGGGGAACACCTTCCTGAGCCTCTGCCTAAAGTCATCTTGCCTCTGTCCCCTGAGGACTCAATGGTCACACACATGTGTTTGGTGAGTAGAAGGCCCCGAAAACATGTGGACTAATCTCCTCTAAAAGGGGGTTGGGTTTTCTGATAACTCACATCAAGACTTTGGACTTGGGGATGGAGGCAAGTAACAAAACACATTCTTTCTGCGAAAGATGAATGCTGCATATGTCTCCATGACTAAGGCTTAAACTACCCAAGACGATCTAGGTTAGTTCTTTCCAACCGTCTGGTTTATTACCCAACCATGTGCCGTGACTGAATTCACAAGTACGGTTCCTGAATTTCCTAAGAGAAGTCGTAAGTTAGGGATGCCCTTGTCTTCAAGAACAAGGATTCTTTTGGGGAAATTACCCTTGACTGGGCCTTAGCTCACCCCTGGCTTTCCTGAACATACCCTCATGCTTCACTCCTAACCCCATACTACAGAAAGAGCTTTTAATTCATAGTATAGAACTCCGAAACATGTTCTATCTGGTGATTGCTCTTTGGGAACAGAGAACCTGCCAATTAAGCCTTTGCTTTTAAATTATTGCCCCAGATCATCTGCAATCACTGGGTGTGGACAACTATATCTTTCTGCTCCCCCCTGGGACCACCAAGTCTCCAACTTGGTCCTCTGCTAGGAGCCCATTTGTTCATCCCACAGTACTGACTTCCTCACACATGCCAGGAACTTATTTTCTTGAAGCTTGCTCTGTCTACTGTTTATAGATAACTCCCTTCTCTTTTTTTTAATTTAAAAAATTATTTATTTAAAGATTTATTTATTTTTAGAGAGAGAGAGCATGAGCAGGAGGGGCAGAGGGAGAGGGAGAATCTCAAGCACACTCCACATCAAGTGTGGAGCCCAATGCGGGCCTTGATCCTGAGACCCTGAGATCATGGCCTGAGCAGAAACTGAGAGTCGGACGCTCAATCGACTGGGCCACACAGGTGTCCCTGTTTCTTCTTCTGAAAGATTCGATCACTGCTCTTGGCAAAAGGGAACAGGAGACCCCTCAGAAATGTTTTTTTTTTTTCCTCCTTTTAGTTTTCACACTCAACATCTGTTCTCTAGGCTTCTGATTGTATTCTGTAATTCTCAGTATTTTAAAATTGCATGCTAGGGAACTTCCTTTTGATAACATTTGGAGTCTGTGGGAAAGAACACCCATATTCTTTTTTTTCCCCCTTGGTAGTCTCTCCAATTATTCAAGTGAAAATTCAGGTACAGAGAAACGCTGGGTCACTCCAGCTCACACTGTCTGCCCCCCCTGCCCGCCCCCCGGCAACCTGAAGGACTTATGGTCTGCTTGGCATTCTTAGACTTTGATGTCCAGCACTGTTGTTTCCCTCACTCAGACTGATCTAGCCAGCCCCTTCCACGAATGAGGCACTACTATAGGCTCTCAAGGGAGATGGAAATACTGACAACTTCACATCATTGACTCATTCAGTAAGAATTATTGATTGATTGCCTACTATATACCAGGTGCTACGATAAAAGGGATTGGCCATCACGGGCATGGCCCTTCCCCTCATGGAAACTTGTTAGGCAAAGAGGCAGACAGACATCAAGCAGGTTGTGCTCCCTGCTGTCTATCACAGCACACAGTAGGTAGCTGGTGAGTATTTGCTGAACGAGTGCAAGTCAACAGCCGAATACATAACAGCAAATTGTGAGACGTGCCAGGAATTGAAAACGGGAAATGATGGCAGAATAGGGTAGAGGGAGAAGAAAGGCTGCACAGAAGGCCTTTCTGAGAAAGTTGAGACTTACACAGACACCTGAAGGATGAGTACTAGGCAGCGATGCCCAAACTGGAGCTGTGATCATTCTAGAGGAGTGGAACAGTATAGGTAAAGGCTCGGAGGGAAGGAAGAGCCTGAAATGTTTCTGTGGGAAGACCACAGTGAGCGAGGGGAAAAGTGAAATATGATGAAAAATTGCAAGACACAAAGCAGATGAAGTAGGGAGGATGGATTTTATTCTAAGTGCAATGAGAAGTCATGGAAGGGCTTTAAGCAGGGAGTTACATAATCTGACTTGTATTTTTTCCTTTTTAAATCTGGCTGACATGATAAGACAGTTGTGGGAACGAGAGTGGAAGCAAGGACACCAGTTAGGAGTTGCAAAAATGTCTATGGGAGTTGATGGTTGTTTAGACTAAGGAGGCTGTGGTAAAAGTCAGGGAAGTCAAGATATACTTTGGTGATAGAACTGACAGACTTTCTGACAGACTGGATGTGGGGGACTACAAAAGAGGAAAATTAAGGATGACTTCCAGGTTTCTAGCTTATGTGACTGGGTGGGTGGAGGTGCCATTTTCTAAAATGAGAAAACTGGGGGAAGGAACAGTCCCAGGGTGTGTGTGTCACTGTTTATTTTTAACACATTTTATTTGAAATGCCTGTGAGACATGTAAATGTAAATGCCAAGTAGACAGCTATATATTTGAATCTAGGGCTAATAGGAAGACCGGACAAGGAAGTTTGTGATAAAAAGCCTTGTGACACAAAACTTACGTGTTCAAAGAAAACATTATGCCTTGCCTGGGTTAACTGGGGGAATTTGGGGTGGGGCGGGGAGGCTGACATTTGAGCCAAAAGAAAGATGATGAGGGAGGACGTTCCAGGTAAAGGGAATGTTCGAACAGTAAAGGTGCAGGAGAAAACCTCCAGGCAGGTTCGGAAACTGAAAAACAGTTCAGCTTGGATGGAATGAAGTTTGTGTTTGGAATGTTAGAGGAGTCTGGAGAGCACAGGAATGGCCACAGAGGGGGTTCTGTACTGTACTTGCTCGGCAACTGGGAGCACTAGTGGGTCTTTGAGCAGAGGCATAACCTGAGGAGGTCATTCAACGCAATTTCGTGACAGTGAGTAGAATGGATGGAAGAAGTGAGAACAGGAGGAAAAGGAAGCCAGTTAAGAGCTGATTTCAATTTTCCAGGCATGAGATAATAAGGGCCTAAATGTTGATTGTGGAAATTAAAACTTAAGGGGTAAACAGGAGGGACATTTGAAAGGAGAGTTATGATCTTGTTAGCCCAACAGGACAACCAGGAGAGGGCACCCACTTTTTTCTTCCAATGTCTTTTACCTCCACACTATATACGCTCTGGTTAAGGCTGGGAGACACTTGCAAATCTCTCCACTGTGGCTTTTAACATTGGCTGAAGGGGCCTCACGCTGGTGTGGTCTCACTGCAAACAGGTAATAAAGGGGCAGCTCTGGTATCATAGTAGACAGACTCACACACCTAACTGTTGCTGGAAGAAGTGGTATGGGGTTGGGTCTAGGAAATGGGAGCGGAGGAAGCACTAGTAAAGAGGAGTTACATTTTCCAACTTTTTTCCCCCCAACATTTTTCTTTTTAAAGCCCAATTGCCCATATTCTTTCCTACTTTGACACACACACACACACACACACACACACACACACACACACCACTCACACATGCTCACTCTCCTCCCAACAGGCTGAACCTTCAATGCTCTGAATTTTTCTGACACCACCTTCCATCAGTATTGTCCATATTTGCGCCAAGTCCCAGCTTTTCACAGCCCCCCCGAAGAATAAGTATCACTGAGAGGATAGCTAAAAATGCGCCCACAGCCCCACTTCTCAGTAATATTTATATTTATTTAGACAATGGGGGCCTTCAACAGCCTAGTCCTAATGTCTCCATGAAAACCAACCAGGCTGCAGGCTAGAGGTGTGGTGTGGTGAGGGCCTGGGGCCGGGTGGTGGTGGTGGGGGTGTGTGTGCGCGCACGTGCGTGCACATGCGCGCACACGTGAGACTGTCAGCACTCCTTCTGATGCTGAGGCCTGGCTCAGGCCTCCCCCCAGGCCTTCCGGTCTCCCTGGAGTACCTGTGCTGGGCCTCCTCACCAAGGAGGCAAAATAAGCTTGGGAGAGACTTCCAAAGTCACTCTGCAGGGAAACCAGAACATGTACCCCAAACATCCCTCTGCACCTCCTAATCCTTACTGCGATGGCTTGAGCCCACCCCACCATCCCCTTCGGTTCCTTCTCCTTTACTTGTTTTTCACTGCTGGCATAGTTTAAGTGTTCATTGTTCATTGTCTTGTGAGGAGTACCTTGAACTCGTTGGAGAGTAGGCGCTATATAAATACAATAAAGCAATGGATAAACAAAATAGCTACTTTTACAAGAGTGTAGGTTTTACTATTTCTGATAATATGAGACCAGCCCCTTACTCAGCACTAGGCTGAGGAGCAGGTGGGTGGTGAATTCTGAGGGTTGGCAAACAGACCTCCCTGCTCTAAAAGGGCTTCCCCACTTCCTGAAATCCCAGTTTGGTGGCACATATTTTTTTGAATCTGAGCATGTATTGACGTGTAAATACCGCGTGAGGGTGAGTAGGTGGGTCACGATTTAACCTTACTTCTATTCACATTAACCCATCACTTCTATCACTTCTATCTATGTCCTTTTCACATTCCAGCTTTTGTTCATGCTATTCTTCCAGAGGTAATGCTAAATATGACATGAACTATAAATATAAAATTACCTATACATTCAACAGAGTCTCATCTGATATCTATATCCAAACCTACTCATTCTTTTTTAAAACAATTTATTTTTTTCCAATGTAAGAAGAATAATGGGTTTATATAGAAAATTTGAAAAAAGCAGGAAGATAGCGAGAAGAAAAAAAAATATCAACCATAGTCCTACCCCTAGAGAACAACCATTGTTGCCATTGTTGACAGTGTGGTCGTGCTTGTTCTTTAAACAAATCTTAGTTTAGGTCCCATTTCTGATGTGATGCCTGCCTTCATCTTCCTCCCCCAGAACTTCTCTATCACGTTTGTACCCCTCACTTGTACCAGTTAGTGAACCTGGCGTGTGTTCTGCGCTTCCAACTAGGTTGTTGGATGCTCGAAGGCTGCAGCCATGAATTCTACTTCTTAATTTATCCCCAAACACCTACCACATTGGACCCAGTATTTGCTGGCTGATTTAACCTAAATGAATACAAACCACTTCAGAAAGGATATAAAACAGGCCAAGTATCTACATCATGAAAATTAAAGCTTTCAGGTCACCTGGCTTGGTGATTACTGCTTTTCTGTTCCTGGAACTCCTGAAAGCCTATTAACTAGCCTCTATCTCCACACCAAAACTGAATAAGAAGCAGAATGAGTGACAGCCAGGATTTACTCAAAGATTCTCTATATAAGGCATAAAAAGGTGGGGGGGGGAGAGATGGAGAGAGAGGGGGAGAGGGAAGGAGGAGGAAGAAGAGAAGAGAAGAGAAGAAAAGAGAAGACAAGAGAAGAGTAGAGTAGGGTAGGGTAGAGTAGAGTAGGGTAGAGTAGGGTAGGGTACAGAAGGGTATATAGAGTGTATAGTCCGGTGCTCAATCCAGTATGTGATTTGCCTCCAGCACCGTATACAGGATCCCATCCACTTGCTCTGAGTCAAACCCGATCTCACGAAGCTCCAAGTGAGGGAGGACAGAAGTAAGGAGATAGCTGACGTGGATACGCAGCCGCGTAAGCTTTGCCAAAGCCCTGTATGATGGAGTGAGGGGGCAGAAGAGATGACATGAAGTCATTAGCCAACAGAACAAAATGAATCTCCTTAAAAATGGGCCTACATCTCTCAACAATGATGTGTCCATTAGCTAGACAGAAAGAAGAAAGCACGGTGCCACCAAACACAGGGAGACTGACTGCAGCTCTCTAAGTAATTCCTCGCTCCTTGGTGGCCTCTAAATTAATTAAGGCTTCCTCCCTTAGCTATGGCCAATAACTGGGGGTCCTAAGGGATGCTTCCCGTTAGCACTCACAAGCTGATAACTAAACCCTAGTAATTAACCTTTCTAGGTCATCTCCCTCTGGGGTCCGGTAGGAGACCTGAGCCTTCTGCAGCACTTCCAGGTGCATCTCTGTCTCCTTCAGTTTCTCTTTAAGTTCCTGCTTTTCTTCCTTGGTTCTCTCCAGCTCAGCTTTCAGAATTTGGAATTCAGCTTGGCGATAGCCCATGTGTTTCTTGCTCCAATACAAGCCTTCCGTCTCCTGGGTGGTGTAGGTCACCAATTCACTCTGGACTTTCTTGAATTCAGAATGCCAGTGATTCCTCTCCTGTTCCAGCTCCTCCACCTGCAGTCCAAGAAACAGAAATTCAATGACCCCCACATGCTAGGAGTGCACCAAAATGTGTCCCTAATACATTCCTCCATACACGTTCCACTGAGGGACCTTTTCAATCCCCAGATAGGGGCTGGAAGCCCACTCGGGTTCATTCAGTCTGAGACACGGCACAGAATGAGTCGATGGCTTCTGTTGTGGAAAGGCCTCAGAACGGGAAATCGTCAAGAGCCGCGACTCTCTGGTCTCTTGGTTACAAGGATCTCTTATTCCTAGTGGGAAGGTGATGCCCTAACCTTTTGCTGGAACAAGTTCCGCTCAGCCAAAACACGTTCCAGTTTTTCTGTGGTTCTTTTCAGTTCTTCCAGCTCTCTTTGGTTCTTCATCTTTGGCGAATTGCGACCTCCGCCCTCCTCAGAACCTCGGCCCTTCTCCCCAGCGGCTGTGGCAGGGGTGGGACCAGAGGCCACGGAGGGGTAAGGCACGGGGCTCCAGGATTCCACTGCTTTTCTCCTCTCAGCCAGCTCCTCTCTGTTGAAAGGGATCAGTTGAATGGGAGCTCCTGAATCTCTAACACCTTTTGCAACACCGACAACAGCTACAAAAGGTCCCTTGTTTACTTCCTCTTTGTTTACATTTGTGCTGCCTCTGTTAGATTCTTCTGCTACCAATCTTGGCATCTGATCTTCTAATTCTTCAGGGAGCAGGGACCCCTGGTGTTGGTCTTGGGCCCCTGAATACAGGACTGACACCTCCCTACTCTGACTGGTATTCTTGTTTGCATCTGGGTATTCTGGAGAAAGGTATGGTGGTGTGCTTCTCTCCGAACTGGATTTATCATGGCTGTTCTCCCCTTCTGGGTAGGAGACAGCTGCCTCCACCCTCCTATAAGGGCCAGGCATGGAATAATCTAGAGGAGGTGTTGTCATCTCATTCTGGAGCCTTCTTCGTTTCTCCACCGGCTCCTCTCCCAGGATCCATTTGTACTTACTGCAAGAAGAAGAGGGAATTAAATGTTAAGCTGTCAAAATACAAGCTAGGTGTATTCTTATCCCATGGAGCCTCTCTCCAAACTTCCTGCATTAGAAATGACCCTAGCTGTTATCCACAGATCATTTCAGGTTAAGAAAACACAACTCTACCACTGAACTCCAAACCCTTCACTCATGCACCTTGCTGAGCTAGCAACCAGTCTGAATGGAGAGATGAAATCAAAAAGTATGAGAGTCAGTCTCTGGATATAGCAAGACAGAGTTGATTTTTGTAAGAATTCTGAAAATAGGATTGAAACCGGCCTGACTCGGAAGTTTCCAAAATGCAAGGAAAGGGAGAAACACACACACACACACACACACACACACACACACACACACACACGAATACACACACAAAATCCCCTAACAGGAGAATGGAAAAAAAGGTCATAAAAAGCCTAGTAGAGTATGCAGAGGAAAGTTGAGCCAGCTCGTTAATTTTAAAGTGTCACAAAAACCTCCCAGTATCAAAGACTTAGGCACATTTTTTATATTGCAACAGAACACCATGCAGTTTCTTTGCCAGCCAACTGGATTGTGGCTATAGCCCATATTCACTTATAAAAGTTAATTAAAACACAAGGCCCTAGTCAGAAACAAACAAGTGGAATCGGCCACTTCAAATCATTTCCCTCTTCGGGTAAAAGAACTGCCCTCTGTCAGGGCAAACAGGCACTCCCTCATTTCTTCAGGAAAGTGCAGGAGAGTAATCGCACCATCGCCTTCCATTTCTGGCTTCTGTTCGCACTAAGTGGTGAAGGAACTAAGGAAATGACTGGCACCCGTGAAATCCACAGGAAATTTAAAATCCTGCAGTAGGACAGGACACCTCCCCCACCCCCGGCACACCAGCTCATTTTTACCCCATAACTATTTTGTCCTCCCTGCAGAAAATGCAGAAATTTCAAAGTAAATATCAAATTTCAAATTTTCAATGAGAAAGAGTCAGGCATGTCATCAGTCACCTTACAATGTTTCAAGGCTGCCCACTTTTCTTTGCAAGTTCTGAGAACGTTTGTAAGACATCTCAAACCTTAGCTTCTTACAGCGCCCTGAACATTCTTTGAAACTAGTGTTCACCCAGAAAGAAAACTGGTCTGCCTCTTAATAGGTCTTGCTGTGTCAACCTTAGGGGGAAAGCAAAAATATTTGGGGGCAATGTGAGACCAAATGCATTCATCTAGAACCTGCATAAAGGGCCACTGCAGAGGGCCCATTTAGCTGTGGTAGGGAGGAAGAGTCAGTCAGTCAGTTCAGAGGTAGGAAGGAACGGTACACGATCCCAGATAGCAAGACCACACTTCTATGAAAGGCAATTAGTCAAATGATATGCTTTCTCTTCCTTTTGCTGCCTCCAAGGGTTCTATCTTTATCTCTCTCCCTGTATTTCTTTTCTTTGGTAATCTCATACCACCTCTGGGCTATAACCTCTGCTCATTCCCCCAGCCCTGATCTCTAGTATGGAATTTCCAATCACCCAGCACACCCCTTCCTGCCTGCCCCACTGGTGTCTCAGGATGTAGAAAACTGGCCTTCTGTTGTCAAGGTCAAACCCATTCCCTCTCCTATGTCTGATTTGTGTTAAGACACCAGCAAACTCTCAGTAATTTTATATAGTTTTACTACTATTAATACTCAGGCTCGAGCTCACATTCCCTGTCCTGAGCTACTGCAATGGCTTCCTCCAGCCTCCCCTTCTCTCTCTCACTGACAGACCACCTGCTGCCAAGCTACTAATCTTCCTAAGGTGCTGCCCTGTTTATGTTACACCCTTATTTGAAATCTTTATTTATTGCTACCCACAACATAAAAGCTCAAACGCCTTAGTTTGGGATTCCATTCCAAAACCTAAGAAACCTTTATTGAGCACTTACTCCACGCCAGACAGTATGATAAATGCTTAATGTGCATGGTCTCATTCAGTTTTCCCAAAAACCCTGAGGTAAGTGGTATGTTTATCTGCATTGGTTAAAGAGGATGCTCAGATGTAGAGAAGTTAACTTTGTCAGGGTCATGTAGCTAGTCAGGGGCAGGGGTGGGACATCACTTGGCCCCAGCTTTCTCTCTCATTACTTCCCTTCAAATATACCAGCCAAAAGAAATGCCCACGACTTCTTATGCTGCTTCTTTTGATTAGAATGCCCTTCTCCTACTCAATACTGCACGTCTAAGCCTGGCTCAAATACTACCTCTGAATTCCTACAGCACCTTAGCACTCAATTATAACATATTATCTCTTTTTTTACCTTGTGTGTGTGTGTCTTATAAATTTCCTACTAAAGTACTAAAGTATAAGCTCCTTGACAGAAGAGAGCTTAACTAGCTGTGCTAGATGGGAAGGAAGGGACAAAACCTGGCACATCAGAGGAAATAAAAATGAAACTATTATGTGACAGAAAAAGAAGTGGATTTTACTTAGTGGTTCTAGAAGTACTTAGCAGTTCTGTAACTAAAGGTCTGATCTTCCCCTTTAGGGACTGATACTTATTCTAGACCTGTATTCACTCATTTAGTAAGCACCAGGAATTCTTTTCAAACTACATAGCTAGTTTCTTCTCATTTTCTTTTCTTTTTCTTAAGATTTTATTTATTTATTTGAGAGAGAGAGAGAGAGAGCACAAGCAGGGGAAGTTGCAGTGGGAGAGAGAGAAGCAGGCTCCCTGCTGAGCAGGGAGCCCCATGCTGATGCAGGGCTCGATCCCAGAACTCCTGAGCTGAAGGCAGGCGCTTAACCAACTGAGCCAGCCAGGCACCCCATCTTCTCATTTTCTTCCTTTTTTTTGGTCGTACTCCTCAACTGTCTGTCTGCAGAGGAGCCAGCTGATATTTTGATAGGGGACTGCATCAAATCTGTAGCTCAATTTGGGGAATATGGCCATCTTAACAGCAAATCTTCTAATCCATAAACACGACATGTCTTTCCATTTACTCAGGTCTTCTTTAATCTCATCCAAAAATATTTTGTAGTTCTCAGTTTACAAGGCTTACTTGCACTTCTGTTAAATTTATTCCTAAAGACTATTTTTGAAGCCACTGTAAATGAAATCACTTTACTGTTTTCTTAAAGTTTTTAGTGGCTACTTATGTATTTGAAGTACAGTTAACATACAGTGTTATGTTAGATTCAGGTGTACAATATAGTGATGCAGCAATTCCATACAGTACTCAGTGCTCCTCCAGATAAGTGTGCTCTTAATCCCCTTTATCTATTTCACCCATTCCCCCCCCATCACCCATCTGGCAACCACCAGTTTGTTCTTTGTATTTAAGAGTCCATTTTATCACTTCATTCTTTTTTCCCTCTGCTTGTTTTTTGTTTGTTTTGTTTCTTAAATTTCACATAGGAGTGAAATCACACAGTATTTGTCTTTTTTTATCTGACTTATTTCACTTAGCATTATACCCTATCCTGTTGCAAATGGCAAGATCTCATTTTTTATGGTGAGTAATATTCCACTGTGTGTGTGTGTGTGTGTGTACCCCATCTTCTTTATCTAGTCATCTACCAACAAACACTTGGGCGGCTTTCATGTCTTGGCTATTGTAAATAACATTGCAATGAACACAGGGCTGCTTATGACCGATTCAAATTAGTCTTTTCATTTCCTTTGGATAAATACCAGCAGTGGAATTACTGGATCAAATGGTCATTCTATTTCTAACATCTTGAGGATCCTCCATACTGTTTTCCAGAGTGGCTGCACCAGTTTGCATTCCCACCAACAATACAAGAGGTTCCCCTTTCTCCACATCCTCCCCAACACCTGTTGTTTCTTGTGTTGTTAACTTTAGCCATTCTGGTAGGTGTGAGGTGATAGCTCATTATGGTTTTGATTTTTTTTTTCCTGGTATGAGTGATTTTGAACATCTTTTCATGTGTCTGCTGGCTATTTGCATGTCTTCTTGAGAAATGTCTGTTCAGGCCCTTTGCCCATTTTTTAGCCAAATTTTTTGTGGGTTTTTTTGATGTTGTGTTAAGTTCTTTATATATTTTGGATATTAAGCCCTTATTGGATATAAAATTGGCAAACATCTTCTCCCATTCAGTGGGTTACTTTGTTTTTTTGTTGATGGTCTCCTTCACTATGCAAAAGCTTTTTAGTCTGTTATTTAATTTCCACATATTTGTGAATTTCCCAGAATTTCTTCT
Source organism: Enhydra lutris kenyoni (assembly GCF_002288905.1). Lineage (NCBI taxonomy): Eukaryota > Metazoa > Chordata > Mammalia > Carnivora > Mustelidae > Enhydra > Enhydra lutris. Next base: position 1,808,851 of record NW_019154167.1, on the reverse strand, counting down.
GTTGTAGATTTCTACCTGAATTCCATTGGGATTGGACTACATTTTTTGCATGTTATCAATCCTTTCAATTTACTGAGGCTTGTTTTCTGGTCTAACATAGGGTCTTATCCTGGATAACACTCCATGTACACTTCAGAAGAATATAAAGTGTTCTATACATTTCTGTCAGGTCCAGTTGGTTTATGGCATTCTTCAACTCTTCTGTTTCCTTGCTGGTCTTCTGCCCATAATGGAAGTGGGCCATTGAAGTTTTCAAGTATTATTGATATCCATTTCTTCCTTCAATTCTGTCTGCTTTTGCTTTATATATTTGGCGGGGCTCTGTTATTGGGTCGACATATAGGTATAATTACTACATCTTCCTGATGAACTCTGTCATGAAATATCCCTCCTAATATCTAGTGACATCTTTTTGTTTGAAGTCTACTTTGATATTAGCATAAGCACTCTAGCTCTCTTATGGTTGCTTTTGCATGGTGTATCTGCTTCCACTCTTTTATTTTCAACCTATTTATATCTCTGAATCTAAAGTGTTTCTACTGTATATTTGGATTTTAAATCCAATCTGATATTTTCTGATTGGATAGTTTGAACTAGTCATATTTAATGTTATTATGGAAATGACAGAATTTACATCTGCTATTTAGCTTGCTGTGTTTTATATGTGCCATGCCTTCTTTGTTCCTTTCTTCTTCTACTGTTCCTTTTTCACGTTATATGGATATTTTCCGGTTTAACGCTTATAAATCTAACAACACATTGCTATAATTATTACTTTATGTAATGTTATGCCTTTTGAGGAAGCGGAGAGAAGAAAGCAGAGCAACTGCATATTTAATGTTTATAGAGTCTGCTAATCAACCTTATTTTTCCATTTGAAATTTTCTTCATTTCTTACTATGGTGTTATCTCTTTACTCCAGTACTGCTTTGCTTCCACTCACCTCCTTTGTGCTGTTATTGTCAAACATTTCACATCTGTGGATGAGCCCAACAATGAAGTTATACACATATATAAAATTATATACATATATACACTTAATTTTATGAAATTATTCTTTAAATTAACTTAGTTAAGAATAAAACAGTAAGGGTGCCTGGGTGGCTCAGTCAGTTAAGCACCTGCCTTTGGCTCAAGTCATCATCCCGAGGTCCTAGGATCAACCCCACGTTGGGCTCCCTGCTCAGTGGGGAGTCTGCTTCTCCCTCTGCCCCTCCCCTGCTCAGGCTCTTTCTGTCTCAAATACATAAATGAATAAATGAATGACTAAATGAATGAATGAATGAATAGAAACAGGAAAAAAAGCCATTATATTGTCTTTTATAATGAATTAGTTATCATTGCCAGTACTCTTATTTTTCATGTGAATTTGAATTACTATCTGGTATCACTTGCTTTCATCCTAAAGAACTCCCTTCAGTATTCCTTTTTTTTTAAGATTTTATTTATTTATTTGACAGAGAGAGAGAGATGGCAAGATAAGGAACACAAACAGGGGGAGTGGGAGAGGGAGAAACAGGCTCCCCGCTGAGCAGGGAGCACAATGTGGGGCTCGATCCCAAGACCCTGGGATAATGACCAGAGCAGAAGGCAGACAATTAATGACTGAGCCACCCAGGCGTCCCCTTCAGTATTTCTTGAAAGGGATTTTTACTAGAAACAAATTCCATCTGCTTTTGTTTATCTGGGAAATGTATTATTTCACCTTCATTTTCTAAAAAGATAGTTTTACTGGATTTAAGATTCTTGCTTGACATTCTTTCTTCTTTTACTACCATGAATATGTGATCTGACTGTGGTCTCCATTATTTTTGTTGGTTGGTTGTAGCTTCCGAGGTAGAGTTTAGGGATTCATCAGTTGCGTATCACACCCAGTGCTCATTCCATCATGTGCCCTCCTTCATGCCCATCACCCAGGTATGCCTTCCTTAAAATGGCTGCCTTGAAGTCTGTGTCTACTAAATCCAACATCTGGGTCTCTTCAAGAGCACTTTCTAGTATCTGCTTCTTTTTTTCCCCCTATGTACAGGTCACACTTTCCTATTTCTTTGCATGCCTCATGACTTTTTCCTGACAATTGGCTGTTTTCATTTTTAAAGATTTTTTTTTAATTTTAAAGTAATCTCTACAGCCAACGGAGGGCTTAAACTGACAACCGTGAGATCAAGAGTCATACGCTCCACCAACCAAGCCAGCCAGGTGCCCTGAGAGCTGGGTATTTTTAATAACACAGAACAGCAACTCTGGACACTGCTCCCATATGCCTGAGTGGTTGATGTTGTTGTCTGCTTGGTTGTTTAGTGACTTGGCTGAAGAAATCTGAGCAGAAGAAATCTGAGCAGAAGTATGAGAGTCTGTCTGTTCACTGTAGAACAAATTGATTTCTTCTTGGTTTTTCTCTCTTACCTGGTCATGTAGGAGTCACTCCTGGGTCAGCATAGGCCAGTTACTGGTCACAGATTGTGCTTAAGCCCCCACAGCCAGTTAGCTTTTTACCCTCTCCCATTGGGTGTATGTGTGGCGTGGAGGCTGCTATCACAGTTCAAGGAATCTGTTTTGGCCCCACATCTGGCCTGGTAGTAGCAGCTTGGATTTTCCCTCTCGAATCACCTCTGGGAGGGCACGACTTTGAGCATGCAGTCTTCCAGTCTACCAGGATACGTGTGATTTCTTTTTAAGCCTGGTTTCCTAGGAATTGCCCCTGGGTCAGAAAAGCTTATTAATTGGCCAGTGGTTAGTCAGAGGCTGTGCTTAAGTCCCTAGTGCCACTGAGGGCCCTGTCCTTTTGTTGCTTGATCTGCGTGAGGCTCGAGGACTGCCTTAAAGTTCACCTCTTGTCCTAGCCTGACTGCTTCCAGGGAAATGGAGCCTCGTGCCTATGTGCAGCCTTCCTAATCCCAGGGCTGACTGTGATGCCAGGAGAGGTCTTTCTTGACTGTCTTTCTCCTTGGTTCTCTCTGTTAGCAAACTTCTGACTGCTCAGCCATTTCGCTTGTTGTAAGGTGTATCACAGAGCTATGAGAGCTCTCTTAATTACTGCTTACCAAGATTTCCAGTATTTTTAATAACTGAGCCACCCAGGCACCAGATTTCCAGTATTTTTGACAGTGCTTTTACAAATGGAATTCTTCATGATCTGTTCCGCATAAAAGTCAGGTCCTTCCAGTAGAGCGAAGGAGTTCTTCATCTTTCAGGCCCCTTGACCTAAGCAGAACCTCGGTGCCACTGTCCAAAAATGGCATAAAAGAAAATTTTCTTTATGAATGTGGATGCCAGGATGTTTTTGGGGCTTGCTACTTTAGGCATGAACCTCTGGCCTGTAAGCAGGCTGGGGCTGGAGCAGCAGGAGTCCAGTACTGTCAGCGCGCTGTCCTGAGGAGAGGGCTTCCACCCTGAGTGGGGGCTGGGTGGGAGGAGAGAGACCTAGTATTCCGGGTTGGCCTGGAATAGAGTTTTTGCAGACAGAACTAGGGCACTTGAGAAATGTCGGAGGCCTGTCCAACCCAGGGGAGACCACAGCTCCATACTGGGAGCTAGGGAAAGAGGGAGCCCCCAGCTTCTTGACCACACCCATTTGGATTAGAACTCCCTGAGAAGTTTTTGTAAAATACAGCTTGAAGGGGGATGGTAGCAAAGCTGAAGGCTGAAGACCCTTGCAGTTGTCTCTGAGATTTCATAGATTTTCTTCAATGAATGTTTATTTGCTGTATGCCCCTAGTACAATTTCAGATGCTTGTTTTGTTTTGTTTAATAATATTTTCCAGTTAATTAGGTTATTTGTTGGTGAAAGAGTCTATCACACTCCTCATTTCTCCATTCTGGAAGTCTCTCTCATTAAAATGTTAATACTGGCTGCTGAATCCATCTTATTCACTTATAAAATTGTTCTTCTCTTTCTACCTTGTGTTTATTGTTTCAAATATTCCTTTAAACATATCAGAATGTCTGTCTTCCCCTCCTTCAACTATTACAGTGTAATTTGGATGGTTTCTTTTTGTTATCCTTTGAAAACATGAACTATTTATAATTAGCCTTTGATATACAGTTTATTCAAGGGGTCTCTGAACATCTAAATAAATTATAGCTACTAATTCTTTCCTGTGTCTTTATGCTAATGGATACTTTGGACCTTAAGTTTGTAACTGCACATATGAAACCTAGCATGTATTGGGGATACTTACATACAGAACTCTGACTGCCATAAAATTCTTCATTTTTGAGTCCATCACTGCCTTAGAACATTGCCTTTCATACAGCAAGCACTCAAATATATGCAGAATAAATGAAGAAAAAGGACTATTTCCTTTAACAGAAATAAGCTAAATGATTATGCCCATTTGCATCCTGGCTGAACCTATTCCTCATGGCGTGTCCTCCTATCCCCTTGGCTAGTTTGTGAAACTCACAAAGCTATTTCCAATGACCCCTCGGGGGCCCCTGCTAGGTCATATAACTTATTCCGCTAAAACTTTAAAAAATTCTCTTGGATAGTATGGGCTTTATTTTATCTAGTGTTGGAAAGCTGTACTACATGACCCAAGGACCCTTTTTTGATAAATAACAAAGGAGACCTTTGTAACTGCTGACTAAACCTATTATCTCATTTAACATTGTTTTACCAAGAAAGCCATGTATATTTTACCAAACCCCTGCATACCTTTACTTCTCCCTATAAAAAGGCAGACTCTGCACTCAATCTGAATCCCCTTATCCACATCGCTTAAAATGACATCCTCAGCTTACTGACCCTATATAAAACAGGACATTAGCAATACCACTGATCACGTTATCGTTTTCCCTTGAAAGAATAGTATTCTCAAATTAAAATTACACATGAATGATGTACTTTGCCTGTCCTCTATAGCCAAAACCCAAACCTGGATATGGCTGTTCTATAAATAATTCATACAACAACCTCATTAAAGCCTGATGAAGTGCGCCACCCAATGGCCGTACTGCCATACTGCACTCATTAAATACACAAACATGTATCAGCGTCTATAACTTCCTTCCAGGGACCGGAAACCACTCTAGGGTAACAAAAGAAACACTGAAGAAAAAGGAAAAGGCAGTGGTTGCAGCAGGGAAAGGATAGCCTTCAAGAGCTACGACACCTTGAAATGCCAATGGCAATTTGGATGTGTGGCCACCTCAAGGTGATCGAAGCAGAGGCAACAATGTGCTTAAAAATTATGCAGCCCTTTACTGTGTGTCCCTCCTCACCTACAATGGGAGTTGGAAAACTATGGATGGGAACAGAGTCAAATGAGACTCAAGGCCATGAGACGGACTGGACTCTATTTTGCTGCACAGTTCAATCTTAGAAATGGCTCCTGTTGCAGGGCTCTGATTTTACGTAAGTTACTCAGGGCCTCCAAGTTCCCAAGGCACTGTTCTAGGTGATCTCTTACTGATTCTCATTTAATTCCTTTAGAGTTTTAATAGTGTCACTCCTAAAATAGCTTACTTCCTCTCAAGACCTTCTGTCCACGTTCAGGGGGGTCATGGGGTTCTTCCAATATCTACAGGGCTAAATTGTGGAAGAAGTACAGAAGAGGGGACTTGGACACATATGGAGATGTTTGCCTAGATGAGAAGCTGAAAAGACCCACCTATGAAGCAAGACACAAGGAAAAGACTCAGTACCATTAGGGGGAAAAGCCAAGAGTCATTTTTGTTTGTTTTTTTACCCTGTTATGTATATACCATTGCTTCTATCCTAGAATATATTAAGAAGATACCCCAAATGAAGAGGGTCGATGAAAAGTTCACAACCCACGATAAAACAGTCACATTACTGATAACTGCAGAAGTTTCTACTTTTAAAGGGCAACCCTGTACCTGCCTTATGGTTTGGCCTTGCCAGAAGGGGGAAGTATAGCAATAGGAGAAGGCAAGTCCTAATTAGGAGTCCTGAGTTCCAGTCTCATGGTAGTGGAGGGGCAGTCATATCTCTCAGCACTTCAAATACTCCTGCTATTTCAGAAAAAGAAGAGGTATGCTCCTTCCTGTTAGAAAGACTAACGAAATCATACCGACAAGGTACTAAGAGATGGACAAGTGAAGCCCAAAACTACACTCACACTCACAATTGACTCTAGGACACAATGGATGAGAAGGCTTGCCTAATGGCACAAACTTCTAATAGTTGTTCTTTGTATGTGGCCAACATGTGCTAGACCTATGGGGCCCCACAGGACCTCAATATTCCTAAGGTTAAGGAAAGAAGTAACACTTACCTATGTCACATTACCTTACACTTGGATTGCATATTATGTTTTTCAAAGAGTTTTCACATCCATTATTTCACTTAACACAGTTCCCAACATAATGGGAATACAAAATACGTAAAAGTATTTGTCAGCTGACTGCCTCAAAAGAGAGACAGACTCGACACAGCAGTTGTAATGCTGAAAAATTGCAAGTACACACAACACACAATTCTGTTACCCCCGAATCGTGTTTCTCCAACTGAAGTCCATGCTAGGCCTTAGGAGAAGCATAAATATGATCACCATCCCGACTTACTTCACAGGAAAATGGACCCTGAGGCTTACTACTGAAGGCAGACTATGTTGTCTACCCACCTGGAAAACTGAAAAACACTGGAATCCAGAGGCTTAAGCTGAAGAGAAGGTGTCCTGCTTTCTTCTCCAACAGATGGAGGCCGGCTAGGACTATCCATTCCTTCATATCCAATTGTCTTATTGTTCAAGTCATCCATATCTCGACTAGCAGGGATCTTCAGTGGATTGGCAAATACCTAGCAAAGAAAGAAGCGATTCATAAAAATCCCAATTTCAATAAAATACCAAAAGGATGAGTCAAATCCTTCTGATGCTAGGAGAAAACACTTGGCCAAATAAAAAGAAACTGGTTTCCTACACGAAACAAACAGCGCGCAGTAACGTACACTAGACCACTGAACCTAGTTCAGTTATAACCTTATTGGCTGGACACCAATAGACCTCCCCAACTCACTTATTGGCTCCTAGGGTCACCCCCCCCACAACACACCAGGCCCCCGAATCACCATCTAATTCTCTCCTGTGACCCAGTTGAGGGCTGGGGGTCACTCCTCTGAGATCTGTGATGCGGGCAGGGGTGGAGGGAGTAAGCATCGCAGCAAATGTCAGGGCTGGTTTTGGAGAAATGCATGCAAGAGACGAACGCATATTCCCAGTGCACACACACAGAGACATGCATCTAAGATCTCGTGGGAGAGCCAGCTGAGGAAGAGAGTGGAAACGATGAAGGTAGAGGAATATAAAGGGGAGGTAAACTGAATGAGGACAGGGCGGTCCCAGGACATCTCCCAATCTCTAGATCAGACGATTAAGCCAAGACATTAGGGTATGAAACCTGGTTATTCATATGCCTGGGTCTCAGTAGGATGTCAGAAGATTAGTATCGAATTGCCTCTATCCTCACCAGTCTGACCTACCCTGATTGGGAGGGGAGAAGGAGAATCTAACATGCTACTAGCAGATATCTCTGGGAAAGAGGGTCAAGAGGAAGATCATGCAGAAAGGCAAGGTTGGGTGGGGAAGAGACATGGGTGCTATGGTGGCTGTCAGGAAAGGAGTGTCCCTGAGAGGACGGCCAACCTTATTGCACCCTTCAGCGTCCGGAGCTGGGCAACCATGTCCGAGAGACAGTGCTCCTGAAAATTCAAAACAGCAGAGTCTTTATAAAGCCAGCCAGCCTGAAAGCAGGGATAGGGGAGGGGCACAGAGAACCACCCCTTCTTCCCAAGAGGAAGGAGGAAGGAATCACCCCTGAATCCTGGAAGAAAGGAGACTGAGGGAAAAACCAGACACTCAATAGGAGCAGCCTGTATGAGGATGGAACACAGCCTTGAATATTCTGGGACACTGAACGTGACATTCACACTGTCCATAATCAGTATGAAATCCAAATCTGAGAAATAAAAGATTTGGCTCTTCTATTTTTGGTGATCTGAACATCAGTAACAGCAGATCAAGGCAAAATCAAAAGATCCAATGGAAAAAAAGATCACCAGAAGAAATGGTTTGTTATTTCTACGCAGCTCTCAAGACTGCTGCTTTCTTCAACCTATGTCCTCTGTTGGGGAAAATTTTGTGTGAGAAAACAAAGATGGCGGACTGTCTCTCACCTGGTGGTTCTCACTGTCTACTGGCAGCTTCTTCTTCTCAACCACTTGATCCCTAGGAGAAGATAAAAGTGTTATTTAGTTCACTCATGAAATTTCTTCATCTGAAATGGTTTACCGATTGTAGATTTAGGTTATAAGGTTCCTTCCAAGCTGAGTAACTGAAGGTACCTTCCTAAACTCTGCCACTGAAGATAGAGGTCCAATGCCCCATCAAAAGAGAGAGAGGGGGAAGGGAAGGTGAGAGACAGAAGACAATCATGTGTTAGACACTCAGGAGATGATTAGAAGGAAGAAAGAATTAGGAGAACAGAAATGAGAGGGAAATCATTCAAAGCCAAAAAAGAAAGATAAGTCATCTCTCTTCTTAAAACTCCCCCTGTCCTGTTGGGAAGGGTCAAGTCCCCTCTACTGTATGATCTAAAACCTTAGGTATACTCAACTGTTTTTTAGCTTTGTTCAAGTACAGGTCTTCATCGATGAGTTCTTGTTCCTCTGGAACAGAGCATCTCCTGCAGTACAGAGAAGAAATCATCTTTGGGAAACAAAATGTGCCCTTTGGTTTTACCCTTTGCTTTCCTTACAACTATAATGAGGCAGGTCATAGAGGTTAACAACCCTTTGGCACTACAGAGTTCAGATTCCACCCACATTACAAAACCTGTGTGCCATGTCACCATGCAACAATTCTTTTTCGTTGTTGTTTTTAAAAATTTTTATTCGAGAAAAAGTGAGAGGGAGAGAGAGAGAGAGTGCATATAAGCACGAGCACAAGCGGGGGAGGGGGGCACAGGCAGAGGGAGAAGCAGACTCCCTGCTGAGCAGGAAGCCAGATGCAGGACTCAATCCCAAGACCCTGGGATCATGACCTGAGCCAAATGCAGATGTTTTACCGACTGAGGGCACCTAGATGTCCAACATGTAGCAATTCTTACTTCAAGGCACACCATCATCTAATTTTTGGTGCATATATACCTTTCCCCCAAGACATACAAAGTACTTGACAGCTACAAAATTCCTATGATGGTGCATGGCAAGAAGCATAATCTCTATTTTTACACAGTGGATTTCAAGGATGAGAGAGACCTGCCTGAGGTTCCACATACAGAGATGATTGCTGAGACCAGAACCTGGGTCATACGCCTCATGTTTATGAAGAAAGTAATTCCCAAGGTGCAGTCTAGAAGCATGAGAATCCCTAAACTAAGTAATGATGCTTGAAGAAGAAAATCAGAGGTGATGACAGAGGGAAGCAATAAGGGATTAGGAGCTTACGTTGTAAAAGCAAAATAGTGGAGACTAGAGCAAAGAGGAGAGAAAAGAGGATTCTATAAATGGAAATACATCTGTTATATGTAGAGCACAAGAAGAGAATCTTAGGAGTAAACACTAAAAGGAGTACTAGAAAATGTATTCAGTGATCTAAAGCAATCCTAGAACAAATAAACAGAAATTCGTAATGACTGGAAACCCTATGTTATACCCATTTTTTTTAAAGATTTTATTTATTTATTTGACAGAGAGAGAGATCACAAGTAGACAGAGAGGCAGGCAGAGAGAGAGAGAGAGAGAGAGAGAGAGAGGGAAGCAGGCCCCCCGCTGAGCAGAGAGCCCAACGCAGGACTCGATCCCAGGACCCTGAGATCATGACCTGAGCCGAAGGCAGCGGCTTAACCCACTGAGCCACCCAGGCGCCCTGTTATACCCATTTTATAAGGAGGCATTTCCTAGAAGGCTATGTCTCCTGAACTAAAGTGTAAACTGACAGAAGATCCAGACTTCAAAAATGAGACTCCTGAGCACTTAGTCCCAAGTTCTAGTCCCACCGTCCCGGTTACTGTCCAGGGAGAGGGGCTTAGGTACATCTGGAGATGATGGGGGAATGCTTACTCATCACAGACCTAGACCTCACTTACTTAATTTCCTCCATTTTAAACATTTTCCCTAAAACGCATACCCTGTTTTAGTACCTTTTTTTCTATCAGCATTTATCCCACAGGGGAAAAAATATATTAAGAAAGAGCTGAAGTGAAGCAAACCGTATTATTATTTTAAACCTGTGTGACTACTGAGTCAAATCGGAAATATCTGTTAAACCGAAATGAATGCTCATGGATATGCCAGGCAGTATCCAGATGTTAGATGCTGCAAGGGACATGTGCACAGACGGCATTAAATGCACAACAGGTACCACGATAGATTTAGGAAGAGGAAGGGAAGCATATGAAGAAAATCATCAACTCCACCTGAAATGTAAAGCCCTTGTTCTCAAGTAGTTTACAATCATTTGGAGAGCCAAAGTATATACATATGAACACTATCTAAAGAATACAAAACAGTATGTGAACAAATGTCAAGAATTAAACACCACAGGAAGCCAGCATAATATCACTGTAAACTACTGTCAACAGGAGAAGTACCACACAAGAATACTTCAGCTTCCCAGATGGATACGATTTCGACAGGCAGATGGAATGCGGAAACACACTGTAAGCAAGGAGAATGACACTCTCAAGTCATGGAGGAGGGAACAAGTATGGTGCGTGCAGGGAACACTGGTGCCATAGGCCTGGTGAGAGCATACGATTTGTGTTAAGCTACAGTGAAAACTAAGGCTGGATAGGTAAGGTGGGATCAGTTAGCAAGGGGCTCCGATGCCAGGCTGCAGAGTGTAGACTTGAAGTAAAGTGTTTTAAGTGAGTAAAATGAACCTAAGGGAGTGGGGTTCCGGTTATGGAGTAAGTCCTGGGAATGAAAGCTACAGCAAGGGGAATATGGTCACTGATACTGTCATAGTGCTATATCGGGACAAATGGGAGCCACACTCGTGACAGCAGAATGGATAGACTTGTTGAATTACTATGCTTGTGTCAGACATCTGAAACCAATGTAACGTTATAGGTCAACTATACTCAAAAAGACTTTTTAAAAAAGTGTTTTAGAATATAGAGACAAATCAGGAATGTTCCCTAACACAGAACTGAGTCCCAACCTTACCTGTACTTTGGATGGGAATTATAGTAACAAAACCATCTTGCAGGTAATGTAGACGGATCAACCTTGCCAGGAAGCTTCCTCCATTTAAGACACTCATCACACTGTACCCATGTCTGGTCAGGAATTTTCCTGAAAGAAGGAAAACAGAAGTATGACTGTGTATATCCTAGCTCTGTGCCCTTACGTTAGAAAGACACACCCCAAAAGTGAAAGAACAAAATTTTATATAGGAAATGTGTTAGAACTGCTATGTTATGGTCAGGGTGTCTAAAATATGCATCTTGGGGGCGCCTGGGAGGCTCAGAGGGATAAGCCTCTGCCTTCAGCTCAGGTCATGATCTCAGGGTCCTGGCATAGAGCCCCGTATCGGGCTTTCTGCTCAGCAGGGAGCCTGCTCCCTGCCCTCTCTCTGCCTGCTTGTGATCTCTCTCTCTCTCTGTTAAATAAATAAAATCTTTTAAAAAATATGCATCTTCAACTTCACAAATAAAGTAATAATAGAACTACACCAGATATGGAGATGAAAAATTATAACAAGTATTAAGAAGGTAAGCTACCATTATTTATGGAAGTAAATAATATTTATCCAGAATCACTTGTTTTAAACAAACAAGATGATAATTTTAACTCTAAAATTATTAGGAAAAAATCTATATACACATCAATATATAAATATATATATTTAACAATATTACCAAGAACCAAAACCCACAGAAATCATTTTATTTGCTTCTATCCAGCTGTGCAACAGGCTTAAAGTGCATTTGTAGGAGTCACAGAAGCATCATCATCACAAAATCTACCCCATTTCCCTACAGACTCCCTAGTCCTCTCTTTTTTCTGTTCAAAAGTCTTTGTTTATACCTCAGTCAAAACTTTATTAGATTGGTATTCCCAACATTCATCTTAAAAACATCCTATAAATGTGATTAAATTTCCTAACTAGATATGGTGGCTCCAGTCCAACAACTGGTTGAATTAAGGTAAAATCCTTCCAGAGTTGTACACAAAGCCACTCCCATCCCTGCCAGGAAGCGTAACCCAGTGAGCTATATCGCATCGTGAACGTGTTTCTCTGTGAAAGGAGGTGGTCTGTGTATAGGAGCAGTCAGCATCCAAAGAATGTAAAGCAGACTAGAGGGAGATGACTGGAGAAAAGAAGCAGAAAGAGGGCAGAGGGGCAACAAGGGCTGATTTGAGAAACATGTAAGTTAGCCTAGAGCATGTATGTATATTACATTTATACCGTTCTTCCAATAGCTATTTCAACAGAGTGATGTGGTTCTTTTATGTCTTAGTTCAATGTTCTTATCTTTTTTTTTTTTTTAAGAGAGAGAGCAGGCACGCACACGTGCAAGCAGGAGGTGGTAGGGAGGGGAAGGGGCAGAGGCAGAGGGAGAGAATCTTAAGCAGGCTCCATGCCCAGCACAGAGCCTGATGTGGGGCTCGATCTCACAACCCTGAGCTCATGACCTGAGCTGAAATCGAGAGTTAGATGCTTAACCGAATGAGCCACCCAGGTGCCCCTTCCTTATCTTTTTAAATTATGCTTTTTTTCTAGCTATAAAAATACAAGATGATAGAAAAACTGGAAAATACAGAAAGATATAAAAAAGAAAAGACACTCATATTTCTACCACTCAAAGACAATGTCCTCTTCTTGTTTAAAACTCTGTTTTAACAAAGAGAATACACATTTCTGGATATACAGCTTCCTATCTCCTGGTTCCAGGCTACTCCAGCCTTGTAACCTCTGAGCTCTAAGCTCAGGCCTGACCTCTGGTGTCCATATATTTCCATACAGCCACTGTTTTTGCAAAAAGCACTTCTAGCAGGAGTGGTGGGCAGAGGAAAGGTCCTATTAGCTTTGGTTTTACATGGAGGTGCACAGAAGAGCTGCTTGCAGAAGCATGCCAATATTACTGCCTTAGAGGCAAGCATTAGAGACAGCAACTCCTTGCCTCAGGTTATATCAAACCATGGTAGATCCTTCCACCCAGGCAGACAGGAGAGGCATTTAGCTTGTGCTTGTAATAAACAGGTAGTTAAAGGGGTTAGACTATATTTCCCTCACTGCATCCTTCCAGAAGAGTGTCATGGCTAAAAACTTGGGTTTGGGGGGCTGACTGCTTATATTTGAACCTTGTATCTACCACTTTCTACTTGTTTCATCTTGAGCAAGTTATTTAAGCTCTCAGTGTACCAGTGTCTGCATTAGTAAACAGGTAAAATTACGATTCTGTCTCCCTCATAGGGTTGTTGTAATGACCAAATAAATGTAACTACATGTAAAGAACTTAGACCAGGGCCTGGCATATAAGTACTCAATAAATAATAGTAATTATTACAATTCTGCCTCCAGAAAGGTTATGTAACACACACACACACACACACACACACACACACACACACACACACACACTCCAGCAATATATGAACATCTGCTTCATTGCACTAATCACCACTTATGTGAAAGGCAAAAAAAAAAAAGGCATCTTGTCTAGGTTGGCTTTTCTTTGAAAACCACAGAGGCTGGACATGAGCAGAGATCTTCAGAATAAGACAGTGATTTACACAACAGCCGATCATGTTGCCTTCAAAAGGAAATTCTGTATCATACATTTACCTGATAACTTCCATTTAAATCCCCCCCAACAGGTGACAATCCCCAAAATAAACTTCTAACACTCTAATCTTTGTCATGATGGTGGTGTAACTGATTATGTACGTGTTGTTACACATTCTATCCTCTGTTTTATGCTCCCATGCTGGCTCACTGAGGCATGTCATCCTGATCCACAGTTCTGTAACTCCCTATTTTTGATTCAATAAATTCTACCTTTTTCCTGGTATGCTGGGTTCTTTACTTCTACCCTCAAATTCCTTGGTACAGGCCCAACAATGTTCTCTAAGATTAAAGAGAAAGGAAGTTTGCTAACACTTCTGAACATGTACTATATGCCAGGTACTATGCTAAAAATGTTATGCTACCTAATTTCATATTCTCACGGAGGTGAAGTGACTTACTTACCCAAACTCACCAAACCATTAAGAACCAGATCCAGATTCTCAACCCACAAGTGTCTCATTTAAATGGCTTCATCTTCCACTATATCACACTGCCTGTAGGATAAACTCACAGTCCTAAACTCTTCACATTAATGAGCCAAACCACACATGTGTTCAACCAGAATGAAGAGGTCTAGAGAATGATGGAATTAGTACCCGTGATTTCCTATTCATTAAAGTTCATTAAAGTTGCGTATGTGAAAAGCACCATCTTACCCTTGTCCCTTCCACTCGCTCTATCGACATCACCCCTAATACTTTTTATATTCTTATTTACTACTCACGGTATTGGCCTGGTGATGGCTGAGGTCTCAAAATTCTCTTGGGATGTCTTTTCCTTCCAATAAGCATTGAGCTTCTGGGCAAGGGCATTTATTGTCAACCTGAAAGAAAAAGCAGGAAGAAGCACATCAATGCTGAGGATCTGTCAAACAATTTCATGATCTTTGAGATGCTCCCCTTTAAGAGAAGCTGACAATGTAGACTATTCAGTCTAAGTTTGAACAACTACACTTCCAGAAACTAGGATGGGAATCCACGGCCTTTGCAAATTACATGTATAAAATGACAGTCATCATGTCGAGTGGTCACGTTGGTTGCAATAAAAGTCTGTTCTCATGTATTCAGGTAAAATTTACAAAGAGTAAAATTAATCTTTGTTAAGTGTGTAGTTCTAACAGTTTCGACAAACGTATACAGTCACGTAACCACCATCTCAACCAAGATACTGTTACCAGTATTCTAAAATCCCATTTCTTCTCAAAAAACCCTGGCTTGACTCTACGGTTCTATTCATCTCCAACCTTTTACTTCCCCAATCCTGGTATATGTGGCCTACACCCACTACCCCCTGTTCATTCTCCTTTCTTAACCCACTATGGTCTAGTTTCCACCATCGCCACTCCATAAGACTGTTCCTTTCCCCAAAGTAGAGTCATTACTCTATCAATGATCCTGCCAATGTCCCAGTGTACTCAATCCGAGTCCTTGCAATGATCTTGGACTCTTCCCTCTCCTTTATATGTCTTATATAGTACGTCACCAAAATCACTTGAACTTTTCTTCACATCCGTCTTATACTTTTCTTTACAGCTACTCTTATTTCAGACATTCATCTCAGACCTATGTTACAAGAGCCTTTAATCCTTCCTTTAATCCATCCTGGGCCCTGTTTCCTGATTGATCAGCTGACCTAATTCATGTAAAGCACCTTAAAAACCATAAAGCAGTATATAGTTATAACATAGTATATCCTTAAGATAGAAGGGTTTCAAGTCACTCCGCCATTCAAGAATACACAATGGAGTCTCACTGTCTAAGGTATCAACTACTCTACCCAACAATCCTGTAAGACAGAAGTTCTCAAACCTTCTCAGTTTGTGGCACCCTTTGTGTCTCAAGTTTTTCACAGCACCCTCAGGTCAAAAGCAATATGTACCAGTTCCAGTTACTAAACAGTTAGGTCCAAATAATTTAATAGCTATTTGAGAAAATAATACATATAAATTGAAAAGGACATTTTTATTTCATTCTTAAACAGCCACAATTACTACTGGGATGGATATGTGTGCATACCTGTTGGGCAGTGTACCACTGCTCAAACCTTGGAATGAAACTGGACACGGTTTCCCTCACTTCTTCTTCAATGTTGACTTTCCTGTATTACTTTTTATCACAACAACCACTAAACACCCAGACTTGCAAAGATATGATGTAATCAAAAGAAATGCAACAGATTTTGTTATCTGGCAGTGGGGTGCTGCTGTAACAAAGACCCACAAATGTGGAAGCAGCTTTAGATCTGAGCGGTAGGCAGAGGCTGGAAGAATTTGAGGACCCAGACCGAAATGGCTGAGACTGTAACCTAGATTCTAGATTGAGCAGATGGTTAGTAGAAATATGGATGTTAAAAAGCCTCCTGGTGAGGGCTCAGAAGGAAGCGAGGGGCATAGTGGAGAAAATGCAAATTTCCTCAGAATACCTTCATCAGTGGGAACCGACTGTTAGCAGAATCACGGATGATGGGATAGGTGCTGCTGCTGAAGGCCCAGGAGGAAATGAGGAACATGCTACTGGGAAATTTGAGGGAACGTGATCCTTGTTACATCACGGCAGAGAACTCAGCAGAACTGTGTCCTACAGTTCTGTGGAAAGCAGAACTTGTAAATGATGACACTGGACATTTAGCTGAGGAGATTTCCAAGCAAAGTGTTGAAAGTGTGGCCTAGTGTCTTCTTGCTGCTCACATAAAAAGGTGGGGAGGAAACAAATATATTGAGAGAGAACTATTGGACAAAAAGGAATCAGGACTTCATGATTTTGGAAATCCTCAGCCTAACCAGACTGAAGAAGATGCTAAAATTGAGACATTCACTGTCAGCAAAGCCTGCTCTACAGAAAAAGCCAAGGTTGTGTCTAGAAAACCTTTTGCTAATATCTCAGATCAAAAGGTCAGTGTATTCAGTCACACAAAAAGCTCTTTGAAAAGCTTAAACATGTGACTCAGATCTTCACAGCAATCTCAGCAGAAGCCAAGAATAGAAATAGGATTATCTAGGAAAGACCTGTCAAGAGCTTCTTGTCTGAGTGAACGAATATCCATGACATACATGGGAGACCCACAAGGGTCTTGAGGTTGGCATACTGGCACACGCACTGCCTCACTGGACTGAAGGGATGGAGAGAGTATAACACTGAAAGAAGGCTGGTGGACCTCCAAAACTCTAGAGTCAGGAAACAGGCTGATGAGGCTCCTGAGCTGCAGAGACATGCTCCCTTTCCTGAAAAAGGTAAAAGGACTCTGAGGGTGCAGCCACGAGCCCAGAGGGTAGAGCATGAGGTCTGCAGGATAAAGCTGCAAGCCCTACATTTGTCGCAGGACTTGAAATTCAATGGAATTAGTTTGGCTGGACTTTGAAGTGGCTTGAGACCTGTGGCTCCGTTTTCCTTCCATTTTCCTCCCTGTCTGAACTGGAATATCCGTAACTGGTATCCTGTGCCTGTATCACCATTATATTTTAGAGTGAAATACAAAAACAAATAAATAAAGGACACAGCTGCAGAGGGAGAGGAATTTTGCCCCAGGATGCATCAGACCCACACCTGATTTAGATGATGAGATTTGGGGATTATGAGTTGCTGACATTAACAGGAGGGTTTAGACTTGAGTCGCTGTAACAGTTGAGAATTTGGGGATGTTGGGATGGGACAAATATATTCTGCAGGTGAGGTATAAGTGGATCTTTGGAGGCCAGGGAGCAGGCTGTGGTAGGTGGAATGATGGTCCTCCAAAGACACCTATGTCCTAGTCCCTGGAACCTGTGACTGTATCAGGTTACCTGGCAAAGGGGAATTAAGGTTACTTACTTACCAGTTGACCTTAAAAGAGGGAGATTATCCTGAATTATCCAATGTAATCACAAGGGGCCTTAAAAGGAGAAGAGTGAAGGGGAAGAGTCAGAAGCAGAGGAGCAGATGTGATGACAGACAGAAGCAAGTCATCGGAGTGATGTGATATGAGAAGGACTCCATCCACCACTGACGGCTCTGAAGATTCAGGAAGAGGGCCACATACAGGCCAAGGAATGCCAGCCCTCTCGAAGTTGGAAATGGCAAGGGAATGGATTCTCCCCTTGAGCCCCCAGAAAGGAATGTAGCCCTGTTAACACCTTAAGTTTAGCCTAGTGAGATTTGCATCGGACTTCTAAACTACAGAACTCGAAGACAATAAATGAGCATTGTCTTAAGCGGCGAAGTGAGTAGTGATTTGTTCCAGCAGGAAGAGAAAACAACTTCTAGGATTTATAGGCAGAAGTCAAGTATCATTGTAGTTCCCTCAAAAATTTCAAATATCCTATGAATCCTCTGTGAGTTCATTAGGTGCAGCTTGACACGTTGTTTGGGAACTGTGGCTCTAGGACAGGGCTCAGCATACAGCCTGTGGGCCAAATTCAGGCCATTGCCTGCTTTTGTAAAACAAAAACAAAAACACTGTACTGGACACAGTTCATTCCTTTACTTCTTGTCTAGGGCTGCTTTTATAGGAGAGCAGAACTGAGCAGTTGTGACAGAGACCATATGGCCCGCAAACCCTAAAATACTTATTTCCTGGCCCTTCACAGGAAAAGGATGTCAACTCCTGCTCTAGGAAGACAGCTCTACTCTATCTAGTAGACTCTATTTTCCTTCACTCTAGCTGTCTCCTCTTAGCCCCACTCCCTGTACTCTCACCATTCTAAGTTCCTGTCATTACTTTAGATCATGCTATAGCCCCATCCTGGAATTCCCTTCCCTCCTGTTTCTAAGTCCTATATCCTTTCAGACAAATCTCAAGTCACACTTTCCACCTAAAACCTTCCCTATCTGCTCTATCAGGGCATTTTTTTCCCATACCATATTAGGTTTTGGCTGATGACACGGCCATTTTATTGCTCTCCAAATTGTTTCATGTATGTGACAATTCATTTTTTAAAATTTTTATTTTTTTAATTTTTCAGTGTTCCAGAATTTATTGTTTATGCACCACACCCAGTGCTTCATGCAATTCGTGCCCTTCACAATACCCACCACTAGGCTCACCCAACCTCCCACTCCCGACAATTCATCATTATAAATCGACTGTAAGCTCCTCAAAGACAGCAACCATGTCTTGAATTTCTCTGGAAAATTCCACAAAGCCCAGCCACTGTGCCATGCACCGGGGAGGTGCTCAGTGGTGTTATTTCTTAAGCTGAAATTCATTCTAAAAATGTTGTCAGTTTGAGCCCTGGTAGTTGCAACTGAAATCTGATATCCACAACTATTAAGAGTGATATTACAGATGATTTATTTGTAGACATTCCAGCACTGTGATGGCTGGTATCTCTTTTAGCATTTGCAGGTTTTTTATTTATAATTATTCTTTAATATTATCACAGAGCAGGTCTCTATTCAAATATCCTCAAATGTTATGCATTTGCAGTTTTGATATCTATAATACTCTTAGGATGAATTTCTGATAGCAGACAGCTTTCTCTAATCCCCTTCTCAAAGTCCCCTAATTTTTTTTTAACTAAACACCTTTACTTTTATATAAAATACAGTAAAAAAGAATCATGATGCCAGAACTGGAATAAAAGTAATGCAAATTTATTATCCTCAAAAGACTGTATATAGGATAGTATACTAGTTTCCAGTTTTTAATAAAATGTGTAGCAGATATTAAGCTACTTGAGGCAAAAATCCTAGATGTTTATAGCCAAATAAACCTACTGTCTATAGACTATCTCTATTAGAATCCCCTGTAACCACCTCAAGCTCATCATGCTGAAATGAAACATCACAAGCCAAGGTCTAATATCTCTAAAATTTTAAAATTAGATAGGGGTGTGTGACAGAGAGGATATAAGAAAATGTTAAGTGATGTTTAGTATCTAATATTTGGATGTCACAAATCTTAACTATTTGGTTAATCACTAGAAATTTACTGTTCCTTTCACTCAAGAGAAATAGAATGACTTAGCTCTGAGACTTGTCAAACTGACATCATTTCTAAACTTTCACCCTCAAGAGTCAAGTTCTATTCAAAGATCTCTGTTCTGGACCAGACTCACATTCAAAAGGCCATTTTACTCAAATGGAGGGCAGGTAGTTACCATACCCACTGAGTAGCCCTAGTGTTCATGAACCAATTGCCCTGAAATTAATTTAGGGTTGCCATCCAAACAGCTGTCTCTTTTTCAAGCACTAAACCTAAAACTCCTATGGTTTCTGACAAATTGAGGCAGAAGAGTTAACTAATTTTGTTACATTTTTTTTGTGTATGTGCCAAAAGAGATTTGGGAAAATACTTTCCCCCCACTCTAAAATTTGCTACTGAGGCTTCAAGGAGAGCAGTACCAAATGTCCTCATACCTTCTCTCTCCTTATTCCCAGAACACCACTTGCCCCTTTGTGCCTATTCTTCCTGGTGCTTAGAATGTCCTTGCCCTATTTGTCCACCTAGCCAACTCCAATTTCTCCCTCAAGTTTAAGCTCAAATAGGACCTGCTTTGTGAAGCCTTGAGTGACTCCTTTAGGTGTATTTAAAGGCTCTTCCCATTTTGCATGTATCCTCCATTGAAGCAATTATTTTATAGGTTTGTGAGTTTCTTATTTGCATATATCTCATCCCATTTGTTCACAGACATCAAGGATTCTTACCTTTCATTCTTCTGTCCCTAGTACCTAGCACATAGGATATCTCATACTTGATGAAAAAGGAATGGATGACACATCCCTCCTGAAAAGTTTTACAACAAACTATTTTATCCTGGCTTTATTGATTCCTTTTTTTGTCTTCTAAAAATATCCTTGCTGCTTCAGCCTCAACAACAAGTTCCTTTTTGATTCTTTTCTTGTCTCACCTATGAAATCTAGATGCGTCTATGAAAACACATGTCTTTCCCGTTGCTTTCCTCTCAATCTGTTCACTGGCTTCAAGAAACTCATTTGGAACAAATTTCAAACTGTGGCTTTCATCCCTCCCAACATATTCGATACCTGCAGATCCTTTCATCCCTTTTCATTAAGATCAATCCCAACTCTTTGTTTCACTACAAGTATTTTAGAAAACGACTTCCATATTCTCTCCATACTTTTTAAAGGTAAGGTTTATCTCTAGTGGGCTCTCTCTATCAGGTATCAGTAAGTTTTAATTGAAAAGTCAAATCATTTTATCTCCAATCTTGGAAGAGAGATTTGAAGGAGTTCTCAGTTAACTCATCTTGCTGGCTTTTAGAGATAATTTTAGAGGTTTCAGAGAATAGAAGAGAATTGTATCTGGAGAAACTATCAGAAACATGTCAGGCTGGGAGTGACTCACCGGTACTCTTTGGTGTACTCAAAGTCTTGTTTGTTGTAGGCGGGTTTTAAGAAATTGCACTCGATGACTCCAATTACTCCCACACCTTCTCCATGAGTTGGCTTCGAAAAAAATAATGTAATTTCAACACTTATATTACTGTTGATGGTCTGGAGACATTTCCTTTTGATTTTAGGCAGTAATAGAAAGGTTACGTAACATTCAAAGGCAAGGAAAGTACAGCAACATCCAGAGAAATACTCAGAATGTACTTCAACAGACTGCAAGTATTAAACTGAACTGGCACCTTCGACCAATTCTAAGGCAAAGATTTTCAAACTATGATCCATAGAATCTCTAGGATTTTCCAGGGATTAATTGCCTTCTCTACTTAATACACACTACTTCTACCTTCATCCATTTTATATTATGGGATGGCCATAAGATTTCCTTTGAACAAAGAATGACAATGCTAAAAAACAGAACAAAACAAAACAAAACAAAATCAAGGCTATGTACTACTGTTCTAGGGAATGGAAACCAAACTTCATGTGAAAAATGATTTTAAGGATGCTGCGGAAACATGACATTCTATTAAAAGAAGTAATTTTTATATACATAGGCTACCAGTTACTAAAGGGACTCTGACTTGCAGTGGTTTTTAATGGGAAGCGGATACAAGAGATTTTTGGATTTACAAAGTCATTAATTAGACTGGCATACAAATATGAGTTGCACATATAAAGATGATAGAACAAGGAAAAGCAGCATAGGCTGTAAACTAGCTGTCCTGAGTCTTCTATAACTTTGTCCTACTGTGTAATACAAAGTGTTTTATCATTCTTCGTGCTTTAGAAATCTTACCTGTAAAACAGGAATGAATAGGATACTTGTGGATATTACTACTTTAAATTGCCATTAAAACATTAAAGATGATGATATTTATACAGTTCAGTTTATAAAGTATTTTCACATACTTTATCCCATTTAAGTCTCTCAACCCTGTAAGCTGTAGTATAGGCAAAGCAGGAACAATTATTACTGTTGTTTCTATTTTACAGGGAAGGAAAGGGATCCTCAGAGAAATTAAACAATGAAGTGAAGGTTACACAGCTTCTACATGGAAAAGTCAGAACTCGAATCCTGGTCATTAACAACTAAATTTTATGCTTCTTCTCCTATGCTTTACAGTCTCCCAATACTGAGAAAGAGCTACCTTAAACACTAATAAACTGATACACACTGCAAAGTTGCTGGTGTTCTAATACTATCTCTTCTCTACGGCTACCTAGAAAATGCACTGAGTAAAGCTCCTGGATTGATCAACATCTGTGAAGAATGAGAAGTAGAAACAGCTTTTCAACAAAACACAGCTCACTGGTAACACAGAGTTCCAGGATCAGATTTAACAACTATCAGTAAGATGGGAGTAAAAGCCATTCATGAGTCTATTCCCTTTGCAAATTTTAAATCCTCTTCCTCCTCTTTTCAGCCTTTTATGGCAAAGAAACATTAACTACTCACCTTCACCTGGCATCCCACCTTCTCAAAAGACTTTATGAGTCGGTTGTTATGATACATCATCATTCCAAACTGGTTATTATTCTTGCAAGAGAACCCAAAAGTTATTTTCACCTGCTTATTCTGAGAAGAAAATCATTAAGGAGACAAATGCCAGGGGATTTAGCAGACAACATTCTGTACTATGCTATAGCAAAAAATATCCAATACCATGGGACAGAAATCGGTATGACCTTTCTAGGGGACATTAAAAAATATGTAGCAGTAGTTTTAAAAATATTCTTAATCTGTGACCAAGTAATTCTCTTTCCAGGAATTTATCCTAGAGAAACAGTCAGGAAAGCCCATAAAGGTTAATGAGTTAGAGATTTATCAATTAGTTATGACAGAAAAACAAATAATTCAAATGTCTGGCAATGAGGGAATGACTAAAAAAATGTTGGTATAGTCAGATGGTCTATTATGTACCTCTTAAAATTGTGTCCTTGAAAAATATTTGGGACCCTTAGGAAATGTTCAGAAAATAACAATGAGCATTATCTAAAAATATATATATATATATAAATACATGCATAGAAAAGAGTGTAGGAAAATACATCAAAATACCATCAGTGGTTTGAAATTCATTAATAATCACAAAACATTCCTTAACCTTTGCTAAGTTGCTCAGTTTGCTGTTGCATAAGACAAGAGTCATAACTAGTACAACACAAATCCACACAATTCCAGTTGACGCTTGAACAGCATGGGTTTGAACTGCACAGATCTACCTGCGCATGGATATTTTTCAATAAATACATCAGAAAAGTTTTTAGAGATTTGTGACAACTTTTAAAGACTCACAAACTGTGTAGCCCAGAAGTACCAAATAAAATAATAAAAAGTTATTATTCTAAGAATGTAGTATTTAGTATCATACAAAATGTATGTCAACTGTCTATGGTATCAGTTAAGGCCTCCAACCACTGGTAGGCTATCAGTACTTAAGCTTTTGGGGAGTCAAAAGTTATACCAGATTTCGACTGTGTAGGGGGTAGGTGCCCTAACCACCCCTGCCCCCAACCACCCCTGCCCCCGCACTGTTCAAGAATCAAATGTATAAGCAATAAGGTAAGCCCTGCTAATCATACAAAACACAATGAAAGCAAAAGCACCAAGAACAAAAATCAGTTTTAGAGTTAAAAGGACAATGAATCGTCCTGTTGCAATATGTCTCATGAGAAGAAGTGAACAAGCTTGGATAGGTGAAATAGAACGAATTATGATATGTAAAAAATGAATATGATGTGTTTTTAGCAAGTCCTATTTGATTTAAAAAGCAAGGTAAGAGAGGGAGAAAGACAAAGGGGGAGACAGAGAAACTGAAATTTTCATTAAAACAAATATAAAGAAATCTTCACATCCAAATGAGTTAAAAATTATTTGTTACTGACTCAAAAAATGATCTCCATTGTCCCCTCTACATAATAAGCTACTTGCATCAAATCCATGTAACAAATGTGTCAGGTATGATACAAAGGCATCATAAAAGTGGGTACATAACACAGTAATGTTTGGCTCAGAAAATATGTTCTGGGCTCCAGAAGTTCCAATCAAACCTCAGATAAGACCCTATTCCAATGAAAAAGCAGGACAAACTCCCCAAAACAGACAAACCAAAACTCTATACCATAAAATCAACATTTTTAGAGATATGACAAATTCTGCTGTTGCAGGCTTTTAAAATCCTAAATCATGGTGGGAGTACATTGGGACAGGAGGTTCCCTACCCCAAATTAGTATAAGGAAAAAGGACAAGAAGACAAAAGAGGACTTTGATAACTGAGGAATAAGTAAGTCAACATCAGTGATCTCATCCCTCAGTGACCTTGGGGGAAATTTTATCAGGAGTTTCATTTCACTCATGCCTATAGTGAATTCGTTTAACCCAAATTCTAGTAGGGGAAGTTAACTAGTCTAATAGGAAGGAGGGTTGAAGTACATATCAAATGCACTGCTGTTAAAAAAAAATGGGGTGCCTGGGGGGCTCAGTCCGTTAAGCCTCTGACTTGTGATTTTAGCCCAGCCATGAATCTCATGGGTTATGAGACTGAGCATGCTTGGGGATTCCTGCTCAGCAGGGAGTCTGCTTGAGATTCTCTCTCTCTCCTTCTCTCCCCCACCCTCCATGTGTGTGTGTCTCTCTCTCAAATAAATACATCTTTAAAAAATAAAGAAGAAAACAAAAACAACCCCAAATTGGAATCATCTGGCGCCCCCCACCCCCAGCCCAAGACAAACCAAGACTTAGTTATGGTTCCAACCAATCCCAGGAGTATGACCTTTCAATAGTCAATAGGAAATTTCCTGATCAGCACTATGTACATGATAAAAACCCTGATGTTCCTTCTCCCACAAAAAGAAGCCAGCCTGGCCTAAAAGAATCCTTTCTTTTCTTTTGCTACCAACTTTTTGCCCCACCCTATAAATACCTTTCATTTTGTACAGCTTCTGGGAACATCTCTTAATTGCTAGATGGGATACTACCCTAATCACAAATCACTTAATAAAGCCAATTAGATCTTCAAATTTACTGAGGAGAATTTTGTTTTTGAACAATAGGAGTTGCTCTGATAGAAACCCACAAAAGAAAGAAGCTGGAGGCAGAAATGTGGTATCCCCTGAAACAGCAGTTAGAAAGCACTTCTTTAAAACTGGCTCTGTGAAACCTAGGACACTCAGATCCTAGTCTACATACAGAGATATTACAACTAATTTACCTACACATGTAACAAAGCTAGCTCTGGATTTGTTAACATGTACTTCTGTAGTAGAGAATTTATGTGTTCCCAAAACAGGAGAAAATCAATTGACCTAGGAGTAAGGACTTAGACAGCTTTTTAAAAAGGGAACAACAATTTCTAATTTTTGGTCCGGGAAGAAGGACAAAGCAAACTAGATAATGCCTTAGATAAAGCAAATCGAGTGTGAACATGTTTCTTGGGCCAGGAGCTGTGCTTAATTACTAGAAAATAAAGTATAAAAGCAGCTCTTCACAATCACTTAGGAGTTCCCACCCTTTCAAAGACTTTATTTTGCCCCAAAAGCCATCAACAGAGAGGGACCTCACTTCCATAGTACAACTTAAGATTTTTCTCAAGCGTCTGAAATCCATTCTCACTGCAATGGGGGTAGAAGTGAAAATCAGTAATTACTCCTTTGAGTGGCTGCCATTATGACAAGTACCAGGAAATCCATGTCAAACCTGCTGAAGGTTTACCTCACCTTAGAAAATCAACCTTTGATTTCCACTCTCCTAACTTCCATCAATGTAAGTCTGGACTTGTTACAACAACAATCATACCATGCCCAAAAGATTAACAAGTTCTAGTCCATATTTGCTTATTTCAATCAATGTAATATGTAACAAAATTCCAGTACAAACCAAACAGCATGGATCATTCCTTATTGCAGAGGTTCTCAAACCTGGCTACTCATTAGAATTAGATGACAATTTAAAAATAAATATTTCCTATTAAAAAAAGAGATTTCAGAATCTACTGAAACAGAAGCTCCAAAATTTCAGGATGCTGTATGATTTTTAACAATTTCCAAGTGATTTCTGATGAAACTGATACATCGACTGGCTTTGAGAAATATTTTCAACAACAACAAAAAAGAAATACCTTCTCAAAGAATATACTGTAGGGACGCTGGGTGGCTTAGTCAGTTAAGCATCCAGCTCTTGATTTCGCTTCAGGTCATGATCTCAGGATCGTGAGATGGAGCCCCATGTTGGGTTCCATGTGGAGCCTGCTTAAGGTTCTCTCTTTCCCTCTCCCTCTGCCCCTCCTCCCTGTTCTCTCTCTCTCTCTAAAAAAAAAAAAATAGAACATACTGTAATAGGGTTTGTATTATAACACACATTTTTCAATTGGAAAAAGAAAGTTTTTTGTTTCCCTATGCCAACTTAGAAATCTAATCCTGGAATGAAGAGGTCAGCTTCATGTAGTTGTAAGGATACTGTGAAGGTAGGTTTATATAAATCATATCCTACATTGGCCAGGCTCTTGGCAATCATCTGGGTGGTCACCTTCTTTTGACGTAGAAAAATTTTCATTCGTGGCTTCATATACAGAATGCCACAAAATGCCTATGGAACAGTGAAGGGAAAATTATTATATGACATTGTCAGTTCTATTGACATCCTCATAAAACACTACTAGTGACTGAGATCTATTCCAGGCAAAGATCTGGCTTAGTTTCTATACCTTGTTATGTCAACTACTGCATGAAAGTGCTAGTGACTACATGAGCTCTAGCAGAGACAGTGAAAAGGAATCCTATCACAGGGCTAAAAGTTTGTCATCTTTATCTAACTAAAGTGAGACCTTGTTCTACAATATTTTCATGGTACAAGACATCTTACCTCTCATTGTTGAAGAAAAATCACTCTTACTCACCCGTAAAGAATACTCTGTTTCTGGCAGCTCACAGGTAACACCACCAGTCTCTTTTTCTTCTGTGCCAAAGTCTGATACCAGGATGTCATATTGATCTGTATCAAAGTCCAACTCAGACTTTCCATCTTTATTTCTGGGTAAAAGAGACAAGTACCAATCTAACAAATACTGGCTCCAAAGGACAAAAATGCACTAGGAA
The DNA here is from genome assembly GCF_002288905.1 of Enhydra lutris kenyoni. NCBI lineage: Eukaryota > Metazoa > Chordata > Mammalia > Carnivora > Mustelidae > Enhydra > Enhydra lutris. The sequence goes on along the minus strand of NW_019154167.1, from coordinate 1,781,669 downwards.
CCCAAGAGAAAAGAAACAATATGAGCCAAAACTCAGACACCTACTTCTTTCCCTATCAGTGCAAAGGAACTATAAATTACTTGGTTTGAAGATCACACAATAGTTAGAGGTATTCCCAGTCTAAACAAATTGACTATGTTTCATAGAAGTAGTGATGCCAGTTACAGAAGAAAAGGAGAAAAAAAGGGGAAGGTGGAAATATCTGATCTGATAAATGGATGTCAGCTACCCTCACGGTGCGATCTTAAAATAGATCCCAACTTTTGGGGTATTGCTGGGTAGGTCATTCAGCAGCATCTTCACCAACTGAATAAATAGAGGAATGAATCAAAACCTCTTCTGATTTCAGCAATGGTATAAGGACTAATGAAATATCAAGATTCCCCAGATCTAATCCTATTTCTTTGAGGGGAAAAAAAGGTTGCTATAGAAATAGCATATATCTGCTAGTCCTCTGGAATATCATTTATGGAATTATCATTTAACTATAAAAGTACTCATAATCCTTTCATAAGGGTCTTTCTTCTTCTCATAATCTTTTTGGGCCACTTAGCTTTGATCCACTCCAAGACTCTGCATTAGATCACTAACAACTGCCAGAGTAAGAAGGCAAGACCCATCTTTGTTCCTGGGAAAAACGCAAAACAAATGATGGGCTATAGAGAAAACATATATATCAGTTACCCAAGTTTGTTCCATGGAATCATAGTTCTCCCAAATACTCTTAAATAAGAAACAAGTAATAAGGGTTGTATGACTGAATAAAATTGAGAAACAATTCCTGGCCCTCAGGGCCACCTCAAGCTCTACCGATATCCCCCCCTGCCCCCGACACACACACACACTCCAGACTCCAAAGGCTCAGAGCTGTGGTGTTGAAAATGTAGCTCCTTCTTCAGGGCTGGACCAAAGCCGTTATGGTCTATATGAAGCCCACCTCACTATAATAGTATATTCTGAAATTTCCAGGATATTCTTGATTCTTGCTACCTCACTCCACTCTCACATACTCTGAGGAGGTTTCCTGTGCTCACCATTCCTCACCATTCACCATTCAAGGGAAAGGGGTATGGAGAAACTATTTTTTTTTAAACTGGGAAATACCACATTCTATATTGCTCTCTTAAACATTCAATGCAGATTGAAATAACATTAGTATATGAAAGCCTCTGAGAAGTCCTGCAATAAAGTAACATGGTAAATTTTGTTTAAGCCAGTTTCCTCTGTTATTTGACCATGAAAACTTTTATTCACATAACACCTAATACCATATAACTTAAAAACAACGTACAAAGAAAAAATTCTGCCTAATATGTCTGAGTCACTGGAAACACCACAGGAAAATGATCCTTTATAATATAAATTACATTACTTGAGATTTTTCCCAGTAGGACACAGAAGGATCTAAATTACCAATGTGTAAAACAAAAAACAAACAAAAAAACCTCCTTATGTTCTTCTTTTTAACTCAAAGTACTTTGTATAAACCAGCAAAGTTTTTATATCATTTTACCCAGCTAAGAAATGAGGGAAAATACTTCACCTAAGGAGAAAAAGAATGAATATATCTGATACCCTGTTCTACTAAAGATACTGTTATTTCCTCTTTTATATAAAAGGTCTCTAGATTTTTGTGGACACTGTTAAATGTATTCCACTTGACAGAAGATTAAACACATGATGACATATCCTAGAGTATTTCTAGATGGTTTTATTAGTTCTAAACGTATGATGTGAAGCCAGCCTCATTATAGTTCAAATTTATGTGCTTCAAAGATTTTCACACTTCTAATCTAGCTACTCTGAAAGCACAACTAAGAAGTCCTTATTTTAAAGATCATGTTGTGCTTTGTTACTCTAATTTGTCTTTCTCATACTTCATCTCCATTGTCAAATACGTAAAATAACTATCATTATCTTATCTCCATGAATATAAGATATTCATAATGGATTCTGAAGATCTTAGAATAATGTCAAACTGTCTTGATTATTTGTGGCAACAGCCTCATGATATGCATGTCTCTATTTCTTCAAGCTCCACATTTTACCAGTAAGAACCACTTTCTCAAACGGGAGCTGTGGTTCCAAGAAGTTAAGGAAAGCTATGAAATGAGACACAAATACGTATCAAATTTATCCACTCTGCTTTTCTTAAGAGATTTCTGAAAATGTCCTTCATCGTACTACTTTTGCTTACTTGAATCTATCATCCTTGAGATACTATACCTGCGGATGTTCCAAATAAGAACACGAGTGCCTTTTTTGCCTGGGATGGCATCAAACTGGGAAAGCAGGTCATTTTCACTGTTGAAAATTGAATAGTTCAAGATGGCTTCTAGGCTGGGCAAGGAATCCTCAGTAATAATCATTTTTTGTAAAACCAAATACAGTCAAAGAAAATTTAATATCTTAAAAGGATGCTATCAATTAGTAAGATCTGCCTTTTGGGTTGCATGTTTAGACAAAATATAGACACACAGTCAGAAGTACGGGCAGTACGGGGGAAAATGGAGAAAGGTTGCAGGGACAAAACACCAAAATCAGTTACCCCTGTAGACTACAGCTTCAAAGATACAGTGTAAACAAAGGCTATTTAAGAAACAGATCAAAGGCTGAATTTTTAGCCTCTTTGGAAGCAATGAGTTCAAACCTGGCTACTGTGCTGCTTCGGTCAAGACAACCTGTGGTCTAACAGAAACAACAGCTTGTCTTAGGTGTAGGGAAACAAGCCCTTCTTCCATCAGATAAGCTGGTGAATAGTATGTATCTCAAAACAATGGACATTTCAATACAATAAAAAACACATCTAAGCTTCTGTCAATGGTACATTTATTTTTAAAAGTATTTCATACGGTGAGACTCCAGGTAAATTTAAGACCCTTGAATAACTCTTTAAATATGAAAACTTTTGATATCTGGATTTGAGCTAAAGACAAGAGCTTTCTATCATAATAGTCATATCAGGCCCATTTTAACCAACATTCACCATTTCCAGAAAGGATATTGTTTTGCTGGTTGAATGGAACAATTGGTACAATAACTGCCTGGGCCTGGACACATTCCAGATAGGTCTGTGACAGGAGTCCAACAGTGAGAGTACCCCCATTCTTGGTGAAGACGAGAGCATCCTTTCCTAGCCGCATGGAGCCTGACTTGAAACCATTACCAAAGACCCCGATGGGACACTGGCTCTTCTTTATTACTTTATCTGTAAAGCCAAAGCTGTAATTAAACAAGAAAAAAAGAAATCAAAAAAAAAAAGAAACCAGAAAGATAAAAAGCATCCTAAGACAGGCTGACAGGCAGAATGGCTTATGAATAAAACACACTTATAAAAAGTCACTCCTTCTTTTTTCCTTTTGGTACCTCTGGGCAAAACTATTAAGTGAAAACCGTAGGAAATTACTATGATGTATTGCCCCGGGTTCTCCTATGTAGCTGGTGTGTGTACACACAGTCATACTTGACAAATGTCAAGATGGCCTCTTCTTGCTGTCTAACAGGGAGAACTGGAGGAGGCGGTGGGCAGCTGCCTTTCTTATCTAGATACAATGGTTCTGACTGCTAATAGTGAAGTTAGGGTAGGGTGAAAAGGGTGGTTAGCTCAGAGTGTGCCCAAGTGCGGGTCACAAAAGGAACCGACAGCAGTGCTGGTCAGAAGTATGAGATCTAGATCACCCTCTAGAAATCTGAAAAGCCAGAGGCTATATATCTTAACAAGTTCAACCCTCCACCAAAAGGATAACCCTTCCAATTCTTAACCTCTGCTCCATCTGCTGGGACAGTTCATTGGAATGTGGCCAAGGGATAAAAATAGGTAGGTCCACCACTGAGTATCAGCAGGCAGCTGCAGAATGAGGTCTCTCTTGTTTTATTAGGGACTTACACTGTGTCACCTCAACAATGTCTGCAGCCAGATCCTTTCCCTTGTTTAGAGACCCCATTCAAACACACAACAGAATAACAGAACCAAAAAAAAAAAAAATATGAACAATACGAAATCCAGAAAATGATGACTGACTTCCTCACGGTCTTCTCTCAACACAAATAAAACTAATTTTAAGGACTGCTTCTCTCCAGACAAAGTGTACAATGTCATACACTATCACTTGTTCAATAAATATTTACTGAGTCTCTACTACGTGCTGCGCATTGTACTCAGCACTGGAGACACAACTGTTAGTAACAACAGAAAAGATGTGATTCTTGCCTTCATGGTTTACAATCTAAGGGAGAATTTCATGTATTACAGATTAGATGCTTCTCCAATATCAATAAAACAGAAAGTCTATCTGGCACAGCTGAGTGGCTTGGCCTCGGTTCTTTGGAGAAGGTCTGAGATGCCTGGTTTCTACTTCCTGAAGGCTGTGGCTTGTGCTTACTCCCTAAGAAAAAAGGACCACCTTTAAATTTTCCATTAAAAGTGTTACACAATAAAACCATTATGTCCTTCTAGACACTTCCTAGGAGCTTTGTACATCCTAAATAAGTCTAACCACAGTAAAAGGTAATTTCTAGGGCAGCAGTTCCTTGGAAAATACCAAAAGATCATTGAGTTTCTGCCATCTATGGGCCTCAGTAACCCAGGAAATAAACTTATGGAAGCTGGTGAAATTCAGGCATTCTTAATCCTCTTGTGTAAGAAGTGCCTAAAAAAGATGGAGTCATTAGGGGTATTAAATTATATGCTATCTGAACAGCATATTTTAAATTATAAAGTACCATTTAAACCTTAATTTTAAACTAACTCTAGAAGTCATTCTGAGAACTATCCTGGGCTTTCCTTTCCCTCTAATTCAGATCAAATGCTGTATCTAAAACTCAGGGCTCCTCATAAACAGTAATCCCGTAAATACAGAAATCCAATGAAAACAAAATTAAGAAGGAAAAGCCTATCATTAAATTCCTTTAAAGTCCACAATGAATTTTCTTTAGCTTTTGGGGATAGTGTGAGGTAGCTAGTCTAAATGTCCAGCTGCCTCTCTCCACAAGAAATAAATCTATATGGTATGTGGACTTAAACCATCTCTAGTGCCACACAAGCTTCAATTTGGTGCTTAAGGGAAAGTGGTGAAAACAGGGAGAATCTATTCAATCCCCTTAAGTTCCCAGCCATTCCTGACTCTCCTGCCATCTAACCCCTCTTTTTCCCTTTATAAGAAGTATACATCCTCCTGGTGTTACTTAGTTTAGAGAGATGTGATGACTATATTAGGCTGAGAAGACAAGTAATAGCTCAGGGTCAGAACCAGAAATGAAAAAGGATAAGAAAAATAAGAAGGGAGGAGCTGGAAGCTCTGGATTTTGTTGTTGTTGTTGTTATGTTCCAGTTAACCTATCACATCCATGTGTTCTTTTATTCCATCTACAGTCCCGTGTTAGGTATTCCATTTAACTCAAAACTGTGGAACGGATGCCAGATCCCAGTCAAACAACTACTGAGTATAAAAGCCCTCACAATGAAGAACAGAATTGTATGGATGCATTTTATATAGTTTTGTGTAGCTCACTAATTTTCCAGAGATCTCTTGGCTTAGACAGGTGGCTTCCCTAAGTTAAATCCCGTTCTATCATTTTGTGTAAGAGACGGCAGTCTTTATACACCAGGGGGAGGAGGGCTGAATACCAACTCTCTGAGTGGAATGTGGGGAGACAGCAGCTTGCTCCCGAGGTCCTTAAAATGTCAAGATTCTAGAATCTAAGGAGATCGATTTAAATTGGGACTCTGACCAATGAAACACACCTCAGTGAACCCAAGGACACAGGAGGGCAGGCAGTGCTGCTTCCTAGATATACTGGTGATGTAATATGGAACATAAAACAGTGGAACACTGCTAAACACAGTTATTCTCTGGCTGTTGTTTTAGAAGAACAGACCTACTAGGAAATGCACTACTGAGCAGAGGTGGCAAATACCTTTAATCCAAGGATCTGTGGCTCTTTTTAATCCTAGACCTTTGAAAGAGGTTTTCTACCTTGTGGAAAAAGGCAGCTGGACATTTAGACTAGCTGCCTCACGCTATCCCCAAAAGCTAAAGAGAATTCATTGTGGACTTTGAAGGAATTTAATGACAGGCTTTTCCTTCTTAATTTGATTTTCATTGGGATTCTGTATTTATGGGAGAAACTTGCTGCAGTTAGAGAACTATTTTACTAGCCTGGAAATAGGAAGAGTAGCATGAAAGGTTGGAAAATGTGGATAGGGTTATTACAAATGTTTTTGGTGAAGTAGAATTTCAGTGGGCCTAGTCATTTTGCATAATTACCTCTATAATTATACAAAAGTAATACTTCCCTAACCAAATCCAGAAAAATGAACATACTTAATTTTCAAGGCTACCACTAAAGTTCAATTATTTATAATGAAATTATGGTAACTGGAATCCATGGTCAGGAGTTAGGATTGGACTAAATGAACTTTTAAATAAATGGGACCTTCTAGCTCATTCAAATTTGTTTTAAGATATGACCATAAATAAAATCTGGTATATATACTATACATTAATCCAGGACTCATTCAAAATTCTGTAAAATTAATTTTGCAGTATGAAGAACAATTGCCCAGCTCAAATTAGTGGGAAAGATACTTGGTATGATAATGCCAAAAAACGCTACAGCTAAGTAAGTGTCTGCCTGGTTTGGCTATTTTGTTCTTTGGGGAGGGAACAAAATTACAAACAGATAATACTCATCCTTTGTATTTCAATTCAAATGCCCCGTCTTCAGGGGATCTTTTTTTGACTCCCTAGACTAGGTTAGATCCCTCCACTATATACTCTCATAGAAACTGTCTTCCTTCATAGCACTTACCACTAAGTGAGATAACCTATTTAGTTGTATTACTAGTCAATTCTATTCTGCCCTTCTCACTAAACCATCAGCGCCTTGAGAGCAGGGATCTCTATTTGGTTTACCACTTTATCTCCAGTGACTGTCACACAGGTGCTCAGTAAAAATTTCTTGAATGAATCAGGAACAAAAACTGTTGTGATTATTTTGAAACCATCCTCATCCTTTCTCTTGCCTTGTAACTAAAAGCACCAACTTTCAAGGATGTAGTTCCACAGAACAAATTGAAGGCACTAAGATTGGCTGGGCCCACTATCAGACACCCATGTCACTGGGATAAAGTGTGGTGGGAAGGATTTACTAAAGAAATAAATGATTTTAGGGGAAAAATAAATATATACCTAATTAGACATACCAATATTTTGGTTCCATCTAAAATTTTATTTTTTAATATAAAACACCAACTCGAAGAGCTAAAAATAATGCTATAAATTAAAAGATAGGGCCAATTCCATACCTTCACCAACATACTGGCCACATCTCTATCTCACCTCTAGAAGATTTCCTCAAACATTCTTCTAATTATGAGGGTCTGAGACACAAGGTACACAGACTGCTGAATGGTAAAACATAACAATTTCATTGGTTAATGCCCAAATTTCATTTCTTTTCTTTGATGGATCAAATGGATTTCCCTATAAACAGGGTTATAGAATTAGACTACCTTGAAAAAGAACTACAACCAAATGAATGTTTGCCATTTTTATAGTTTGGAGCCCTCTCCCTCCTCCACAGAACCCCTCTTCCATTGTTACTCATACTTCACACACTAGTTCAGGAAGCCACAGGGAGAGTAATTAACCTCATCTGCTAAAAAAAGAAGAGAGAAGGACGTGAGGAAGCACTCATCTTTTACTGAGTGATATGTGAAGATAATCAAGTACAAACTTACATTCTCAACTACAAACGTTTTTAAAGTAATTAAATGAACTGAGAGTGGCAAAAGAAATCTCTATCACCAGCTTCAGCAGTTAGAAGAGAAAATTCCTGAATTTTGCCATCCTACTGCAAAACCTTTCAAAGATTATGTGTATGAATGTCTTCTATTTATCTTTCATGGGCCTTGATTATACCCAGGCATATTCATGGTCCTAACGCACAAATCATCCCGACTGCAATACTTCTGATCAAAGAATGAGTTCAGGTGAATAAAATTTGGAGGTGGTCTCAGGTCAGTGAAGGCCTTCAGGTCTTTACACTTGCTATTCTCTGCCTGAACTCTCAACCCCTTGCCCCTTGCTCCTTTACCTTGTTAAATTCTACTACTCACCCTCAGATATCTGTTTAAGTATCACCTCCTCTAAGAGGCTTTGACTGACTTCCTGGATCAGATTTGGTTCCCCTGCTGGTCTATCCCATTGCAACCTATGCTTTTCTAGTGTGCTTACCATTTTTTATTATGATTACTGCTCACTGTCAGACTTGCCAACTAAACTGTAAGTTCTATGAGGGCAAGAAGAGTGTCTACTGCAGCACCAGTGCCCTGACACATAATATATGCTCAATAAATACTTGCTGAATGAATAAACTGAAAGGGAAATATTAAAGAAAATTATGAAGCCCTAGGTAGAGTTTGTGAACTCAAGGCAAGAGAACAAGAACGAAGACATTTTTACCTGAGCATTCGGTGTAGTTTATGAGGTGTCATTCCACATCCGTCATCAGTAAAGGTCAAACAAGATTTATTCTTGACCTCCTCAACATCTATAAAGACCGTCCTGGCAGATACATCTGGATCTACAGCATTATCTGCAAAAGGTAGAAATCTGTGCTATTAGATCCCCTTTTCTCATATTTCAGTAAAATCTCTAGTTCAGTGCCGCAAGACAAAGAAACTGGCCTTTATTCCCTTCAGGTGGATGTCCCCAAAGGTGGGTGGGGTGCTTTGATGGTAGTGCACTTACTGGGTTATTAGGAACAATAGGTAATGATGGCAGATGGAGTTATAAAGCTGATTTCTAGATTTTATATAATGACTGAGCTGCAACCTGCCTTTCTCCCTTCACATTTCAGGGTCTATGGGAAAAATAACTCCTCTACACAAAGCATTTTGCTCCATTTTCATCTTATTACTTCTTTCTGGTCTTTCAGCCACTTCACTGCTCATAAACACATACAGGAGAGGGGGGCTATGGAGAAGAGTTAAATCTGCAATTTTGGTGCACACTGCACACATCACAGTGTATCTGTAAACATTTTCTTTTCTTTTTTTCTTTTTTTTTTTTTACATCACCTCCTCTGTTAAAGAACACAGACATTATCACCATACCTGTTTGTGGCCTAAGAGGCACTGAGTTAGCAGTTCAAACCGAAACATTTCATTGGTGGTGGTGGGGGGGTCCCAGTGAATGCTAATAAGCATACTTACAGAGAGGGCGGGATTCTACCTAAGTACACTGTCATAGTCTTAAAGGTGACACTGTCCCCCCTCATTAAATAGAGAAGGTGGAATCAAAGCAGAAAAAGAAAAAAACCTGTAGGTAAAGTTACATGATTCTTCCTGAGTTCCGTCTTCATAACGGGCTTCATCACTCTGAAGTCACCAATAGAACCGCATTCTAACATCCGGGCAAAGCTCACAACTGTCCGGGGGTGCCAATGTCTAGTAGCCATATCTTTGTGCTCCAGACTTGAGGTCACACAAGTGTCAGTCACGGACACACAGACTGCAACAGCCTCATCAGGACCTGCTGGCCCGAGTGAGAGGGCAGTTTGAACCACATGTCAGATGGGTTCCCTGAGCACTCCTGTCCCTACTAGCTCCTTAATCAAGACAGAGACCTTCCCTTCCACCCCCTTTCCCTTCCCCTGATATCCGAGACTACCTTACTGATACCACATGGCTGGGCTGAGAGAGCACGAGGTGGGGTCCTGGCTGTGTACTTGTCCCGCTGCCACTGTTCAAATCATGGCATTTCTCCACTGGGAACACCCCTTACAAGCAAGAGAAATATTACTCACATTCAAAATATAATCTGCAGTTTCAGTTACAACTACTTGGATGTGTGGAATGTCCAGCAATGAAAATAAGACATGGATTGATTTCAAGGGCCATAGTGGTATTGCCCGTGTCCATTGATAAAATCCTCACCGACTATAAGCCAAACAAGTCTTAACAGCAGTAAACCATTACCAAGAGCCCCAAAAGGGAATTAAGAGGTCTGAGAGGGTCGATCTTTAAGAACTAGGTGGGGCCAAAGTCCTGTGTCATGTGGTAAATCAAGTGGGCCAACTTTTTTGGCAGGAATTATAAGTTTGACATGCAATAGAGGCTTTATCACAAATACAGTCTTTTACTTTGTGTGAGAGGCAGTTTTTTTTTTTTTTCCTCAAACTGACAGAAGGATTCAGGACTGTGAAGCTGCCTACATTGTTTCAAGAAACCACTTGGCAAACAGGCCCTAAATTGTTTAAGGACTTATCAGTCACTCCTGCGGGCAGAAAGCTAGGGCCATTGAGACTATTACCTTTACCTTGTCAATGGCCAGGGCGTCATTTCTGTTTTGAAAACTTTGAACACAGGAGAAAGTCCTTCTAACATTTTATGGACATTCACAACTCAAGCACATCACACATGTCCATCCCAATTCTAAGTGTATGTAACAGTGCAGTTAATGAATCAGCGCGCACCTCTCACAAAATCACTTTTCATTCTTTCCTGTTTACTGCAGATTTTGCCCAAATGTTATTAGACGCTTTTTTTTTTTTTTACACGGAAACATACCAGAGAGTTTTAACACAGGCACTCCAGGAGTTACAAGGTAGCTGCAAAGAAGCAGCTAGGCATTTTATCTCCTGGGCTAGAGGCTGCTGGAGTGGGGGAGGGGAGCACCCCAGCCGCCAGGGTCAGCTGGAGCAGCATGGAATGAGACAGCAGCCAGCAGCAGCAAGCCCAGCTTTACACTTATTTTCAGTTTGAAGTGACCTTTCCCTTGGCCTCAACAAATGAAATTATAATAATATCAAGGTCAGCCTCCACAAATGAACGTATAATAATAAGGCCCCAATCTGGTGGCTGGTTTTGATCCTCTATATTGCTGCTTAACCTTCCAAAATTGTATCAACATGTAACACATGCTATCCCAGCCCACCCAGCCTACAAACAGGTAGGACAGGCAGAGAACCCTGGAGAACCCCTGCTCCACTCCCCCTGCCCACCTTTTAGGCCAGAGTGCATTACCACATCCTGGGATGTCTTTATCCTCCTAACCTGGCCTACACAATCTCACGTGCTACCAGATCCCAAGGAGTCTTTTTTTTTTTTTAAGGATTTTATTTACTTGACAGAGAGAGAGACAGCGAGAGAGGGAACACAAGCAGGGGAAGCAGGGGAGGCAGAAGCAGGCTTTGCACTGAGCAGGGAGCCCAATGGGGGGCTCGATCCCAGGACTGAGATCATGACCTGAGCCGAAGGCAGACACTTAATGACTGAGCCACCCAGGCCCCCTACCAAGGAGTCTTCTCTCTCCTAAATCGGCCCACGCTACCTGGAGTGGGAAGACCCTATCTCTGTCTCCCCTTCCTTCCTTCCCTTCCCCGCCCCACCCGACTTAGGCAAGAACATGAGAAACCAGATCCCAGGGAATCTATCTTATCCCTTGGCCTGGTCCACCTAACCCCTGATCTTCTAAGAAAGCATTCTAACTGAATGAAGCCTCAGAGCTCATCAGAACCTGAGCCGCAATGAGAAACTGTCCCATGACAGCCTCCCTGGACAGACAGGACAGCAAGTGGGAGGTAGCTTTGAGGTAGCACTTTACAAGCCCCCCATCCTTCCCTGTTCCAGGAAGACAGCCTGTGTGGATTCCTGCAAGGCTGCCAGGGCCAAGCTGCTGCCCCACAGACATCCTGCAGGTAACTAAAAGCATTCTTGTCTAAAATTACGCTCATCACCTTCCAACACAAGCCAATCTTTGCTCCTGTCCGCCCACTCCCCCACATCCCCCCCATAGCACCAGCATTCAAATGACCACAAGTTTGAAATTCAAAAATCATTTTTTATCCCTCACTCTCTCTTACCCTATGCATCCCTAAGCTCTCTCACATCTAGCTTTTTCTACTCCCCCGTCACTTTCTTAGTTTACAGAATTTATTCCCACTCATCTGGATTATCACATTAACCTCCAAACCAGTCTTTCAAAATCATGGCTGTCTCTCTTTTCCAATCCATCTTTTACACTGCTACAAGATTAACTCTCTTGAAGCCCAGCTCTGATCAGGACTTTTCCCTGCTCAGAAAACTTCAGACTTAAATAGCTGGGCCTCCTAGTCACATCCTGGCCCCAGGCTGCCTTTCTAACCTCAAGACCTACTTGGTACTCGGGATTAAAAAGACCCACGCTTGAGTCCTAGACCTGCCACTTACTAAACATGTAATCTTGGAAAAGTCAGTTAAATTCCTTGAGCCTCCATATCTTGATCTGCAGGACGAGAATAATGATGACAATAATAATATTAATTATAATAATGCCATATAATAATACCTCAAAGGGTAAAGTTAAAAATGTACTTGTGATGGCACTTTATAAACTCTCTAAGGACCTACAGTTGTAACTATTTTGTAAACTCCACACTCTAATGAAACTCAGCAACTCTACTCTTCATGCCTTTGTTCATGCAGTTGTTTCTTTTGCCTGGAATGCCCTCCCCTCCCCACACCCGTATCCACATGTCCCAATCCTTCAAATCTCAGCTCAAATGTCACCTCCTCTACAAAGCCTTTCCTAACCCTCCTCTTCCTGGTAAGCTGGAAGTCATCCCTCCTTCCTCTAAACTCCCACAGCACTTGATATGTAGATCTTTGCTGATAAACCACTTTCCATTTTGCTGTTATATAAAGCATAGACCTTCTGTACGAGTTCCCCCCCCCACTAGAAAAGTGAGTCTATGTTGTTTTCATTTTTGTTCCTACCATGGTGGCCTTGCCCACAGTGAACGCTCCATAAATATTCACTGAATGAATGATTCACTACAAAATTAATGCGTAAATGGAGGAGAAAAAAAATCGAGGGAAAACCTAAAATGAAAACTGTGGGTTAACAGTTAACCCTTTGCTCTCCTTTTCTTCCTACTGTTAATATTACCACAAATAGCTGTGATTTGTTTTTAAAATCTGTGTTTCTCTATGCATGTGTGCAGGCATGTGTGTCTACATAAATAATACATACACACTTGCACTCATAGGAGTCATCTTGGGCCCAGCTTTAAGGCTTTAATGTTTGGGACAAAATTAATATAGTATAGTCAAAATTACAAACAGAGCACACTCTTCAAGTCACCTCTCAAGTTTAGTATGCACAGTGCAGCTGTGAGGGAGTAACACAACAACTTCTCCCATTTCCCCCTAAGTAAATTGTTATTTTTCCCTCTTTTTTTCTTTTTGGTGAGTTACCCACACAGAGGTCTGGTTCCACCCTGCAGAGTTTCGCTCAAAGGATGGTGCAAACCCTTAATGGTACAGTCCTTGTTCTCTAGGACTCAAAGTGTGTCGAAGTCACTTTTTTTCTTTCTTGCACCTTCAAAAGAACGGTCATACACGATGTAAGAATTCTTGTGATAGTCAATCTAATCATCAAAGTTCTCTGTCACCCTTCCCAATACCTCTTCTGACCCTTCTGCTGCCCGCTGACTTCGTGCTCAAGGCAACTCACAATGAATTGCTTCAGTCGGGGCTAGGGCTCATCTGGCGAGCTTGGAAACCACTCTTCAAGATTTTGTTTGCTGCTACCTCGTCCTGTAACCATCTCTCCCTTCTTTCCATGTCTGAAACATTTACAATGTACTCTCTGTGCTGCATTTTGTCCGGGAATGCCTTTCTTCTTTGCTTTCCACACAGTATTTAGCACACTACTGCAAAAGCTGGTGTACTTGGCTTCAAGGGATCAACTGAAAATGCTTTAAAAGCAAACATCGATGGAGCGAGAGGTTAAGTGCTCAGTATTCATTCCAGCGGTGTGAGGGCGCTCGTGGACCACGAACCCAGCCCTCCGCGGTCGCAGGGAGCCAAATGCACTCGTGTCATCTCTTAAAAGATGTCCCATCATTCCCAGACTCTCTGGTCCCAAAAGTTAAGAACTTCGTTTTCCAGACCTTTCCTGAGGACCCTTCCGGGTCCTCCATAATGCCCCTCTGCTAACTTGGCGCCCTCCATCGGTCGCCAGTCCCTGAGGAGCCCAGCTGCCTCGGGCCCCGATATTTTTATGCATCTCCTTTTGATTATTAACTCAGCTATCCTAAAGTGCCCAGAACATCACGATCCAGAGAGAAAAACCACACGGGCGTCCTAACTCTTCGGACAAACCTTGTTTCCTCAGCTTTGTCCGCGGAACCTCTTCCCCCTTGGCCGGAGAGCGGTCCCCCTCCTCCGCCTGCGGAGCCAGAGCCGGTCCCGACGCCCCCACCCCAGCCCCCGCCAGCCCGCCGCGGCTCGGCGCATTCCTCTCGCGTCCGCGGCGGCACCACGTTGGCACCACTGCCTCGGGCTATCGCGGCCAAGCCCGCCCTCGCCACTCACCTAGCAGCTCCGCGATGGCACTGAAGGGTCGCGTGTGGCTGCTGGAGTTGCTCTGGAGGTAGCGGGGGCTCATCTGGGGGCGAGAGAAGGTCCCGTCCCGCGTGAGGCCTCGGCCCGCCAGGCCCTCCCCGCGCGCCCCCCACAGCCCCCGGGCCCGCGCGCGCGTCCGCCCCCTCGGGCCCCCGACCTACCGTGCTCAGGCGGATCCCAAAGGCCTGTGGGCCGCCGCCTGGCCGAGCCAGCCCGCTGCCCGGCGCGCCAGGGCCAGCGGGGGCCCCTCGATACAGGAGCATTTTTTTGGCCGCCACGATACTCGCTTGCTGCTGCCGGACTCCTCGCCCGGCCGTCCCGGACTGGCCCTCGCTCGCTCTCCCTCGCAGCTGGCGGCGGCCGTCTGGGGCTGGCCCTCCCTCGCTCCCACCCGCAGCTGGCGGGGGCGGGGCGCGCTCCAGCCACCTGTCCCGGGCGGGAGGGGTGAGGCCGGCAGAGCCGAGCGGCAGCCCCGCCCTGTCAGCACCTCTCCCGACCCACCGACTGCCTGCCGGGGCGGCCTCCGGGCCGTACAGAAATATGGCGACCTCCTGACAGCCGCTCCTTGATCCCCGCCCCTAATTAATTCTTGGTGTTTGCCATAGGCCAGGCCGCCGAGGGGGAAGGGGGGGGGGGGGGGGGGCGGGTGTGTGGGGAGGGGCGGGAATGAGGCTAGAGGAGGGAGAGGGTGTAGGGATTTCTGGAACGGAGTCCTAGTACGGCTGCATGACTAACGGGCAGGATAAGACAAGTCTTACAAGTTCGAAAAGACTACAGTTTTGCTATCTGGGAAGATAGCAGTCTTGCGTGATGGGAAAGCATTCTGACTATGCTGGCTCCAGTGCCTCCAGAAGTACCCAGAACTTTCTGGAAGGCAATTGGGAAATCATCTTCAAAGCTTTGCTGGTGTACAGGGAGGCTGTTTATGAAAGAAAACATTGGAATGCACTTACATGTCCCCTAATGCGGGATTGGTTAAGTTATGTAGTATCCATGAAATGGAATACTATGTGGATCTTAAAAGCCATGTTTGTAGATGCATATTTATTGATGTGGGAAATATTCATGAAGGAATTAAACAAGAAGTTACAACATGTGTAACGTGATATCTCTTTTATTGGAAAAACAAGTCTCTATATATGCATATATATTCACACATACATAATACATATGCATGCATATACACACACACAATGAGAAACACTTGACATGATGTATTCCAGGATATCTCCAGGTCTGGAACTATACATTTGTTTATTTTTCTTATTTGCATTTTCCAATTTTTGTGCTATTATACCTACACTCTTTGATTATAGAAAAAAATTGTTTAATTTTAAAAAATACAACATTCCCTGGTATGGATGAAACAATTTATTTGACCATCCTTCTAGGACTACTCAGGTTGTTCTCAACTTTTTTTTTGGACAACACAGGAAGTGCTGCCTCAGGCATCCTCATGTATAGATCATTAATTTCTGGTACTATAATTTCTACAGAATATTGCTGTCTAATAGCATATGCGTGGTTTACTCTTAATAAATATTGTAAGATGGAAGCAATTTGCCCTCAGCAAGTCAGCTATTTTGCCATGCTCATTGTGCTAGATATCTGGTAACTCTTTTAACTTCTTGCGGATCTTCTGAATAAAAGATAGGATCTCCTTATTGTTTTAATTTGCATTTCCCCAACTACCAGTGAAGCTGAAATGTTTGTTGTACATTTGAATCTCCTTTTCTGTAAGTGCCTGTTTATATCCTTTGAGCATCATTTTCCTTCCATTGGGTTCTTTGCATTTGTCCCTTTTTGTGGTATCTTAAAAATTTTTTTAAATACACAAAAGTACAGAAAATGATATAACAAATCCCCATATACTTATTACTCAGATTCAAAAGTTATCAACCTTGCCAGATCTGCTTTATATATTCTTTTCTTCTTTTTTTCATTTTTGTAAGCATTTTATTTTATTTTATTTTATTTTTTTAAAGATTTTATTTATTTATTTGACAGAGAGAAATCACAAGTAAGCAGAGAGGCAGGCAGAGAGAGAGGAGGAAGCAGGCTCCCTGCTGAGCAGAAAGCCCGATGTGGGGCTCGAACCCAGGACCTGGGATCATGACCTGAGCCGAAGGCAGCGGCTTAACCCACTGAGCCACCCAGGCGCCCCAATTTTTGTAAGCATTTTAGATCAAATCTCAAGCATCATATCATTTTACCCTATATACGTCCGTGTCCTCTAAAAATATGGACTTTTCTAAAAAACATAACCACCATGCCATTTTCACCCTAAACAAAGTTCATAACAACTTTTTGATGTCCTCCAGTACAGTCCATATTCTAATCTCCACCATTGTCTCGAAGGTATGCCTTTTTACATTTGGTTTATTTAAACCTAGATCCAAACAAGATGCACACACTGCATGGGGTATTTGTCTTGAACTTACTTTAATTTAAAACAGTCTCCCCTCTTACTTCATGCTTTTGAGTCGCTGAAGAAACCCAGTCCCTTGTAGTGTTGAACGCCCTACGTTCTCATTTGTCTGTTTGCTTCTTCATAATTACCATTCAGCTTGCTCCTCTTGTTAGAGCAATAAGTGTAACTTAACTAGAAATCATGAGTTGGCTCTAAAGCTTTCATTAGATTCTATTACGAAGGTTTTCTGAAAGCAGGAATGCTCGTAGATGGTGCTATAGACTTCCTGTTGCATCACATCAGGAAGTACCTACGATCCAACACTTAATGATATTCAGATTGATCAGTGGGTTCAGGTGGAGGCAGCCTCAATATCCTGCTATAAAGTTCCCCATCAGCCTTTCACTTTATGGTCTCATCAATGTTCATTGTCTGAAAAATAAAATTTATTGGGGTTGCAAAACCATGATCATCTAATCCCCTAAGTTCTTGGGAGCTTAGGCTGTTTGGTTGGTTGCTCTGAAATATAATTCCTGTAGGAAGGAGGATCAATGCCCAATTCTTTCCTTTTCATTGACAATTTTTAGGACGAAGAAGCTGGTGCCTGTGGTGGATGCTGTGATACACCGGCCCATCTCCCATTTCGATAAAGGACTTTGGGGCTGAGCTGCTGAGAATACTGTTGGCAAGCTGACTAGAGCTGTTAGTCCCTTCGGGGATTCCCCAGGTACAGAGACTTGCTTCACTCAAGCTCACCAAGTTTTCTGAGGCGGCCACAGTGTTGGCCCAAAAAAGGAGTAGGAAAGCCTTGACCATGTCAGTCAGACTTGGGACAATTCCGAAGGGTCATTCTAACTCTAGATCTCTCTGTGTGGTTGCCTGAGGCTGCTGGTGGGCCTGCAGCGCCCCTCCACTCCCCCTCTGCCCTTACAAGCTTCCTTCCACAGCTGCTAATCCAAAAGACACCTCTTTTCCTTTCTTGTTTTTCCCCCGAACAACACCTCTTAGTAAGGAAGCATCCTGCATGCTACAATCTATCTTGCAATCCATTTCCTGGGGAACTCAAATGATGATGCTTGAAACGGAGACTTAACCAAGAAATTGGCGCGTAGATGCTACTTGGGAGCTGGGTCACTCACAGCCCAGTTGACAATTAGGACCACATCACAGATAGTCCCCTGCCACAAGGTGGCAGTCCTATTATTGTTAAGATCTTCACGAGGTGGTGAGCTGGAATGGTATATCAGTGGAAGAGAACATACGATCTCGTGTGATATATATTGACTGTTTGAGCAATAGGGGGGAAATAGTAGCTCTAAGACCAGTAGGATGCAGTGGTTATTGAGCTCCCAAGAAGCTTAAACTCCCCCTGGAGACAGGTTTGCTAATGCCAAATTCAGAATGTTTCCTGGGAAAGAACAGGACCCTGACACATGGTTTGGGCTATCTAGATGGATGCCACCAAAATCTCGAATCCCCAGATTTGCCTACAGAACTCATCTGACTTCCCTACTGATAACCTCCTTACCTCTTGCTTGGAGATGATGCAGAATTTCTCCTCCACAAGGCATTGTGCACTTACTTTCCCTCCTGGCCACTGGGCCTATAATGAAGTGCCTGAGCTTGCCTAACAAGGCCTGATGAGGGAGGAAAGTGACTATGCCCCCAGGAAGCCACAAAATCTAGCCAGCATGGATTGGCAGGAGCTGGAAAAATTCCCATGGAATTGGATTCTGCAAGCGCCTGATCGATGGAGCTAGATTATGATGTTGGATACAAGTGAGTTTCTCAATGCGGGAACACTCCTGGAGTGTAGGATTTAACACCCTGACAAGGACCACAAGAAATGGTACAAACTCACTGCTGGGGTAGCTCCTAGAAGTACAGGAAGAGTGAGGATCTATGCTAAGTGAGGTTGGCAGGTCAGCATTGCTGGGGCAATCGTGGAAGAAGGGATAAAAGGATTCAGAGGTGAGCATCCTTGAGTAGATACACTAATCAGGCCTGAAAAACTCAACCAAAGGCTGCGGGATACACCATGTAGCAAAGATGAGGAACGAGCTGGCGAGAGGGGCACCAGCAGCTCTAAGAAATCCGGTCCTGGTTCTCTTCCGCAGGTCAGGCCTGCAAGTGGGAGTGTCCGCTATGGAGCCAGGCTCTCCAGAGCAGCTCTGACAGGATGGAGAGCCTTGGCTGAGAGCAACCATCAGAAGCCAGGTGGGTGGGTGCCTGAGTGGCTCAGCTGGTTAATGGCTCAGGTCATGATCCTAGGGTCCTGGGATTGAGCCCAGCATGGAGCTCTCTGCTCCACAGGGAGCCTACTTCTCTCTATCCCTCTGTGATCTCTCTCACTATTGCCCTATCTCAAATAAATAAATAAAATCTTAAAAAGAAAAAAGAAGAAGTCAGGTGGGCGCAGTTAGCGTAATTAGTAGCAGGCTTGGAGGAGGAGCCAGAAGTGCAGTTATGAAATAGAATATAGCATGGGGGGCAGAGCAGATGGGCAGGGACAATAAAGGTCATTCTGGTGAGGATCGGACCAGAACCCTTATACCTGGAAGGAGCATTCAGAATTTTCCGTGCCAAGTGACCCACTACCGTTTCTTAAAACCTCGTTTGCCCCTCACTTTTATTTGATTCAAGACTTGGAACTACTAAAAATGCCCATTTACTGCTTTCTTCCTTTTTAAAAATTTTATTTATTTATTTGAGAGAAAGAGAGTGAGCAAGCCAGCAAGAGCACAAGCCAGCGGGGAGGGGCAGAGGGAGAAGCAGACTTCCTGCTGAGCCGGGATTCCCAGGACCGTGGGATCATGACCTGAGCCAAAGGCAGACATTTAACTGACTGAACACCCAGGCGCCCCTTACTGCTTTCTTCTAAGCTGTGCCGTCCATGTCACCCGTTTGCTATGGCCATTGGGAATGCTGCACTAAGAACTGGTATGTTTACTACTTGGGGGATTTGGTGTTTAAACAAAACCTTTGTGTCCTCCCAAGAGTCTGGCCTCCTGACTGGCAGCTGGGGTCAGAGGCTGCCTCTCAGCCCCTCCCCAGCTCTGCAAGACAGAGGGACGGTCCTCAGTGGCCGAGGGAGCTTCTGGAAGTTCGGGATTGGGCCCCCTCGGGGCCTTGCTGCCGCTGCACAGCAAGAAACAAAAGCAGCAAATGAATCCATACAAACCGCATCACTGTGGCTCCACAGGGCAATAAAAAGACCATAACACGAGGTTCCACATACTTGGCCACCAACAGGCCTGCGGCAGCAGCTGGCACATAGTAAGGGAGCACTCCAGCGAACAGATCCTGTCAGGGGGCCGAGTATGGGTGGCGGCTGTGAAACCCTGGGTCTTGCCTCAAAATGAGGAGCAGGGAAATGCTCAAGCAGGGTGTGGTGGGGTCCTCTGATAACCTCCAGCCTGCCCCTGTCTGTCTCGCCCCGATCCAGGGCCAGCCTTGCCCTAATCCAGGGTCTAGGACCTAAAGCCCTGAGCCATCTACTTGATCTTTTCTTTTTTAAGATTTTATTTATTTATCTTTCAGAGAGAGAGAGAGAGCGAGCACAAGCAGGGGAGAGCAGCAGGCAGAGGGAGAAGCAGGCTCCCCGCTGAGCAAGGAGCCTAACTCGATCCCAGGGCCCTGGGATCATGACCTGAGCCAAAGGCAGATGCTTCACTGACTGAGCCACCCAGGCGTCCCTCCTTGATCTTTTTCATTTCTGCCTAGTCCAGGCTGAGTTCCCCTAGCCGATGTTGCAGCAAATGAAGGAGCCCTGGGAGAACTAGAAAGGCACCTTGCATTTCCTCCCGGCTGATTCACCTGGAACAGGTAGCTCGATTTGTATGACACACACATGTATTTGTTACCATGCAGGGTGCTCCTGGGGGAGGAGAGGCTTCTCCTAGCCTCTTTGACTCAGTCCCTAAGGTCACTTGTCCCAAGTTCCTGGAAGGATGTGCTGGAGAGGGAGCCTAAGAAGCATCAGTGTGGGAGGCCAGCAAGAGGGGGTAGAAGGGTCGAGAGGCAGAAGGACAGGTTCCTGTCCTGACTCCACTAAACTGGGCGGTGACCGTAAGGAAGTGTCACAGGCCATGTTCCTAGGGCCCCAGTTTTCTCATCTGTCACATGGGTGCTAAGGATGAGCTCTAGGGTGCCTTCCAGCTCTGGGGTTCTCTGATTCCACCAACCCACCCCCTCGGCTCTCACCACTACCTCCCATTCTCTTAAGCTACACCCAGTTGAACATCCCACCCCCTCTTACATTTTTGCAGGGACTCCTCGTTGACTGTGGCAAAGTACAAATTCCTTAGGTGACATTTAAGGCCCACCACGATCTAGCCCTGACCTATCCCCTCAGTCCCCTTCCTCATTATTTACTCTCCATGGGGAACACTTTGTTTCTATCATGTTTTCTCAGAAAACACTGTCTCCTCCTTGCCTCTGGTCTTTGAGTAAGGATGTGTCCTTTATGCATTCATGAGCAGAGCCACTGAAAAGGCTACGCAGCCAGAGCTGGGACCTGAACCCAACTCTTTTAGCTGTGTGACCTCAGACAGGTCACCCAAGCTCTTCAGATGAGCCTCAGTTTCCTCCTCTGGAAAAACAGGAATGTCTTCTTTTTATCGACGTCTTTTCATATGGTTGTTACGAGAAGCAAATAAGGAAACATATGAAAAAGTCCTAGTGCAAAGCTTAACATAACTCATAAATGTTCTCTTCACTCTTCCCTTTGGTGAAATAGCTGCACCTAAACAACATCATCCGATAATTAGCTCCAAAAATAGGTAGAATGTACAAATGGTGTAAATAATTTCGTATTTTTCTCACTCATCCTTAACTCAAAAAAAATCAAGTCACTCAGAACTTTCAATCTGATGCCCAAATAAATCCCCAGTCTCTGTTCAGGCTGATCCTTGGTCTGCATCTCTCTCCATGGCCAAGGCATCTCTGCCTCAGGCACAAGAACACAGAAGCCTTTTTATCCCTTTGGCCAAGAGGTGTCAGTCAGTGTTACCTGGGGACTTGCTGGAAACGCACATTCTCAGCGACCACTATCCCAGACCTACTGATCAGAAGTGCTGGGGCTGTCGCCCAGCAGTGAAGGTTTACCAAGTACCGTCCTCTCCCAGTGACTCCAACACATGCTCAGTTTGGGAGCCACCCCTGCTCTACAGCACAGCTCGTAATGGGCCACATGTCCTGGGGTTTATTGGTGCCTCAGTTCCCTCCACCTCCCAGGAAGAGAAAGGCAGGACAGCAGGTGTTAGAGGACTTCTTTAGAGACAGAGCCTTTGACAGGATGTCCCAGCTGTAACTCATACTCTTCAGCCACCAAGGGTGTCCAGGAGTAGGTTGCTGAGCTCTGCCCAAGGCCTGGCTGCATTGACCTAGAAAACTCCTCTAGATCACATGGCGCAGTCCCTGCTTCTGGACAGGTCCCCCAGGACCAGAGACTCCTGACCTTCAAGCCTACTCAGCACAGCTCCTAAAGCAGTGGTTCTCAAAGTGCAGTCCTCAGACTAACAGCAGCTGTACCAACAGAGAACCCGTTAAGGATCAAGTTCAACAGGCCCAGCCCAGCCCACTATAGGTGATTTTCATTAAAGTAGAAGTTTGAGAATCACTGACCTAGACGTTGCAATCTAGCCTAACTTAGTTTGCTTTTTCAACCTCTCCATTCTCTAGGTATTTCTTTCTTTTGTACTACACAAAAGATAGAAAGATAAAACCATTTTGATGGAGAGAATATGTGAAGCCCAGTTTCTTCGTTAAAAGGAACTCCCTTTCCACTTTACTGTTTGGATTTCCCTTTCTGACCAGTCATTTTGAATGGGACCTGTGGCTGTTCTAACTTGATTTACATTTAGTACTTGTTTCTCCAGTGGCTACTGGTAAAAGCTTCGGCGCACAAAACAGCTTTTGGAATACAACATGAATAAGCATTTTGCACAGAGATTTAGTTTCATTACACCACTGGCTTGGTGTGTTCTACAGCTCTGATTTCAGTTCCAGTTGTGAAGACTCAGGGAAGGCAAACAGATTCCAGAAAAGAAAGAAAGAAAATGAAGGGCAGGGGGAGGGGGAGAGATATACTCCCCACCTTGCAGATCAAGGCCAGAGGGCTAAATTAGCCAGGCAGTTTTATAGCAAGGGGAAATAGTTAAGCTGTGGAGCCCTCACCAGGGAAGGAGGGGGCTGGGGGCAAGGCAGGGCTGGCTGAGGGCCTGGACAGGACAGACCAGGGGCCAGAGGGAGCTCTGTGGGAGAATCCCAGAGGACGAATCAGGGCCGGGGGCTCAGGCCTGAGGGACCCGGGTGTGGATTACCAAAGGACTTCCCTCTCCAGCCAGGCAGAGGACTCCATAAAAGGCTCACTGAGAGAGGAGTCAGCACTCACCTGGCGTAACTGTCAGTGTGAGAGAGAGGACAAGGACAAAGTGTGGAATGAGCCCCCTGCCTCCCAGTGCCCCCCTGGCCTCCACGCGGCTCAGTCCCTTTCCCCAGTTAGTGGACAAGACTGCTTTCCCCCAGCTC
Source organism: Enhydra lutris kenyoni (assembly GCF_002288905.1). NCBI lineage: Eukaryota > Metazoa > Chordata > Mammalia > Carnivora > Mustelidae > Enhydra > Enhydra lutris. The sequence continues at coordinate 1,758,336 of NW_019154167.1, read as the reverse complement.
ATGACAGGCATTAAGACCTTCCTACAGAAAGCCTCTCTCCCTTCTGGACTTCGTTGACTTTCTCCTTCTTTCTCTTCCTGGGGTCTTACCAGGAGCCTGAGCAGACCTTCCCTAGGCACCTTGGTCAGCAGAGAGCACGTGTGCTCGGTGATTTCCGTGTTCCCCTCCTGACAAATGCGGGCCGGCTGCCTCCAGGCTCCCACCTGGCAAGAATCCCAGAGACCTCAGGGGGAATGAGAGGGAAACTTCAGCTCCCTGGAAGGATGGGATGGGAGCACCCCTGGTGGGGGTGGGGGTGCCCTCCAGATGAGGCAGGAGTGTGCTGTTAGCTCAGCCCAGGCTGACTCTCGGAGGGGGTGCTCTTGCTGCGAGCAGGCCACAAGGCCAGTCTCTAGCTGTGAGTCAAGGCGATGCAGTCCCTGGGTATGAGGGGTTCAGAGAGAAGAAGGCACTTGTCTAATTTATGCACAAAGGACTAGCTGAGTAGCTTACTAGCTCACCCAGGTGGGGCTGGTCCCAAATGTGTGTATGTTTGGGGGGTGGTAGGTGTGTAAATGGTATGATACATGGGTTATATGTACTTGTCAAAAGCCATCAAATGGTGTACATAAGATTTGTGCCTCTCATTATATGAAAATTTTACCTAAAATAAGAAGTGTAAATAAACATTGATATACATGATGAATTTTTTCAAGGGAAGTGTTCTGATGTCTGTGACTTACTTTGAAATGCATATTTAAAATTTGAGAGATTGAAAGATAAAAAAATAGATAAATAGGGGATAAACCAAATGTAATAAAATGTAAAATGTAGAATCTAGTTAGTGTCTATATGGGTGTTAGCTGTATAGTACTTTCAACTTTGTGTAAGTTTAAAATTCTTCCGTAATGGAAAATTGGGAAAAATAAGATTGCATTTAGCAGTGAGGTATGGAAATTAATATCATTCGTAACATCTACACGTGCACGGCTGTTAGGTCCTGTCATATCTATGTTTAATTCAGTAATCTAACCCTTGGAAAAAAAAATGGACAGATCTTAGAAAATGACAGACTATTCTAAACTCAACCAAGTAGCATCCTAACTCTGCCACTGGGTTAGATGTGAAATATTTGCTAGAACATGTAAATATAGCCCCATGCAAATGGTATATTACCATTAATTTGGTGAATGTCTTCTTTTCTATACCATTCAGAAAAAAAGATCAAAGTCATATGGAAAAAACAACAACATACATTTGTAATTTTGTTATAGGTCTATATTAACTCTCTTGCCTTCTGTCTGAAGAGATTCCGATGCCCTCCAGAACACTGCAATGATTCATTATGTGAAAGAAACAATGCTAATTAGCCTGGATGAGCAAAAAGTGTCTTGCATCTTGGTGGCCTTGGTGATAGAGAATCACTCACAACATGGGAGATAAACCCTATGAAGTTTCAGGGGCTTGGCATAACAATACATTTCTTAGGTGTCCATTGGTTATGGGCACAATGAGGTCAAGGACACATGATCGCACTTGGAACCTCCCAGCACAAGGAAGGGCAGCACAACGTCTGGTAGCACAATATCTGGCCATGCAGACCATATATTCCTCCCTTGGAAATTCTGCTCTGACCCATATATTAGATGATGTGAAGACTGACACCTTTGAGTGGAACTCAAGGCAGGAAGAGCTCTGTAACAGGTCTACACCATAGTGTAAACAGCCCTACTATTTCGGCCATATGACTAGAGTACCCTATAGTATCAAAGTTAGCAGTGGTGGGAAAAGATGCCAGGTGGAGTTCATGGCAAAGCCCATGGGGTACTCACAATGCCAGGTTCAGAACAGAGCTATGACATTTCTAGAGAATTATATGCCTTTGACAAACAACTCCCAGCAGACTGCTGGGTACTGGTAGAACTGGAATAAGCTGGTCATGGGACACCAAGTGAGCATGTGGCCATAACCACTCCTCATGAACTGGGTTCTGTTAGACCCACCAAATCCAAAGGTCAACTGGGCCTAACAGTAAGCTCTCAGAAGGAAATGATAAAGCCAGCACAAGTAGGCGAGAGGACACAAGTAGCTACATGAGTGAGCAGCCTAGATCTCCGTGTTCTCCACCACTATCTCACTGGCATCTCTTCCTCTCTCACACTTATGGTATATGGGACCATCCTTTAAGATCAGATGACAATGGAGGGAAAAGCTCGAGCTTTGTTCATGGGTGGATTGCCATGGTGCACGGGTATAAGCTAAAAGTGAGTGACAGCCACACTACAGCTCAACTCATGATGGCCTTGAACGGAAGTAATGAGGGGTAACTCTGCAGGGCTGAGACTGTCTTTGGGCCTGCATCACAACCCTACTTCTCCCTCTGCCCACTCCTGCTTCGTTCCTTTCCCTTCCATAGCCATTGACCCAAAGCTTACTTTTTTTCTTTTTAAAGATTTTATTTATTTATTTGACAGACAGAGATCACAAGTAGGCGAAGAAGCAGGCAGAGAGAGAAAGAGGAGGAAGCAGGCTCCCCACTGAGCAGAGAGCCCAATGTGGGGCTCAATCCCAGGACCCTGAGATCATGACCTGGGCCAAAGGCAGAGGCTTTAACCCACTAAGCCACCCAGGGGCCCCCAAAGCTTACTTCTTAATTAACATCCTGCTTACTCACTCCATCTTTGAGTCCACTTCTTACCACAACAGTGCCCTTTAGAAAAAATTCTTGATTTGTAAGACCTCTTTGTATATCAGGAATATTAATGCTCAGTTATATGTGCTGCGTCTCTTTTTTCGTCATCTGTCTTTTATCATTTAATATTGTCTACATTGTCTTTTGCAAAACAAAAAATTTGACTTCTTTTTATAATCAAATCTGTTCATCTTTCTTTACATCTACTGAAAGATCGTGACTTCAATGTATAGGCATTAACCCGAAAGGATGGCCGTGTTGCATTGTATTGTTGTATTGTTAAGATATAAAAGCAAGCTGTAGAATAATACAGAGAGCAACGTTTATCAAGCTCTTCCAATTATAGAACTCACTAATTAGCCTAGGGTGAGGCCCAGGAATCTGCATTTTTAAAAAACAAACACTCAAGGCAATTCTGTGACCAGATTCCTTTGCGTGTAAAGTAACACTCCAGTTTTGTAAAGAACATAAAGGGAAGAGGAACTGTCTTTTGGTGTGTGTGTGTGTGTGTGTGCACATTACTATTATAAGCACAGAGAAAAGTGTGTAAGGATACACATCAGATTAATACTGGTTTTTCCAAGTGGATGAAGTCAGAAAAAAATGAGATTATTTCCTTATACACTTTTGTTATTCTTATTACAATGGGCATGAATTACTCATGACATTTTAAGAAATCCAGGAAATTTTTAAAGCCATTTTCAAATTGCCTTTTGTCTTTTTAAGAGAATAAGATAAAGAGGAAAAAGACCCATTCAGAAGAGTTGTCTTAATTCTTGGCTAAGCCTCCCCGCAAACTCCACCATTGTATCAGGAATCCCCCCTCTGTTACAGCAGCCAAGACTGGCCAGTGGTGGATGAGGTTTACACCTATGTGACCATGAAATAGTTAATAGTTTCTATGTTGTTGAAATTTTGGTTCACACCAAAAATAGTTTATACAGGTTGTGTAACAGCTGCTGTTGCAATTATGTCTAATGGAAGGTTTTGATTCACACCAAAAACACTTACATGTGTTTTGAGTGGCTAAAACTTCTGGTTTCCTAGGAACTAACTACACAAGTCTCCCCTGGGGACTCTGAAATCATCCTTCTTACTTTTGCCTGGATCACTGCCTTGGAAACATTCAAAACAGATCGCTGGTCTGCTTCGAGGCACTGAGCTTTTGAGACTTGCTTGTCCCTTTTATTTAGAAAAAGTGTTTTTCTGATTATGCAAGTGAGTACATGTTCACTGTAGGAAATTTGAAAAAGACAAAAAAGTATAAAATGAAACAGAAAAAAATTCACTCACAACCCTACCACTCAGAGGCAACTGCAGCTAACCTTTTGGCCTATTTCCTTCCAATTTTGTTTCCATGTACTTTTTTTACATAGGGGAGCTCATCCTGGGTGTATAATTTTATATACTGCTTTTATCATGTAATGCAATAAAACAAGCAATTTCCCACAAACCATGTTTCTATAAGATTCCATTCATATGGTGTACTCTAATTCACTCTACTATTCAATAGTAGAGTAAATTTTATTTTTACTTTTATTCAATAGTTGTTTCTATTCTGCTGTTCTAAGTAACGTTGAAGCTTGTATCTTTAAGAATAAAATTGATTTGGGGGCGCCTGGGTGGCTCAGTGGGTTAAGCCTCTGTCTTCGGCTGAGGTCATGATCCCAGGGTCCTGGGATCGAGCCCCGCATCAGGCTCTCTGCTCAGCAGGGAGTCTGCTTCCCCTTCTCTCTCTGCCTGCCTCTCTGCCTACTTGTGATCTTTCTCTCTGTCAAATAAATGGATAAAATCTTTTAAAAAAAATAAAGAATAAAATTGATTTGAATTTGAAATCATTGTCCATTTGTAATGCTGAAGATGGTATAGCCTAACAATTATATCTCATTAAGGTATTAGAACTTTTCACCTTGCAATCATCACAGTGAATTGCAGGATCCCTTAAGCCCACCAGCCAAGAGGTGGCTCTCTTGAAAACAGGAGACAAGGAAATAAATGAAATCATAGTTCCAATGACAGAAAGGACAAACGTGTTACCTTAAAACACAAAGCTAGTGAAATTCCCAAACAGCAACAACAGTGGTATCCTTGATATTCAGCCAAAACTCCTATGTTTCTATGTCTGAGTCGTTCTTTGTTCTTATCTGAAGTGTTCAGTCAAAAAAATTTTCCATTCTGTTTGTTCTGGCAGAACACTTTTAAAGGGAGAAGGGCCAAAAGACACCTTGTCCAGTTGAGCTGTGTGTTAGCTGAGCTAATGCCATAAAAGAGACTTCGCTAAAGCTGGAATAGTTTTTTAAAAAAATCATGCTGGCAATTTAATTAGGGCTAAAGACCCAGGAGATTTGGAAGGACATATATTTTCTCATTCTAATTTCACACCCCTTCAAATCTTTCTCAAAACTAAGACTGTAGTTGCTTTAAAATGCTCCAGGAGAAGAAAAAAAAAAAAAAAAAGAATGGCTATGTGAAAAAAACAGATGAAAGAGGATTAATAAAGTGTTGATAATTGTTGAAACTAGATGATGGGTATGGATTATATTATTCTCTCTCTTCTTGGGTATGTTTAAAATTTTCCGAGAGAGAGAGAGAGAGAGAGAGAGAAAGAAACACTAAAAGGTATCCAATAATCAAAAGTAAAACAAAACACCATAAGATGTCCATGCAAAATGTAATATTTGATCTTATTTAGGCTAGAATATTCTCACCTGTAACTCACTTTCTAAAAAAGCTAAGAAACTACATACAACAGTTTAAGGAGCACCTTTGATCATGTAGTTTCTCACCTATAATAATTTAGCTATTTGTGACAACTATCCTATTGGTCCCTATGTGTTTGATGACCTGATACTGCATTTGCTTAGAAAAATGTACTTTGGTTATTTACTAAGGCCTTTCATACCTCGCAGAAGGAAAAGTTAGATGAATGTGACTGACTGCAATTTTTCGGAGGCCAATAGCCTATCATTTACTGCACACACAAAGCAGGTAGATGTTCCAGCAGCATGGACAAAGCATGGCCTTTGAGTTGACTGTCACACATGGCCTCCTTTTCATTCTGGTTCCCTCACCAGAACCAGTTATTCCACCCAGTTTGTCCAAGTCTCAAGTCCAGCATCTGGCACATATTATGATATATCTCTCTACTGTTTTTTCTTCTCCTCTAGAATGTCAGAATTTCAAAGTCAAGACTGTATCTTGTTCAGTGTTTGTTTTCATGGTGCTTGGTACAATCTCTTGAAATGGATAGGGAGCATTAATGTATGATCAATGAACAAAAGAATAAATATGCAAAGTTACTGGAACCAGAATATGTGGACGGAGGGTTAAGATTTGGCTTTGTTTTTGTTTGTTTGTTTATTTAAATTCAATTAATTAACATATAGTGTATTATTAGTTTCAGAAGTAAAGTTTAGTGATTCATCAGTTGCATTAACACCCAGTGCTCATTACATCAAGTACCCTCCTTAATACCCGTCACCCAGTTACCCCATCCTCCCACCCCCTCCCTTCCAGCAACCCTCAGTTTGTTTCCTATAGTTTAAAGTCTCTTATGGTTTGTCTCCCTCTCTGATTTCATCTCATTTTATTTTTCACTCCCTTCCCCTATGATCCTCGGTTTCTTAAATTCCACATATGAATGAAATCGTATGATAATTATCTTCCCTGATTGACTTATTTTGCATAGCATAATACCCTCTAGTTCCATCCACGTTGTTAGAAATGGTATGATCTGGCTTATTTTTATGAGCTCTTACAGTCTTAAGAAAGTTCCTTAACCTATGTGAGTCTCGGCTGCAAAATGGGAAAGACAATGCCAAGTTTTCCTACTTCACAGTGTTATTGCAAGACTTAGATCAACTTAAAGTAGTGCATATGAAAGGATTTTGGAAACCAAAAGGAGGGAGGGCCACCTGTGTTGTGTTAAGGTGGGAGACCATATAGCATGGTGTTTATGGCTCCTATCATTGGGTTACTGTGAGAGTAAAATGGGGTGATATATGTAAAACACTTGGCAAGGTACCTGGGACAAATAACTTTTCCAGAAATGGAAACAGGGAAGATTATTCTCTTGTATGTGAAAAGGTTCATACAGCTGAGGGTGGTGGGATTCTATGGGAGCTGACAAAATGGACCAGATGTCCTTTAAAATGACCCCTTGACCCTTCTGACACTATGGAGAGCAATTCAGAATCCTCCATCTTGCTTAAATAACAACAGACCCACATATAGTCTCTATGGCTGGCTGGTGTCCTCACTGGGCCTGAGAGCAACTCTTTCATATATATATATGTAAGTGTGTGTATATGTTTATCTGTGTGTCTGTGTATACCCATGTATGTTTGTAGGCATGTATGTGTGTTGAGCCTAAGGACTGCCCCAAATAAAGGGCATGTGTCTCTATCTTCACATATTTGTTATGTGTGTATGTACATGCATGTATGTGTATGTACACATAAGCAGGTGTGTTAGTGTTTGTGTAGACGTGGGTATGGTGTTTGTTTGCATATGTCAATGTGTATTTGTGGGTATGTATATATATGTTGATCAGGGCTGTTCACCTTGGCTGACCAGAGTGTAAGGGTGAGCAGAAGCTATAGGCTCTGCCAGGTCCCAGGCTGGACTAGGCTATAGGCCTATCAGCAGGGCTGTGAGGTAGGTGGCAAGGTATTGATATGGAGGCTATGTGAGGATTCTCAGCATGGCAGGTGAGCCCAGCTCTGGCAGTGCTGAGTGTGAGGTAAAGGATGAGGAACAGGACATTTGGAGTTCAGGAGCTGTGATAGAAGGTAAAATTACAGGCTGGTAAGTGTCTTGTGTGTAGGAACAGGTCTTGCCTTGGGGTCTTCTACTGAAGAACATGGGTAGAAGCGGGGAGAAACATTAGAGCGCCAAGGGTGCAGAGGGGTCAAGAATCACGTCTGTAACAATTCCCAATTTCCACAGAGTTCTCTCACAGAATAGTACCCTGGGAACAGGAACCTAATGTTAATGAAACTGGATTTGACACTCTGAAGGCTCAGACCACATTCCACTTCAGGGGGATGTTGTGCAGAGGTGCAAAGTCACCTTCTCTGGAAAATAAATTCAGCCTGAGGAAAGCTGTAGTTCCGAGAACATGTTCAAACAGCCTAATTGGCCTTTCCCCTAAGTTCATATATGGATAATTTCACTGTGTTCATTTTATTTCAGAGACCTGAAAACCTTATTTTTAAAAGCTGAAAACCTTATTCAATCTTCAAGTCAGAGATTTCTCCATGTCTTGTTTTAGATTATACATGACACCCATGAGAAAAAGTGGCAAAGAACTCAAGTAACAATAAATTAGTTGAGCAATCTTATATTTGCATTTTTTTATTGTGTAACTTCAGTTGGAAGGCGAGAAAAGTTGTTAGAAGAGGCCCTTTTAGGAAAAAAAAGTTTTTGGAAAAATGTCTGTGATCTCAGATAATTCATATTGGAAAAAAGAGTATTTTATATGCAAGGCTGGGAAGTTCAAACAGAAGACAGTAGGTTATGATAAGTGGCAGTCTTCCCTTTCCCCTCCACCAGAACGTCTCCCTGAAAATACTTTTTGTCAGTTTCTTATAGTTCTTTCCAGAAAAGAAATATTTTGCTCAATTTATTAGCACCATTTGTCTTATAGTTGTTCACTTCCTCCCCTTAAAACATGTATTCACTTAGCTTCCAGGCTCCCAAGCCCCTGTGGTTCTCTTTCTCTCTCCTGGGATGCGTCTTCTCAGTTTCTTTTGTTGTTTCTTTCATCTTTCCCACACATCCTTGCCCAAAACAAACTTGATAATGTTCTGCTTCCTCATTACCCAGGGACTAGCAAATGCAAATATAGTCACATCAAGCTCTAGCAAGGATAATTGGGTTCTGGGTCCAAAAGCTCACAATCTATCTATGGTACATTGTTTTCTAAGATGACTATGACAATGACAATCCCTTCAATCCTGAAGGCCCATTTGCAATGTGACTTTGCTGCTCCTCCCATCAAGAAAAAGAGTCTATTTTCCTTGCCCTAGAATCTAGGCCGGCCTAGTGACTGGCTTTGACAAATAGAATGTCACAGAAGTGATGTTGTTTAATATCTGCGACTAGGCCTGAGGAGGCCTTAGTAGCTTCTGTTTTTGCCTTTTGGAGAGCTACCCTACTGGAAAGAGAAGCTACATGGAGAATGAATCAGAATCAAGATCCCAGACATATGCATGGGGCTAACTTGGGTCTTCCAGCCTCAGTTGAACTGACTCAGCCGACATCATGTGGAATGTAGGCAGTTTCCCGAGCCTTGCCTGAGTTTCTCAGCTTTAACATAGTGAGCAAATAAATGGTTATTTTGTCACTACATCTTAGGGTTGTTTGTTATACAGTGATTGGTAACAGAAATAATAGTACAAAGAACCCATATTCAACCAATTGAACATTAGTCTGATTCCTACAAGATATGACCTATATGTGCAAGTCCATCCACTTATCACAGCTAGCCAGATGAGCCCTGACTAAAAAAGGAATCATTAGTCCCATTTGTACTGATATCAGCTAAACAGAATTATTTTTCTTTCAATCTTTGCTTTTAAAAGTAATCAAAGTCAAGTTCTTAAAAGTTAAAGATTTCAAAAATACTTTCTGAGTTTATTGTATTCTGTTTAATCCAAGTTAGAGGTAAAAATAGCACATTAGCCAGGAGCAGTGGTAATGTTGAGCATATTACAGGTCCCAACTTATCTAACCCCAACAACTCACCTTAAATAATTAATGTTATTCCCATTTTACAGATGAGAAATCAGAGACTTAGGTTAACTAAGTTGTGCTCAAGGTCACATGCACAGCTGGAAAAAGTTGGAGGAGGGAATCATATTAGGTTTTCTAACTCCAGATATCTCACACTCTTAACCAGCATACATCATACTTCCCATTCCTTAAGAAGGTGTCTGATCTTGGTCCTTAGGGTATCAAGACTGTGCTATGATGAAAGGTGTGTCAGGATAGAGGGAAAGAAAGGGTCACAGCAAGCTCACCTTCACCCCTTTCCACTATTGTCTCACTTTCCTCTCCCATCCCAGATGTCAGATGGAAAATTCCCTCTCACCTATACACACCCACAAGGCTTCTCTTTATTTGAGCTGACTCTGAGCTCACTCAATGTGAAAAGCCTTTTCCCCTGTCGAAAATAATCAGTGGCAATTGTTCAACATAGCAGTTGCCTAAGGCAGTGACAATAGTTAGGGCAAACAACAAACTGCCCAAAAATTTGAAAGAAAGAGCTAGAGAATGAAATGTGCAAGGAAGCTTTGAATAATGTCAACACATTCTTGGGACTCTAAAAGGCCATGCACATGTTTAGAGCATGTGCCTGCCCAGGGAAGACATGAGAAGGCTGTAAGTTCTCACCTCTGGCTGTCCTTGAGGCTCTGTATAAGTAGGAAGTGAAGCCTAAGGTATGGTTGTCAGTTGTCTGACTAAGTGTCAAAAGTGTGCCCCAACATGCATGAAGAGCCCCACATAGCAAAGACTGGGAAGTTTATTTGTCCCAAGCATTTAAGGAAATCATTTTCTAATCAGTACCTGACCACTAATAGCTAAGCAGAGACTTCAATGCCATGAATAACAAAGAATACAGACCTCACAGAATTTGTTCAGAAAAGTCACTAAACAAACAAACAGAACAGCAAATACTGTGGAGGGAGGGATCCAATTTCCAAAGCTGTCACACTATATTATTTTAAATGTCCACTGTTCAACAAAAATATGGGGAATACAAAAAATGGTTTTACTATACATAGAGTAAAAAGTAGTAATTAGGAGCTGTCCTTCAGAAAGCACAAGCATTAGATTTAATAGATGAAGACTTTAAACTATTTTAAATGTATTCAAGTAACTGAACTATGTCTAAACTAATATATGAGAATGATGTTTCATCAAGTAGAGAATGTCAATAAAGAGATAAAAATTATAAGAGTCAAATAGAAATTGGGTTGACAGTTATAATAAGTGAAATAAAAAATTCAGAAGGCTCAATGTAGATTTGAGCATGTAGAAGGAAGACTCAGTCAACTTAAAATAGATAAATTAAAATTATCCTATGTGAGATCAGCAAGAAAAAGAATGAATTAAAGTAAACAGAGCCTCAGAGCAATGTGGAAAACCATCAAGCATACCAATATATAAATAGTGGAATTCCAGGAGATGGAAAAAAGGGCAGAATATATATATTAGAAAATGTCAAAAACCCCTGAATGTGATTAAAAAAAAAAAAAAACCAACCCAACAGCATCTTAATCTGCACATCCAAAATCTTCAGCAAACTCCCAAGGAGGATAAACTCAGAGATACATCATAACTAAATTGTCAAAAATTAAAGTCAAAGGGAGAATCTTGAAGCAAGAAAGACAAAGGTGACTCACACATACAAGGGAACTTCAATAAGAGTAACAGCTGATTGCTCATCCAAAACCATGGAGGCAAAAGGTGGTGGGATGACATATTCAAAGCAATAGTGAAGAAAGATTATCAGTGAAGAATTCTATATGCAGCAAACTTATCCTTCAAAAATGAAGAAGTTAAGACATTGTAAGATAAACAAAAATGGAGAGAATTTTTTGCTAGCTGATCTGTCCTACCAAAAATACTAGAGGCAGAAATGAAATGAATAAATATGTCAGGCTGAAATGAAAGGACATAGTAACTTGATTCAACATGAGGAAATAAAAAGCATACATAATGGTAACTTCATAGATAAATATAAAAGATAGTATAAATTTTGCTTGTAAACTTTTCTCCTATCTAATTTAAAAGATATATGCATAAACCACTAATTGTAAATCTACATTGATGAGAATACAATGTAAAAAGGTATAACTTATATGACAATCAATAGTACAAAGGAGAGGGAGAGAGAATGGAGTTACATAGAGGCAAAGTTTTTCTAAACTATTAAAATTAAATTGATGTTAGTTCAAACAAGATTGTTATAAATTAAGATATTAACTTTAATTCCCAGGGCAAGGGACACTATGCAGAAAATGAAAAGACAACACACCAAATGGGAAACGTTTTTGAGAACTATATATCCAGAATATATGAATATGCAACTCAACAAAAACATGATAAATAACCCAAGTTTAAAATGACGAAAGGATATGAATATACATTTCTCCAAAGAAGATATACAAATGGTTAATAAATGCATGAAAAGAAGCTCGTATTTTTATGATTATTTTTCATCCCTAATTATTACTGGGGAAATGCAAATCAAAATCACAGTAAGATACCACTTCATGCCCACCAGGATGGCTATAATGACAAAGATGATAACAAGTGTTAATAAAGATATGGAGAAATTGGAATGCTCATATACTACTGGTCAGAATGTAACAGGGTACAGTCACTGTGTAAAAATGATTTTGCAGTTTCTCAGAAGGTTAAATATAGATTTGCCATATGACCCAGCAATTCCAATCCTAGATATACATACTCAAAACTTTCAAATAAATGTTCATAGCAGCATTATTCATAATAGGCAAAAGTGGAAACTATACAAATGTACATATATTAATGAATGAATAATCAAAATACATTATATTCAGGGCACCTGGGTGGCTCAGTCAGTTAAGCATCTGCCTTCAGCTTGGGTCATGATCCCGGGGTCCTGGGATTGAGTCCCACTTCGGGCTCCCTGGCAATGGGAAGTCTGCTTCTCCCTCTCCCCCGTGCCTTCCCCAGCTTGTGCTCTCTCTCACTCACTCTTTCTCTCAAATAAATAAAATCTTTAAAAATATATGTTATATTTGTACAGTGGAATATTTTTCAGCTATTAAAAAGGAATGAAGTTCTGATATATGCAATAATAAACCTTGAAAATAACATGCTAAGTGAAAGAAGCCAAAAACAAAAGACCACATATTATATGATTCCACCTATATGAAATGTACATAATAGGTAAATCTATAGAGATGGAAAACAGATGAGTGATTGGTTAATGCTGGGATGTGGAGAAGGGAATGAGGAGGGGAATGCCAACTGGTATGGGGTTTCTTTTGGGGATAAAGAAAAATTTTCTAAAATTGTGGTGATGGTGTATTGATTATATCTCAAAAAATATAATAATAGTTACATAGGCAATACTGTTGATAAGAGCAGGATTTCCTGGAATGCCGTAAGTGAAGTCTGGGCCTTACAGACCAGAGCCTTCCTGCAACTGACTGTGCCAGTATAATGCCAATTTCACCACTACCTCCTTCACCATCCCCAGAATGGAAAAAGATTCTGGCTGAGGACAGGGCTGATACTTTATGAAATGTATTTCTGTTACTTACTATAATGAAAGAGTAAGGTATAGAGTCCCATTAAGGAAGGAGAGGAAGTAGCTCCTGTCACACAATTGGAGTCAGTTCTCTGTTAATCCTAGAGCTGTAGGGTCTTTTGGCTTTGCTGGACCAGCCCAGCCATTTGGCAGGTAAAGCATAGTCACCCTCTTTACCAGTGGGGCTGAGGCCCAGAAGACAATAACTTGCCAGAGTTAGCTGTGCGCTATGGAGTGGAGATTGCCAGGGTTCAGTTGAGTCCAGGCTGAGCTAGGATTTGGATCTTGGTTGTCTGCCAGCTTCTTGGGAAAAATAGATGTTTTCAAACAGTTCAGTTAAAAATGGCCCCTAGGCTAGGAGCCCTATGGGAAATGAGAGGAAGCTTTCAGAAAAAAATGGATAAGAACAAAGGGAAGAAAGGTATTTCTTTTGTTGTAGCAGGAAGAAGCCTAGATAGTTGGGAGATCTGAGTTACAGTCCAGCCATATTAATTCAAGAATGACCCAGTATGTTTCTGGGCCTACTTCTTCATAGGTAAAGGAAGCAGGCTGAGTGAATTAGATTAGTTTTTTTTTTCTTTCTCCAACATGTTTCAGGAAACTTTAGGGCATTATTACAACTAAATTATGGCAACAAAATCCATATGTTGAAGTCCTAACCCCCAATGTGACTGCATGTTGAGATGGGGCCTATATAGGTCTAATCAAGTTTGAATGAGGTAATAAAGGTGAAGCCTTCATTCCAAAGACTGGTGTCCATATAAGAAGAGGAAAAGACACAAGAGATCATTCTTTCTCTTTTCTCCCTCCCTCCCTCCCTCTCTCTCTCTCTCAGTGCATACAGAAGAAAAGCCATGTGAGGACACAGTGAAAACATGGTCATCTATTTACAAATTAGGAAGAGGGTTCTCACCAGAAACCAACCCTGACAGCACCTTGATCTTGGACTTCTAGCCTCCAGAACTGTGAGAAAATAAATTTCTGTTGTTAAAGCCCCCCCGCCCCAGTCTGTGGTATTTTGTTATGGCAGCCTGAGCTGACTGTTATAGCTATAGTGAAGGTGCATAAGTTCATAACATTTCATCTGACTTAACTTTTTATGAGTTTATTTTAAAAGCTTAGTAAAAGTCATGAAGATATAGCATTGCATGCCAAAAGTGTTAGAGACCACAGATTTTTGTTAAATTCTTCGGCCAGGTTAGCTCATTTTTAGAAAGGTCTTTGAATGAAGCTTCTTCTCCTAGCATCATAAATGAAGAATATAAGGCTATTTGGGGGGTAAGCTGTTTTATTTATTTAAAGATTTTATTTTTAAGTAGTCTCTACACCCAACATGGTGCTCAAAGCCACAACCCTGAGATCAAGAGTTTCATGTTCTACTGACTGAGCCATCCAAGTACTCCCAGGGTAAGTAGTTTTAAATGAGTGAGTTAATAAGCATAGATTTAAGTAGAGGGAGCATAGACCCTTCCTATCAATGGGAAAATGTGAAGTAATTTGCACACATTGTTTTAAACAACCACAATTTTATAGATATTTATCTGTGTGAGTTTAGTGTGTTCTCAATACTATAAAACCAAATTCAATAATAAATTCAGTCCTGCACCTGAAAAGAAAGAACCACGGCAATAGAACAATTTTTTCAATGAGAATATTAATGAAAGCAATCCAGCAATGTATTCAAAACCATTATATCATGGCTCAGAAAGATTTACACAATAAATTTGAGATAATCAATGCAAAGGAATCTAACTATGTTAACTATAGTAATCTCTGGATGGTAAGAATATGTAATTTAATTTTCTTATTTTTGCCCTATTATGTTTTCTAATTTTTCTACAATGCAAATGTACTGCTTCCATAATAACAAAAGATAATACAATTTTAAAAAGAGAATCTGGGAGAAATAATTTACAAAATTCATATCATAGTGAAAGGGCAATATTCCAAAAACATGAAAAAAAGTTTTAACAGAGGACTAAAGACCAAAACTTCTAGTTTTTCTGATATAAGTGTGACTACTCCAGCTTTCTTTTGTTGTCCATTAACATGATAGATGGTTCTCCACCCCTCCCTTTCAATCTGCAGGTGTCTTTGGATCTAAAATGAGTACCTCATAGACAGCATATACACAGGTTTTATTTTTTTTATCCATTTTGATGCCTTATGTCTTTTGATTGGAGCACTGAGTCCAAAAAAAATTAGACAAACTAGATTTTAAAACAAAGACTGTAATAAGAGATGAAGAAGGGCACTATATCATAATAATGGAATCTATCCATTAAGAAGATCAAACAATTGTAAATATTTATGCCCCCCACATGGGAGCACCCAAATATGTGAATCAATTAATAACAAACATAAAGAAACTCATTATTAATAATACAATAATAGTAGGGAACTTTAACACCCCACTCACTGAAATGGACAGTTCATCTAAGCAGAAAATCAACCAGGAAACAATGGCTTTGAATGACACTCCAGACTTAAGAGATATATTCAGAGCATTTCACCCTACAGCAGCAGAATGCACATTCTTTCTGAGTGCACTTGGAACATTCTCCAGGATAGATCACATACTGGGTCACAAATCAGGCCTCAACCAGTACAAAAAGATTGAGATCATACCATGCATATTTTCAGACCACAACACTATGAAACTAGAAGTCAAACACAGGAAAAAATTTGGAAAGACCACAAACACAGGGAAGTTAAAGAATATCCTACTAAATAATGAATGGGTTAAACAGAAAATTAAAGAAGAAATTTAAAAAATACATGAACACAAATGAAAATGAGAACATGGCATTCCAAAACCTTTGGGACACAGAAAAGGCAGTCCTACGAGGGAAGAATATTACAACACAAGCCTTCCTCAAGAAGCAAGGAAAGTCTTAAATACACAATCTAAACTTATACCTAAGGAGTTGGGAAAAGAACACCAAATAAAGTTTAAAACCATCAGAAGAAGGGAAATAATTAAGATTAGAGCAGAAATCAATGATATAGAAATAAAAAGAACAGCAAAACAGATCAACCAAACTAGGAGCTGGTTCCTTGAAAGAACTAACAAAATTGATAAACTCCTAGCTAGACTTATTAAAAAGGAAAAGAGAAAGGACCCAAATAAATAAATTCACAAATGAAAAAGGAGAGATCACAACCAATATCACAGAAACACAAACAATTAGAAGAGAATATTATGAGCAATTATATGCCCCCAAATTAGGCAGTCTGGAAGAAATGGATAAATTCCTAGAAACATACAAACTACCAAAGCTGAAACAGGAAGAAATAGAAAATTTGAACAGACCCATAACCAGCAAAGAAATTAAATCAGTAATCAAAAAATCTACCAACAAACAAGAGCACAGGACTGGATGGTTTCCCAGGGGAATTCTACCAAACATTTAGAGAAGAATTAACACCTATTCTTCTGAAGTTGTTCTGAAAAATAGAAATGGAAGGAAAATGTCCAAACTTCTTCTATAAGGCCAGCATTACTTTGATTCCAAAACCAAAGACCCCACTAAAAAGGAGAATTACAGGTCATTATCCCTGATGAACATGGATGCTAAAATTCTCAACAAGATACTAACAAATCAAATTAAGTACATTAAAAGAATTATTCACCATGATAAAGCTGGATTTATTCATGGGGTGCAGGGGTTGTTCAATATTCCCAAATCAATCAATGTGATACACCACATTAATAAAAGAAAGCATAAGGACCACATGATCCTCTCAATAGATGCAGGAAAAACATTTGACAAAATACAGCATCTTTTCTTGATAAAATCCCTCAACAAAGTAACTACAGATGCAACATACCTCAACATCATAAAGGCCAAATATGAAAGACTGACAGCAAATATCATCCTCAATGTGGAAAAAATGAGAACTTTTCCCTTAAGGTCAGGAACACAGCAGGGATATCCGCTCTCACCACTGTTGTTAAACATAGTACTGGAAGTCCTAGCTTCAGCAATCAGACAACAAAAAATAAATAAAAAGCATCCAAATCAGCAAGGAAGAAGCCAGACATTCACTCTTCACAGATGACATGACACTCTATGTAGAAAACCCAAAAGACCACCAAAAATATTGCTAGAACTGATACAGGAATTCAACAAAGTCACAGAATATAAAATCAATATACAGAAATCTGCAGCATTTCCATACACCAATAGTGAAGCAGTAGAAAGAGAAATCAAGGAATATATCCCCTTTACAATTGCACCAAAACCCATAAGATACCCAGGAATAAACCTAACCAAAGAGGTAAATGATCAGTATCCTGAAAACTATAGAACACTTAAGAAAGAAATCGAGGAGGACACAAAGAAATGGAAAAACATGCAATGCTTATATATTGGAAGAACAAACATGTTAAAATGTCTGTACTACTCAAAGCAATCTATGCATTCAAAGCAATACTGATTAAAATAACACCAGCATTTTCCACAGAGCTAGAAAAAACAATGATAAAATTTGTATGGAACCACAGGATGCCTGAATAGCCAAATCAACCCTGAAAAAGAAACACTAGCTGAAGGCATCACAATTCTGTACTTAAAGCTCTATTACAAAGCTGTAATCATCAAGACAGTATGGTACTGGCAGAAAAACAGAAACATAGATCAATAGAACAGAATAGAAAACCCAGAAATGGACGCACAACTATATGGTCAACCAATCTTTGACAAAGCAGGAAAAAAAAAATCCAATAGAAAAAAAAAGTCTCTTCAACAAGTGGTGTTTTGGGGGCACCTGGGTGGCTCTGTTGGTTAAGAGTCTGCCTTTGGCTCAGGTCATGATCCCAGGGTCCTGGGACTGAGCCCCACATTAGGATCCCTCCTCAGCAGAGAGTCTGCTTCTCCCTTTCCCTCTGCTTCTCACCCTGCTTGTGCTCTCTCTCTCTCCCTCACTCTCGTTCTCTCTCTCTGTCTTTCCAATAAATAAAATCTTCAAAAATATGGTGTTGGGAAACCTGGATAATGACCTGTAAAAGAATGAAACTGGACTACTTTCTTATACCATACACAAAAATAAATCCAAAATTGATAAAAGACCTAAATGTGGGAGAGAAAACCATCAAAACACTAGAGGAAAACACAGGCAGCAACCTCTTTGACCTCAGCTAGAGCAACTTCTTTCTAGACACATCTCTGAAGGCAAAGGAGACAAAAGCAAAAATGGACTTCAGGGACTTCATCAAGATAAAAATCTTCTGCACAGCTAAGGAAACAATCAACAAAACTAAAAGGCAGTCTTTGGAATGGGAGAAAATATTTGCAAATGACATATTTAATAAAGGGTTAGAATTTAAAATTAAGGTCGCCTGTGTGACTCAGTGGGTTAAAGCCTCTGCCTTCGGCTCAGGTCATGATCCCAGGGTCCTGGGATCGAGCCCCGCATCGGGCTCTCTGCTCAGCAGGGAGCCTGCTTCCTCCTCTGTCTCTCTGCCTGCCTCTCTGCCTACTTGTGATCTCTGTCTGTCAAATAAATAAAATCATTTTTAAAAAAAGAATTTAAACTGTATAAAGAAATCAAACTCAATACCCAAGAAACCAAACAATCCAGTCAAGAATGGGCAGAAGATGTGACCAGACATTTTTCCAAAGACGACATCCAGATGGCTAACAAGAAACATGAAAAGATGCTCAACATCCCTCATTATCAGGGAAATACAAATTTAAGCCATGATGAGATACCGCCTCACACCTGTCAGAATGGCTAAAATTAACAACACAAGAAACAACAGGTCTTGGTGAGGATACAGAGAAAGGAGAACACTTTTGCACTGTTGGGAGGAATGCAAGCTAGTGCAGCCACTCTAGAAAACAGTATGGAGGTTCCTCAAAAAGTTAAAAATAGAACTACCCTAGAACCCAGCAATTGCCCTACTAGGAATTTATCCAAAGGATACAAAAGTGCTGACACCCCAATGTGTATAGTAGCATTATCAACAATACCCAAACTATGAAGAGCCCAAATGTCTATCCACTGATGAGTGGACATAGAAGATGTGGTGTGTGTGTGTGTGTGTGTGTGTGATGGAATATTACTCCACTAATAAAAGGAATGAAATCTTGTCATTTACAATGACATGGATGGAGCTAGTGTGTATTTTGCTAATCAAAATAAGTCAGTCAGAGAAAGACAAATACCATATGATTTCACTCATGTGGAATTTAGGAAACAGATGAACATGGAGAAGGGAAGAAAAAATAAAATAAGGTAAAAACAGAGAGGCAAACCATAAGAGACTCTTAACTATAGAGATCAAACTGAGGGTTGCTGGAGGGAAGTGGGTAGGGTTTGGCTAAATTGGTGATGGGCATTAAGGAGGGCACTTGCTGGGATGAATACTGGGTATTATGTATAAGTGATGAATGACAAAAGTGTACTCCTGAAACCAATATTCTACTAAATGTTAACCTACTTTAATTTAAATTAGAAAAAAAGAATTGGAAGGCTACTTTTTACTATTTATTATTATTATTTTTTAAATTTCATCACCTTTTTAAATGATTTACTTATTTATATTAGAGAGAGGGAGAGAATCTCAAGCAGACTCCCCACTGAGCACAGAACCTGATGTAAAATTCAATCTCACAACTCTGGGATCATGACCTGAGTTGGAATCAAGAGTTGGATAGTTAACCAACTGATCCATGCAGGTACCCCAGAAAATTTTATTTCTTTGGAGCAGGTTTTGGTTCACAGCAAAAGTAAGAAGAAGGCACAGGGATTTCTCATATGCTCCCTGCATCCCCACATGCATAGCCTCTCACTTTGTCATTATCCCACCAGAGCAATAAATTTGTTATATTTGGTGAACCTACACTGATATATCGTAACCTAAAGTCCATAGTTTACATTGTGATTCATTCTTGGTATTGTACATCCTATGAACTTGGACAAATCTGTAATGACATATATCCATTATTATATTATACAGAGCATTGTCACTGCCCTAAAAATCCTTTGTGCTTCACCTATTCATCCCTTCCTCCTCACAACTCCTGGCAACCACTGATCTTTTTTAGTATTTTCATAGTTCTACCTTTTCCAGAATGTTATATAGTTGGAATCATTCATTAGGCAGAATTTTCTTCTTGACTTCTTTCACTTATCAATATGCATTCAAGTTTCCTCCATGTCTTTTCATGGCATGAAATTGTATCCTTTTTAGTGCTGAGTAATATTCCATTATCTAAATGTGCCACAGTTTATTAATCCATTCACCTACTGAAAGACCTCTTGGTGGCTTTCAGTTTGTGGCAATTATCAATACAGCTGCCATAAACATCTGGGTGCAGGTTTTTGTGGGGATATAAGTTTTCAACTAATTTAGGTAAATCCCAAGGAGTGTGACTGCTTGATCACATGAGAAGAATATGTTTAGTTTCATAAGAAACCGCCAAACTATCTTCCAAATTAGTTGTACCATTTTGCATTTCCACCAGCTATAAATGAGAGTTCTTGTTGTTCTACATCCTTGCCAGCATTTTGTGTTATCTTGTAATTTTTAAAAAATTTTTTATTTTTTTATAAACATATAATATATTTTTATCCCCAGGGGTACAGGTCTGTGAATCACCAGGTTTACACACTTCACAGCATTATCTTGCAATTTTTTAAAGCTTTTTTAAGCTAGGTTTTGGAGGCCAAGGGAACTTTTCAAGAAGATTGCATTTTTTATTGCTTTGAGATTTTATTGCTTTGAGATTATTCTCAGTCTCCCAACTCTCAAGAAGAAAAGGTTAAGAATTCTCCTAGTGCTACTAACCTTTAATTAATTGAAACCTACATCTAATTAATTGAAACCTGCATTTAAACCTTTATGATTTGTTTCAAATGTTTGTGAAGCAATATTCAAATAAACAGAATATCAATTTATAAATACTAATTGACGTAGAAGATTGAAGAGACACTATAAAAAGTGAACAGACAAGACACAAACTGAAGAATTCTAAAGCCATAGGTTACATTTATACAGACTAGATAGAGACAACAAATCAATAGGACAAACATACCAATAGGAAATTGTGCCAAAGTTGAAATTTAGTATTTCATAGAAGATGCACAATGGGACAAGAAGCATGTAAAAAAAAATTCAACCTTGCTACTAATTAGATAAATGCATATTAAAATGATTGTTCATTTTATAGCCATCTTTGAAAAAAAAATGACTGATTACATCAAGTGTGGTGGCCAGTGTTGGGAAGTAAGAACTCACACACTCTGTTTGAGAGTGTAAATTGATTTAACCACTTTAGAGAGCCATTCAGAAACACCTGATATGCATTTCTAAAGCTCAGCAATTACACTTCTAGGGATAAACACTCCTTAAGTCTCAGTATTTACATTTGTAGATGTGTGAATATAATTTCTAGTTTATAGACAGGGGATGCCACTATGGAAAAGTGAGGAATACAAAATAGTTGTCAGGCAGTTATTACGTAGTACAATCAATACTAAAATGAAGGCAGTACAAGATGCCATTGGAGTATCCAAGAGGAAAAACTTCCATTTTACAGATGAAAACATCAAGATTTAGGTTAACTAAGTTATGTTCAAGTTCACATAGATGGGAAGAATTGGAGGAAGGGATTCCACTCAAGTTTTCTAATTCCAGGTATCCTTCATGTTTAACCAGCATGGGTATTATCTCCCATACATTAAAGGCCTTGTTTATTTAAAACAAGCCTGTTACAGTCTTATATTTTTCTCTAAAATTACCCAAGTGTGAATGTGCCAGTTTCTTCTTGATTGAAATCTGTTAATATGAGGTATTTTCATTCTACCTTATTATGACTAAATTCACTGCTCTCTTGGTGTGTTCAAAGGGTTCCCATACTGAGGAGTACAGTAATTAATGATACAATAATCTCTGCTTTGTATGGCAGAGACCCATTCAATTCTGTGATTATGTATTCAGGGAGTATCACAAACATGTCAGGTATTGTAGTAAATATATTTTGGTCTCAGTTCTAGAAGTCTACATGGGATCCTCTAGAATAGAATGACTCTTCTTATTTTGAGAAAGTATGATTTCCAACAAAATATACAGCTTTAGGAGGCACACAAAGAGCTCCTGATAAAGAAAGGGGATTCCTCTCTAGCCATCTACTGTAACCAAATCCTGTTGATCAATTGGGAGACACAAATCCCCACCAACTCTTCTCAAAACCTAATGGTCTAGTAGCCTTTATACCAAAGTGACATGACCTAACTGTTGTGTCCAGATGCCAGCTATGACACATTTCTAGAACTTGTCTCATTCCTTGCTAACCAAAATGGACTGCTTAATTGTTTTGTGAGTTTTTCATTTGATTTCTCTTTCAGTTTTTCCTTTAAAAGCACATGAATCAATAGACAGGATGTGTTCATTAATTTTAGCTGTTTTTTTTCTTTTCTGTATGTCAGTGATGCCCAAAGTCACGGAGTTGAGTAACTGTAGGGCTGCATTATTACAATTTGTAGTCAAATTTTTATTTGGTTAAAAAAACATAGTTATGCAGGGCTCCAGCTCATCTGATATAGGAATTACAGGGAAGATTTCTCAGTGTTTGTTGTAGGAGGCCAAGAAGGATGAATGAGCAATGATGCAGCTATGGCTGTGGATTCAGGAAAAAGAGAAGTAAGTTTGAAAATCTCATTTATAAAACTGGTAATTTACGTGGATGGCATTTTATTTATTTATTTTTCATATTAAACTTGTAGATTTTTTTAAAGATTTTATCTATTTGTCAGAGAGAGAGAGAGCACAAGCAGGGGGAGCAGCAGGCAGAGGGAGAGGGAGAAGCAGACTCCCTGCTGAGAAAGAGCCCTATGTGGACTCGATCCAAGAACCCTAGGATCATGACTTGAACCAAAAGCAGATGCTTAACTAACTGAGCCACCCAGGCATCCCAAACTTGTAGCTTTATGTAGGTTTGATTTTAAATAAATGTGTTGGAGAGAGAGCCCACAGGAAATGATGAGGCCCATGGCAGGTGGAGGGAAATTCAAATCCTGTTTACTAGCCTGTTATTTGCCAGAGTATGAGTGCCTTTGGAGGAAGGATTTCTAAGAGGTAAGTGGACTCTTTAAGGTGTATGATCAGAAGAACCCTCAACGCTTGCAATTTGGAGCATGTTGTCTGTAAGGATCATTTGATTGGAACCAAGGAACCAAGGTCCAATCAAGCCGGTTGTGGGAAGAAAGTGGCTGGCTATAAGAATACTCGTAGAGGGGCGCCTGGGTGGCTCAGTGGGTTAAAGCCTCTGCCTTCGGCTCAGGTCATGATCTCAGGGTCCTGGGATCAAGCCCCGCATCGGGCTCTCTGCTCAGAAGGGAGCCTGCTTCCCCCTCTCTCTCTGCCTGCCTCTCTGTGTACTTGTGATCTCTCTCTCTCTCTCTCTCTCTCTCTCTCTCTGTCAAATAAATAAATAAAATCTTTAAAAAAAAAAAGAATACTTGTAAAGTCAGGGTTCAAATCCCATCCTTTTCAGTTGAGGCCTGGAGTATAAAGCCTAGAAATTCTGCTCTTAAGTTCCCCATAACATTCTCAAATCTACTTCTTAGTCCAGCATCCACTGTGTCTGAAACTGTCTCTTTCTTAAGAGTCTATGTTCCATCTGACCCCACCACACTTTTTTGAACCCCTGTCTTGGCTTACCTCTATTCACAAAAGAAACTGACCTTGACGGAGGAATTGGCTCTGCTCCAAAGACCAGAGCAGCTGCACCACACCTCTGAAGGGAACGCAGCCAGATTTCCAGAATAACTATCTCTATTCAGTGTCCAAATGCAAAAAAAAAAAAAAACAAACCCAAAAAACAAACAAACAAACAAAAAAACAAACCCTGGCATTTTGGTCTAAGACATCCCTGAGAAGCTAATGGAGTTGGTTAGCAGACAGGTATCCACAAGAAGCGTTTTGGAGAAGTTGAGAACATGGGCTCTGTGTTCTAATTGTGGATCTTCTTTGCTTCTTTTAGATTCAACCTAGAAGTATAATATGAATAATAGTTATATTTTCTATATGTACTAATAGGCAAAGCTCAGTTATCCGTGTCTGGCATATAAAAATTGCCCAGAACTATGATGTATCACTTACATTCATGCACAACAGTGGCCACAAAATAAGAAGGACATCATTCAGATCGACATTGCCAGCTTTTTCTTCATCCTTCCCACTTCATATACAGTACCTAGAATCTACTTAGAATTCAGTCATGCTTATGTACCTAATTATAGGTCATTTCTCATCATACTGTTTGTCTTAGTTTTGTGGTTTATGGAATTGAGGCTGTCAGCTGTTTCTCAACAAAGTGTGAAGCTGACTGGTTTTCCCATACATTTTGGAAGACTGTCCAAGGTCTTTAAAAGTCCTAAAATTGACCCTGAGTCCAATGAAGACAGCCTGTGATGGTAGCTTGTATGTGACCCAAACCAGCTTTCCTATCAATGGTACACCCTCTTCTATATGACAACATTTTACTTTTATAGACAATGCCTCTAATTACTACAACTTTACTGGAAATTCTGAAGTTGATCAAATAATAAAGCTATGGTTAGTAGGGACATAGCATAGCTGCGGATTTCCTCAAGCTTGTATGTGTGTGTTAACAATTTTTAAATTGAGATTCAAACAACACAAAATTTATCATTTTAATGTGTACAGAGTTTTTAATATGTTTACAAAATTGTACAATCTTCACCACTATTTAATTCCAGAACATTTTCATCACTCTAAAAAGAATATTTTTACCTATTTGCAGTCACTCTCAATTCCTCCTACCCGTATTCCCTAGAAACCACTAATTTACTTTCTGTCCTTATGGGTTTGCCTATTCTGGACAATTTATATAAATGGAATCATATAATATGTGGGCTTTTTTGCATCTAGGTTCTTTCATTTAGTATAGTATTTTTTATCCCCTTTTATTATTTATTTATTTATTTAGATTTAATTTTATTTTTTTCAGCAATCCATAATTCATTGTTTATGCATACTTAGCATAGTATTTTTAAGGTTAATCCACATGGCAGCATGCATCAATACTTCATTCCTCTTGATGGCTGAATAATATTTCATTTTACAAATACAACACATTTTGCTTATCCATTCATCAGTTTGGACTTTTTAAGCTCTGAATAATAATGTTTAATGTTTAATTCTTTGTGAATACAGTCCATTTTGCACCCTCTGATATTGGGAATGTGGGCTGATATTTTCAAGGCTACCCTGACCTAGAGGATGAAGGATAGGCCTAGAGTAAGTTTAAGCACCACAAAACTTGCTGTTCTTACTGAAAATCAGCTGTTTTTCTTGAATAAGTGCTCCCCATGTTGCTGAAAGCCTTTGGTTAGTTTTGAGATTAACTAAAAAGTTGATTCTTATAGTTTTACCAGTTTTATAATTGTTTTTATGGAGGTACAAAATTCCTGTTCCATTTTTTGGTGTATGCCACATCAAATGTTAAATAAAAACAGTTCAGTTCTACCTGGAGATTTGGTAACTGGACAACACCAAGAAATCAAGTTCTTTTGTTCTCAAAGTGCAAATGCCCCAGGTATCATAGTCTTTTTCACTGTTGAGGTTGGTAATAAGTTCAGCTTCATCTCGTGCTAGAAATCCAACTGGTACAAGTCTACAGAGAACAGCCTTTATCCAGCTGGCATAAAACACTAGGAAAGGGATAACAAATATGACCAGCTTGAGAAGCCCCAAAGCTCAACTTTGACCAGGGAGGAGGAGGGCCAGCAACTTTCTTCAGGGCACAGACTACTGCTGCAACCTGGCTGACTTTGAGCTTCTTAGGAACCTGCTGAGTCATCAAGTTGGCTCCATTAATAAGTGGATTTCGAGCAAATAACTGAGGACATGTCATCAGGTCAGATATGCAAAGCCATACAGCAACTCTGTGGGGATGATGAGGTATAACATTTTGGACCCACACTCATATCAATAGTCTCCACAGAATTTATTTGGGATCAGAATTTGACCGAGAATTTATAAAACCAAAAATATAGAGGGGATTTCTGTGCAATATGCTGAGCCAAATTTAAGGATTAGGGTCCTAAAATTCTTTGGCTCTTCTGAAGTTTCTTTGAAAGTGAATTAAACAACTAAAAACATAAGAAAAACCAGAAAGCTGTCCAAGAGTATTTCATGATTTTGGGCAACTGATGCACTAGACATGGGGTTGACATTGGATCTGCAGAGACAAGAATATAACCCAGCAAACCACTTGATCTATCTCTGCTCAGTATTTAGATAGTCATCATAATGTAATGCTGGTTTGGGTTTTTAAAATTTAGAATCTACCTATATACAAAGCAGGTAAGATTTAATCTGGTTATAAGATAGAATATAATATTATCAGTTTTGCCAAGACAGTTGGACGGGGTGGTTAGGGAAGGAGTAGTAGCAGAGAGGTGAGAACAAGGTAAGAGCCTGAATGCCAATATTTTCATTTCACAGAGTGGGAGTAATAGGTATTATTAAGAAAAAAATGAGATAGGGCACCTGGGTGGCTCAGTCATTAAGCATCTGCCTTCGGCTCTGGTCATGGTCCCAGGGTCCTGGGATCAAGCCCTGCATTCGGTTCCTTGTTCAGCAGGAAGCCTGCTTCTCCCTCTCCCACTCGCCATGCTTATATTTCCTCTCTCCCTATCTCTCTCTCTCCATGTCAAATAGATAAATAAAATCTTTTTAAAAATGAGATAAGGAAGGTCAAATATATTATTTACTTTACAAAGAACAAAAATAATAAAACATCAAAATTAAGAATGAGATTAGTGAATTAAATCATCTTTGTAAGCTCATAATGATATCATAATTATAACATCATTATATCATAATACATAAAATTGGTAAATAAAAAATAGAATAGATATGGAATTAAGAGTTATAAAATAGACACCAGACAAAATAAAAAAGAGAAATAATAACTCTGGGTTGTGCAGCTGGGGTTACAGAGTGGTGGCTATTTCCTTAACTGTGAATAAATATGTAGAAGTAACATGGATATGTTGTAAAAAATCTTACAAGCACTTCCCAATTGCTTTCAAGGTATAATCCCAAGTCTTCACTATGGCTTCATTTGTGTTTATCCTTTGCTAACTTCCTCAGCTTCATCTTTCTTTATTTTTTTCCTCGCAGGATAGTTCAGCTATGCAGAACTAGTCTTTCCCTAGCACACTAAGTGTTGCTCATCTTCAAGTTTGCAAGTCTGATGTTCTTTCTGCCTGGGGCATTCTTACCTTGCTTTTCCTCCTCCTCGCATAATTAGCTACTTAGGCTGATGGCTTTATTGTAGACCTAACTGCCTCTGAGAAGCACCTATGATCCAGACAGGATGAGAACCTCTCCTACATGCTCCCACAGAATCCTCAAATGTCATGCACAGTGCTCAGGTGGACACCAGGAGTAAATGCACAGTTCCCTGTCCTACTGAAATCCTGGAGAAAGCTGTGCAAGGGTTAGATGCAGCTGGACACATTGAGTCTGTGCTACAGGAGATGGAACCAGGACCCTGTGGCTCTCCCTTTTTATAGAGCAACTGAGAGAGCAGCTTTGCCAGAAAATCAAAAAGAACTCAAGTTTTGACAACAAATGATCTGAGCTTAGGTGTTAGTTTTCCTGGGAGTTGCTGGTAATGCCAACTTCTTAGTATCTGGAGGCCTTGGGAGAAGTTGACGTCAGGTGCAGCTTCTATCACTGAGGGGAGAGGGAGCCCATATAACTCATCACCAGGCTAGCTTGAGAGAATTCCTGGTGTCATTCATCTCACCACTATTTTTAGTAATTATCATACTACATTAAAATTGGGCATTTACTTTGTTCTTCCAACTAGTCTGAGTGACTTTTGAGGCCAGGGACCTTGTTTTATTGATCATTATGTCTCCAGCTCTGAGTCAGGTTTTATAAACATTGGTTCCTTTGAATGAATCAATGTATAAATGACATGCCCTCTGAAATTATGCTTAGAAAGAGTTGTCCAACTATTTTATTTAATAGACCCCCTTCTGTTTATATGTACGTTACTGTCTAAGCCTTTAAAGGAATTCCCTGGTGACCAGAAAACTTCCTTAACAGCCACATGAGAAAATCTCAGAGTTGGCAGAACTCCTTGGTATTATTAAGATGGAGAATGATGTTCCCTTGACTCCTTACTTTGTGTGTGGACATATACATGCATGCATCCATCATTCTTCACTGGTCCCAGTCATAATCACAGAGAAGAGGAAAACACTTATATTAGAACTTGAGCTGAAGTCTTTTTAACTCCAAGCATAGTCTCTGAAGACATAAAGATTATGTGAAACATTGGTCCATGTAATGCAATAGAATCTCCCTTATGAATAAATTTAAAACTTTTTAAAAAAATCTCTAAACTTTTTTGGAACATGCTGCTGTCTTTCTACATGTTTGTTGGGTAAATTATAAAGCCATAGCAACAGAGGAACTGTTTATTTTAGTACAGAACAGGGCTCTGAATTGTCCCTCCCTTATCACCATGAAAGCTCCAGCCAGGTCTATTTTCCCTTTCCTTCTGGGTAAAACAGAATGGCACCCCCTCCCTAAAATAATGTAGGAAAAGGGTCCTTTCATCTGTGCATTGCTTTGACTCTCATATAGTTTTCTCCTGATCCTGACATAAACCTAAGATTCCCCCAGAGATGTAACAGATAATTCAAGGACTGCTTGTGGTAGAGGAGGAAGCATAGATCAACAGTAATACTTGGAGTCTAGTCAACTGCAGTGAGGAATATCATGGAATTGCTCAACAGAAAAAGTAAGTTTGTGAACATTTAGACCTTAAAGAAATGTCTCATTTGCAAGCTGGCTAGTGGGGACCTATCCTACTTCTTTGAAATTCAGGGATTAAATAGGACAAGATTGGTTTTATTCTCTCTTGAGAAAAATTAATTAGACATATTTTCAATTTTTGTTTTGTGTGGAAAAACACTAATTTAAAAGTAACGGAAAATTCAATTTATTTTTTAAAAAACTATTTCTTCATGAACACAATTGCTTCTGAACTTAAAACTCAATAAAATGAAATTATTGCTTTTAAGTCTCTGATAAAACTGCTCACTTGAAGAGGTTTTACTTTCACTAGTCAAATAGGCTCCCACTGTAAATGGGCTGATTTCTACAATGTGAACCTTATCACAAACCTACCAAAAAAAACTACCATAATTAACTTATACTTGGTAAATATTTTATTTAGGTAACATATGTGCTACTCATTGTAAATATGTGGATAAGATCAAATTGCTAAATAATGAATACCCTATAAACAAATTATTCTAATCAGGTAGTGATATCTCAAAGTACTTCTTGGTCTATGATTCATTAAACATATTTTCTGCACATGTCATCTAGAGACATGTGCAGAAAATATCAAAATAAATCATGACTAGCACATGAGGTGGTATCTGGTTTCATACATATATGTGCATTTATCATTGAACTGGAGTTACTGAATGTTGTATGAGCCAGGAATCTATTTCTTAGTGTCAGATATTTGTAAGAAGAAGTGATCAGGAGTAACTCACATAATGAAAATGTTAGGGGTTAGTCATACTTGATCTAGGTCTTTGTGAAGAATATTCTTCAGGAAGACACACATAATACTTAAGTGCTACAGGAACTATTCTCTTTGAGCACAAATGTTAGCCTACATTCATCTCTTTCAAACTAAACCCTGGTTGGAAAAGTTTGAACAGTCTGCAGAAAGAGACCAACAATTTCCCAGTTTTACCATTGAGAAAAGGTAATGACCCATTCTTTTTTTTTTTTTTTTACGTTAGCTGTACATAAATTTTGGGGGCTTTCCTTCCATGATATATCTATAAGTAGCCAGAGAAACTAGGATATCTGGCCTGGAATAGGTATGTGTATGTTTTTCTTTTAATAACTGGAACTTCAATAGTTTAAAGTCAATTTTTCTAACTGCTAGAGGATTCTAGAACATCAAAATGAAATAAATATTCTTTTTTCTGAATTATAAGAAATGCAACTTATAGTATTAATTCAATGTTTACCTTGCCATCCATGCACAATGGTTATTTTTAAATGGGAAGCACAATTAAACAGATAGTTAAGTGACACAGATCATATTTGGGTCTTGAAAAGTTGTTTGCCTTAATGAGCCTTGCTCTTCTTGGGAGTAAGTTGGCACTTAAATTTCTTCATAGCGTGTATAATTTCATAGTTGTTACTATATACTTCATCAGCAATTTTCAGAGTTGTTTTTGCTTTTTCCTACAGAGAGGAGAATGGAGCTCAATAATACATATTATTTATAAACTACCTTTTTCTTTTCCCAATGAACATTACTGTTTTGACTTTGTACTCTCCCTTTCTCTACTTCACTATATTATTCTGTAAACTTCCTCTAGTATTTCTACATTACACTATGCAATAGTACCACTTTACAACAACCTTGGAATTTTCCCGGTTGAGTTCCTCTTGGCTACTTTCCAAGCACACAGTGAGCCACTGTCATCAAATGGTCTCAGTTTCTTTTTTCAACCTTCTCTGCGGTGTGATTAATGCCAGTTGGTTTGTATCATTGATCTTGCAATTAAAATCCTTCTTCACTGAATTTATAACTTCTACACCTCCCTGAGCAACACATTCTTTCTGATCCTTTGAAAGTGATTCTCCTGATCTATATTCTGATTCTGATCTAATTCATTTCTGAATTTCTTTGATCCTCAAAAATGTTTTTCAGGTCCACCAGCTGGGAGCTGGAAGGAGATACTGCAACATCTTCCAGGACAACTTCAAGACTAGGGCCCTTAAGGGAAGAGGGCCACCTCCAAGCTGTAGGTTCATTTATTTCAATAATAATAAGGTTTTAATACTTGTTAAACATGGTGGGAATAATAACAGAACCACCAATGTGTGACAGATTCCCCATGGGCAGCCCTTACTCACAGTCTACCAGTGCAAATCCTAAATAAATGCAAGTGCACACAGCATTAATAAAATTGTATTTCGGTAAGAATGTGTTTTCTTTCTCTCTTCTCTTTCCTCTTCGTGGGAGCTTGGGACAGGTAGCATGTTAGCATATCAGGAAACTGTCAGAAAAATTAACTGAAGGTCTGGTTACTTCACAGACCTCTAAGGATCTAAAGCACCTACATAAAGTCATTACAGGTGAAGAACTCACAAGTGAAAGGTAGGGGTTAAGAGCAAGACTTAATGAGATCTCTTGGAAGTAGAGGAGGTGGAGGAAAAAGGTGGGATTCCCAAAAGCACATCAGAAGAAAATTTTAGACTGACTGATGATTTGATGGGGAAAAATAAAGCAAGGTTGATTTCATCCTCTTGACTCTGTTCATGAGTGATTGGCTAGCAGTAAAATGTGATTTATAGTGATGACCTTCCTTATAGCTTCCCAAATGCTATTTCAAAAAAAGGGCTATAGATTCTTTATCAAACATATTGGGGGAACCAGGGAAATAGTTTATATCATGCATCTTTATGAAGCTTCATAAAGATAGTTGTGGAACACTCTTTCAGTGAAGAGGAATTCATCTGTTAGCAATCCTTCCTTCTCCTTCACAGGAATTATTTCCAAAATTACACCAATTTTCTATAGATACCCAACTCTTATCTTCATATTGGCACTCCACTTAGGTTAAAACAAAAACATCCTGGCAGTTGGTAAAAAAGCAACAATCTACTCTGAAGCCATGCCCCATGAGAATCTTTCTCTAACCCAACTGGCTTTTCAAAATACTTTATCCAGGAAAGACTACTCCCATTTATTTACCTCATATATCATTTTATTTAAGTGTTACTGTAGTGCTAGTCCTTTTATATACACTTGTAATATCCACATGTTCAGATTTAGTACACAATGAGAAATGGTTTTCCAAAGTTGTACCAATTTACAAATTTTACCAGAAATACATGAGAGTTTCTGTTTCTCCATATCCTTATTATTTGCTTTTGTCACTCTTTAATATCTGACATTCTGGTGGATGTGTAGTTATATATCTTTGTGGATTTTATTTAAACTTCTGTGATGACTAATGATGTTGCACACCTTTTAATAAGGTTTTTCATCATTTGTATATCTTCTTTTATTAAGTGCCTACTCAAGTCTTTTGCCCATTTTTCTATAGGTTTTTCTCTCTTTCTTAATGATTTGTAGTACTTCTTTATGAATTTTGTATATGAGTCCTTTGTCAGTTTTATATTGTGCAAAACATCTCTTATTCTTTGATTTGCTTTTTTACTCTCTTCATGGTGTAATTTGATAGTCAGACATTCTAAATTTTAATGTATTCCAATTTGCTAAGCTTTTAACTTAATGGTTAGTGTAATTTTTGTGTTTCATTTAAGAGATCTTTGATATTATGAAGTCAGGAATATATTCTACTATGCTATGTTCCAAAAGCTTTATAGTTTTAACTTTCACATTTAGATCTTTCACATTTAGATCCACCTTGAAATTATTTTCATATAAGTGCATGGTTGAGGTGTAGATTCATTTCTTCCTTTAATGGCTATTCCATTGACTCAGATGATTAATTTAAAAGAATTCTTTTCTCCAATGCCTCCCAGTGTCACCTTTGTCATAAATCAAATGCCCATGCATATGTAGGTGTACAGGTTCATTTCTGGACACTACTTCATTCTATTATTGTATAAGTCTACCCTTTTGAAAAGACAAACTATCTTTATTAAAGTAGTTTTATGATACTTGCCATCTGATATTGTCAATCCTTCAACTTCATTCTTCTTTAGGATTGTCTTGGTTGTTCTTGGCTCTTTGCACTGCTTTATAAATTTTAGAGTCAGCCTGTAAAGTTTCACACACACACACACACACACACACACACACACACACACAAAGAATGTGCAGAGATTTGGATTGGTTGAATTACATCTATAATTCAGTTTGCAGAGAACTGACATCTTTACAATATTGAGTGCTCCTGTCCATGAACTTAGCAAATTCCTCCCTTTGTTTACATTTGCTTCAACATTTTTCAGTAATATTTTGTAGTTTTCTGTGTAGAGGTCTTGTTAGATTAATTCCTAGGTATTTCATGTTGTTGTATATGTATCTTTTAAAACTGCATTTACAATTGTTTGTTGATAGTATATGGAAATAAGATTGATATTTCCATACTGACTTTTCACCCAATGAATATTAAAAATTCACTTACGAATTATAACAATTATCTATAGATTCTTTTGTGTTTCTACATACATTTTCATTCAATCAAAACTTTTTTTAAAGATTTTATTTATTAAAAAAAAAGATTTTATTTATTTATTTGAGAGGCAGAGATCACAAGTAGGCAGAGAGGCAGGCAGAGCGGGAGAGGTGGCAAAAGGCTCCCCGCCGAGTAGAGAGCCCAATGTGGGACTCGATCCCAGGACCCTGGGATCATGACCTGAGCCGAAGGCAGAGGCTTTAACCCACTGAGCCACCCAGAGACCCCCAATCGAAACATTTTTAAAGAATATGTGTGTATGGGCTGCCTGGGTGGCTCAGTGGGTTAAGCCTCTGCCTTCAGCTCAGGTCATGATCTCAGGGTCCTGGGATCGAGTCCCGCATCAGGCTCTCTGCTAGGCAGGGAGCCTGCTTCCTCCTCTCTCTCTCTCTCTCCACTTGTGATCTCTCTGTCAAATAAATAAAATATTAAAAAAAAAGAATATGTGTGTATGTTTATATGTATGTAATACAAAAGTCTGTTGGGAGAGTGTAGCAAAGAAATGCCTCACATGTGACTACAAACTAATCTGTCAGCTGTGATTTCCACTCAGCATCTATTTTGTTCTTTCTTCCTTTTCTGGATCCCATTTGTCTGTATCTGCTATCATACAGCTACTCAGAAAAGTATCACTACTGACACCATGTATAGTCCCAAGTAGTTTATCTTTAGATGATTCTAAAATGCCCGTACTTAGGATATCAGACCTGTATTGGGTCTGGTGGAAAGGCAAAAGAAAGGGCTTCTCTACTCTGTATTAGACTGTATTTCTGGGTTGTAGAGGCAACTTGCTTGTGGCCAGAGTTTCAGAGCCTTTCTTGAATGCCCCATCTCTCACCTTTCTCTAACTGCAAAGGGTAACTTAGTTCCCATGGCTGGGGACACATTCTGTATAATCATCTTCATTCTCTATTTTCATCTTTTTAAGTTCCTCTCTTAAGAATAAAAACAAAAACATCTCCCAGTTTGTGAATAGAAGAAAATGGATACTGGTATGTAGAGGGTGGAAGGTAGACAGGGACCTCATTACACTATCTGCAGACAACATAAAATTCCCATTATAATTTCTCAATAGCAAAATCTTTGCAGTCTCTTGATTTAACTGTTCCTTTCTTAGAATGGTGTGTGTGTGTTTTTTGTGAGGTTGTGGGTACAAATACACAGAAACTGGGATAATAGAAGGGGGCTATTTGAAATGCAACTGTAAATAGACTAAAGAGACTGAGAATTTTTAGCATAATATCTCATAGCAATTATGTTCAAATGCCAGACTGACAGGTATGGCTATCCTTCATCCCATCCTCCATGCACATGGATTTAAAAACCTTTCCATCTTTAATGAAAGAGTTAGATGGAACAAATGACAACTCACCTTGGTCAAAGACTGAAACAAGTAAACTATAGGAGCTTAGAAGAGGGAAACAGAGGTCTAACAACAAAAGAAGACTGTGAAGGAATGAAGAAAGAGATAATGACTCCAAAGAGGGACAGTTTCCCTAAGAGAAAGGTGACTACATGGGTGGTTCCAGTAATCAAGATGAAGACTCAACATACCTGTAGTGGAACAGGCAGGATGAGCTGCAAAGTGTGGAAAAGCTACTTCCAGTTCTCCCACAAAGGTAACACTCTCTTGCACATTCTTATGGATTCTGAGCATGTGGCTGATTGGCTGAGAGTAGGATATGTCTCTTTGGAAATGCATTTTATTGTGCTCCGTTTGGGTATTCAGGACACAGTAAGGAGGCTACACTCTCTAACTCTCACAGTATTTGGCTTTGAGCAGCTTCCAGGAAAGCCACATGTTGGCAACATTTTTCATTAAATGAAATTTAGAAATTTCATATTTGACTCTGGTGTCCTTTGTCATCTTCAACCCCAAACTAGAGTCTATGTATATAGTTCTTTCCTTCCCCAAACAGCTAATGCCACCACATAAAACTCTCACAACCATGGTAATAGCATTCTTGAGGTTTAACCAGTTGTTCCCATTGCCCATTGTCCTTTCCTCCAGGTCTGACTTCTAGTTGGAATATTTAACAAGTTTCCATGACCACAGAGTTGATCCACACCATAGACCCAGTTTCTGGAGGCAGCATCAAGCTTTTGGCTATATTTCACTCAGTAAAGTTTCCTCTTCTTTGGCAACTGCAGATAGCCCTGAACCCTTCACTGGGGATAGTTTCAATAGCTTGTTGGTATGTGTTATGAGAGGTGGCATCAATATCTTAATCTTGATCCCAGGTTTATAGAAAATATTGTATTGATAATAAAATTTAATTTTATTAATACTACTGCTGATAGCACTGAGCTTTGTATTGGTAAGCAGTACATCTGAAAAGGCACATGATAATTAAGGGGGGCAATTGTTATGATGAGCACTACGTGTTATATGTAAGTGATGAACCACTAAATTCTACTCCTAAAACAAATATTACACTATATGTTAACTAACTAGATTTAAATAAAAAATTGAAACAAAAAAGTAAAAAGGCACATCATAAACATATTCTCTGTAAGATCCCATTTTAAAGTCAAGAATTTTATTTTGCAAACAAGATATTGAGTCTCAGCTTTAGACAGATTTACATTTACATAGCAATAACTATATATAATATCTTCATAATTTTCCTGACAAACCACAATATTTATTTTAAAAGGATGTTAAATACAGGGTTTGGTGAGGCCAACAAACATTAGGAGCTTAAGCAAGTCATCAATGACTGAAGTACCTATATGTAGGCTTTTCCAACCAATGTCTAAAGGGGTAAAATGACTAGCTTACCCTCTGTTTGATCATTTAACTTTCCCTCTTTTTAAAAATTTATTTTTATTTCAATTCAATTAACATATAATGTATTATTGGTTTCAGAGGTAGAGGTCAGTGATTAATCAGTCTTATATAATACCCAGTGCTCATTATATCACATGCACTCCTTAATGTCCATCACCCAGTTACCCGAAGAAAACAAGACTAAATCAGAGAGAGAGACAAAACATAAGAGACTCTTAAGCATAGGAATCAAAGTGAGGGTTGCTGGAGGGGACAGAGGTGGGAAGATGGGCTAACTAGGTGAATTTTCCCATTTTTATCTGATGACTCTAAGTTGGTTTGTGAAGGGGTTTCACAAATCTACAGTGCCCAATGAAACCCAAGAAGATCCTTAATTTTCTATAATTTGTGAACAGGGCTAGTTAATAAGAGTAAAACTTATTAGAATTTGTGATCACCTCCAGGCACAATATACTCTACATGATCCAGGACTAGTAGAACTGGCCTTTGTCAATGGATACTTTTTTTTTAAAAGATTTTATTTATTTATTTGACAGACAGAGATCACAAGTAGGCAGAGAGGCAGGTAGTGAGAGAGAGAGAGGAGGAAGCAAGCTCCCCACGGAGCATAGAGCCCGATGTGGTACTCGATTCCAGGACTCTGGGATCGTGACCTGAGCCAAAGGCAGAGGCTTTAACCCACTGAGCCACCCAGGAGCCCCTGTC